>NW_024369818.1:3786276-4350849 GCF_014805655.1 Passer montanus
GGCAGTGTTGACACACACTGACGTGAGGAGATGTTAATTGACTTGCCCTAGATCCCTCTTGGAAGCACCAAGAATAGGATCTAAACTTCCTCTAGATGGAATTAGCATTTTAATCGATAGCGCACAGGCTGTGAAAGCTGCAGTGGAGGGACCAAAAAAGCCAGAAAGGCCTCAGCCTCGGGGTGATGAAGAAATGTGGGGGCACAAGGAGGTTTTTGTAACAAAAAAGCCATCATATAATCTGTGACTTTCCTCACACGTGTGAAGAAAAAGATACCTTGCTCTTTTTCAACAGCAGGTGCCTTGAACAGCACTTCCCTCCTCAAGGATGCTAAGGGAGCTGGTTGGACCTGGGAAGGTAGAAGGTGATCCCTCTGTGCAGGGATACTGGCACAGGAGGAAGCCAAAAGGAGGGGCTGGGCTCTGCTGCGTGATGAACTTCACAGAATTCACAGAATGACAGGTTGGGAGAGACCTTAAAGATCATCGAGTCCAACCCATGCCCTAACACCTCAACTAAACCGCGGCACTGACTGTCACATCCAGTCTTGTTTTAAACACACCCAGGGATGGTGACTCAACCACCTTTCCAGGCAGCATTCCAGAACTTTATCACCCTTTCTGTAAAAAACTCCTTCCTAACATCCAGCCTACATTTCCCTTGAGGCAGTTGAGACTGTGTTTAAGTTGAACCAAAAAACCACAGGGATGAACTTCCCGCGCGTTCCGCAGCACGCGAGCGTTCCCCCGAGCGAGGAGCCCTGAGGGCAGCGCGGCCGCGGCACTGACCGATCCTGTCGGGGGTGGTGTCCAGCTGGGACGGGGAGCTGGACACGCTGCTGCTGGGGTGGGAGGACGCGTGGCTGCCGGGCCGCTGGCTGTCCTCCAGGGACGGCGCCGGGGAAGGGCTGTCCTGGATCCTCTCCTGCAAACAGAAGCAAAGCAAAGCTGGGCCCTTTCATCCACGGGCTTCACCGAGGGTCAGAATGAAAAAGTGAGGTTGGCTTAAAAGTAATGGTAACAAATGGTGTTGCTGAGGTACACAGAGAGCAGAACTCGTGTCTAAGAGCAGTGTAGTCATCTACAGCCAAAACCAACACAGGCTTCTACAAACAACTTAGTTGATCATTTGCCACCTTTTTCTTGCTGGCAACTTTTTATGTTCTAAGTTTTTCACACATAGGAACATATAGAATATGCTTTCATGTTGCTTTCACAAACTACTTTTAATCTACAGGTAGTAAGACTGCCATATATGAGTCACATTTCAAATAAACAGTTCACAGTTGGACTGAACTGTCGTTAAATGCAGTCAAATTTGTAATTAGAATCTGTACTTGTGAATTTGTAACTAGAATCTGTACCTGAATAAATTACATCAGTATCTTTTCAGGGTAGCACCTGGACAAATGACAAAAGCTGTGGCTCTGGTACAAACTTCCCTCTTGCATGAAAAGCACCAGTGGTTAACCAAAACAAGAGTCTGCTCACAAAATGTCACATTTATATTTGCACAAGAAACTTTGATTTTAACCTCTAATTTAAATCTATATAGTAGTTGAGGTAAGGAGGGAAAAAAAGGGTAAGAAATATTAAAAAAAAAAATTAAAAAGGCAAAATTAAATTCTGCCTTTCTGTGTATCTATAATTGCAAGTTGCCTGAAGATGCCATGGAATTTTCATCAGTAAAAATCTTTAGGAACAGGTCAGACAAACAAGGCCTAAGTAAAAATTCATCCTTAAGACAAGAGATTGTGAGGCCACTTGAGATCCTTCCAGCCCAGTATTTCTACACACATACTTTTAATCAAAAATTTCAGTGCCCTTCATTGCTGTTCCCAGAATCAACAGAAAATGAGAATCTTCTGAAAGGGAAAATCAGGGCCTGAGTTACTAGACATATTTTTCTCCTCAAGTGCCTTCTATGTTTTAAAACCCCTATCCAAGTCCTTGAAGGTGTAATTCCAAGGGAGAGACACTAATGAGGAAAAATGGTTGAATTTACAGAACTCCAGAAACTGAACCTCTGGAGCTGCCCTCATCCCTGGCAATCAGCTGCTTCCTGTGCAAACCCAGAAATGAAACCTAACTTCTTTTTTTTTAAAAAAAGAGATTCTCTTGCGTCCACCTCACTAAAAATCACAACTACAGTTCATCTGGGAAAGTTCTCTCAAAGGAACTTGCAATCTTTCCTCCTTTCTAACCTATTCTGAAGATGTTTCATTAGGAATATTCACTCTGGCTCCTTGGTAGCAATTTACTGTGTACTCTGGAAAATAAACTTAGAAGCATCTGAAGTTTTTATGCAGTTTTCTAGGTGGAAGCCTGAATTAATAATGCAGCTTTGGGAAGCACATGGTGGTTCCTAGAAGTTTTTCCATTTTAAATCCCTGATATAAAAGCTGCTCTTTGGATTTATCAGGGCAATTCATTAATTACACTGCCAGCAAGATCAACAAGAGTATTCTGTTACCCATTAAAACCATCCCTCTAAGCCACACTCCTCTTTGTATTTACAGATACTTCTGAGGGTTATGCAAAGGGAACAGGAGATTGGATCCTCCTCAGAGCACGGGATGGCATTTCCCTACTCCAGCCACACCAGCTGAGAATGTGGCACTGGCCGTGGTTTTAATGGGATTGTTATTGTACATTAAATAACAACCCAGCCCCAAAGCCATGTAACAGATGTGTATCTATTACATAGCTGTTAATCCTCAATGGATCAGTTTCACTAATTATCTGTTATTTAATGAATGTACAGTAACTAACAGATCTGAAAGGGAGACTTTTAATGCTAATATTTCACAGATATGAGTCTATTATGTTGATCCACAAGTTTTTATAATTTTGAAAACTGAATGGTTTTACACAAATTCGTTTTCAATTTTGTCAGAGAAAAAATAGTCCAAGTCACTGAGCTTAAAGTCTCCTGTGTTCTCTTCCTTTTGGCCTCAAGGGTTTGGAGGCGGTCCAAGTCACTGAGCTTAAAGTGTTCTCCTGTGTTCTCTTCCTTTTGGCCTCAAGGGTTTGGAGGCTGCTGAGATGAACAGATGAGTAAAAGGGAGCTGGGACTTTGTGGATGTGCTGCTTACTGAGTTGCTTTTGAAAGCCACATTTTTACCCCAAAAAGTACTGTCCTAAATAACAAACCATACACAGGCAATCCTGAGTGGATAAATCCTGTGTGTTTTTTACCTTTGTGCAAATAATAGCTTCCAAATAGGTTCCTGCTAACAGGTTACAACACTGACTGCAATTTCATTTGCATGGATTTCAGTTTTAACAGTCCTCTTTGGCACTATTTCCTCTCTTTTAACCACAAAGAGCACTCAATTTACAATTAAGATATCATTTTGAAATGATTAATTTTACAGAAGAGTGCGTAGTTTAAGTAAATTTCATTGTCTACTGCAACCATGAAAATGAATAGCCAAGGAGAGGACATGCCAACTGTTCTGCAAAAAAACCCTATGAACAAATATGACTAGGAATTAACACTTAGATATCACACAAACAGCCATATATGTCATCTTAAATGGGAGTTATTTGAGTAATTCAAAAGCTGATGATTTGGAAAAGCAAAGTATTTCAGCTCCTTCTGGTAACTGCATTTCCCATTGTCTCTCACTATGAAATAATCTCTGCTTGAAGTAATTTGCCTTCAGACTCAGGGTCTTGGTTTGAAATCTTCAGGCAGATGCACAAGTGTCAAATAAAAATGTCCTTCTTAATCACACACTGAGTCACTTTCTAAGAGAATGAGTTGATTATTTCATCTAATGTCTTACCAGTTACCCAATGTACAGGCACAGGGACTGCAGAGTTTTCCCTATAAGCAACAAAGGAGCTGAAATTCCCTCTGTATCATATATGCTCCAAATGAGGATGGAGTATCACCATGTGAGGCTGCATATGGATCGAGAAATTGTCCATTTCTAAATGTTTTTGTGTAAATGTGCTGAATTTCCCCTCCTATAATGAATAATGCTACGAGCAGACTCTTCTTTTGCTGGTAAACAGATCCATTTTTCAGTCCTGTAATCAGTATGCATCTATTTAGCTACTTAACAGCAATGTGCTCTGGTTCATTAGGTAGCTACTGTTGTGTCTCAGCCTAGTTAAAATTTCACAGCAAGTTAATCTATTTTATTACAAATGAGAACACAAGTGATAATGTCCTCACCATTTTCCAAACACAGGGTTAACAGTATTTGTAACAAATCAATGAGGGCATTTAAATAGGAAAATTGCAAATCTAAAATCTTAACATTTTGTTTTACACATTGATGGCTTCATTTGATTTGTCATCTATGTATTTTATAACCCCATTACTTTTCATATATTTTTCCACCCCTGAAAATGGCTCAGTTCCCCCTGCACCCTGCAGGGCAGTCTGGTCACACACTAGGTAAACTCACAGTAATAAAGAAACATTCCTAAGTAAAGTAATATTTTCCCCATTTATATTTATTCCTATTCGTAAATTTGCAAGATTAATATTCCAGGTTATAATTGAATGAATTATACATAAGGGTTCTACAGACTGTGAGAATTTTATGAAAAATGAAAACATTTCTCAAGATCTCACCTATTTATCGACCTACAGTACCTACTTTATCTCATCTTTTTTCTTTCCTTTACAGAGCTGTAACATAAATTCTCAAAAAGGACTTTTCCAGTATTTAATCCTCCTGAAGGGTAATATATTTGTCTCACTAAAAATCAGTGTCCTTCTCTGCCTCAGGAAATGCAGCTACAAAGCTTGACATTGTTGATTTTAGTTGTGATTTAGCTTAATGGCACTGAAGTCATGAACTCACCCAATTTCCAGACAGATCCTTGATTTCAGCTCAATATCCCTCTTCTCTCCCCTGTGAGGGAGTATTCCACACCAATAATAGCAAATACTACACAGTAGTTTTATTTGAAATATATATGAACACCTTACCTATTTTTGACATAATCATCTTGACCTTAATTCCTTAGCTCTGCTTTTTTATAGTATTGATCTTCCTTTTATGTCAAGAGTTTAGAGAAATGACACTGCTGGATTTTCCTTTTTATTTTTCTTTATTCTTAGTTGTAATGTAGTTGTAATTACTCTTCCAAATGTTAATCTATTAATGAGTTCCTAGAGGATTTAGTGGCATTTCACTGCTGACAAGCAGGTTTTGGAAGTTTATCTGAGTCCTGGATGTTTTATTCACACATTTATCTTCATATTTCATATTTAATTGAGGTGCTGCTGCTCTACTCTACAGGGCTCTGCAATGGCTGGAATTCACCCTATCTAATGAAATGGAAAGGAAGGTGAAATGGAGATTCTACCGGTTTTAGGCCTAGATTAGAGTTTTCAAGAGTTGTAAGAAAGATTTCTGATGTTGACCATGATGGAAAAACAAGAGGAACTTGCAGAAAAAAATCCCAGCACTGACTTGCACAGTGGGATGTTCATTATGCCACACCTCAACCTCCCACTGGTTGCAAGATCTCCATTCATATTCTCAAAATGGACTACACAGAAATAAAAAAAAAACCAAAAAAAACCAACAGAAACCAGATCTTGACTCCCTGGAAGGGTTGTGGAGCCAGGCAGAGTCTGCCTGCATACTTCCCCACCTACAGCCCCAATTCCCTGCTGAGCTACCTCTGCTCCTGCCTCCCTGGCTGAATCCCATCCTCAGTGAGTGAGAAGAACAAGCAAAGTCAACACAATTCACAATTTCAGTCAGCAAAGAACTGAACTGCTAACACTTCCTTTTTTTAGTTAATAATAAGATGTATTTCTTTCCAATTGGCCTTACTTGATACTAATGCTGTTTGAATCCAAATAACCAGCACATTTTAAATATTGCTCTCAAGTTTACAGTCCTTAACTGATGGACTACTCAATTTAGGCTTTACCAAGGAAAAGAATACCCCTGCCACAGGAAGCAGGAGCTGTGCTACACCTGAACTGAGGCCAACAAGAACTAGGATGGTCGCAGCCATTTCTGGGCTAGAGAAGAGCAGTTTGGTTTGGATTTTGAGTCATTCCGCCCTGGAAATGATCACACACAAAGACCGGGGTGACTTGTTGGTCTTCTGAGCTACTTATAGTACCTGTGATTGCTGTAGGTACTGGAGATGAACAAGGTAAACAGCTGGTCTAAAAACCAAGATAGGATCTGTGTGTCTGAAAGCCAGCTGGATCCCATTCATCTTTTGCAGTGCATAGGGAAGTCTTTCGCCTAAAATATGTACTTTGCCATTTAAAATGCACTTTTTTTTTCCACTGTGTACATATAGTTGTTTCAGTTGTAGTCAACTGGCAATTATTTTTCCACAGAATTTAAGAAATCATAAAAACTCCTACATTTACTGATTTTAATACCAGATGTTCACTCACTAATTCCATTACCTTGTGACTACTTCCTATCAATCCATTAATTGCCAGCTGCTCAGCCAAACAGAGAAGTGCAGCTAATCAGATGGTGTTGGGAAACAGCCAAACAGGAGCTGCCTTCTTCCCTGTTTCTTAAATTAGCAGTCACTGGGACAGCCATGGAAACCTTCACTCCTGGATTAAGATCTTGATGTTTTACTTGGAATCTGAGAGCACAACAGTGCCTGAAACTGGAGAGGATCTCACGGTGGAAACTTGGTTCTTGTGCCCCTCTCCTGAATCACCCAGTGCTGCCATGGGAGGGAGGAAAGGCACTCCCAGGACTAATGATGAAAATGCTCTACCTCATCTACGTTAGAGCCATATCAGTTATTAAGGACAAATGCAAATGACTAAGCTAATACTAAAAAGATCTGAGCCAGAACTAAGAGCTAGATGTGCTTGGCCTAACAATTTTCCTTTGCAAGCTCTGCAAAAAGAGATGTTTTGGATTGGATTTTTTTTCCACTTGCAAGTTTAAAATAAGTCTACAATGCTTAAAACCTGTCAGTGAGGGTGGTAAGGAGCCAGGTGTTCTTGGCACTGTGGGGAGAGGGACAGCCTCCCTCCAAAGGAGGAGATGAGAAGGGTATTTAATGCCATTTGAAAGGATCTGAACATCTCCCAGCAGAGTAATTTCACTGAATCAGTGAATAAAGAGATACAAACCTGCACACTCACTCCTCCTTCACCTCAAATACAGCCACAAAAATTAACCTTCTAGCAAGCAAACAAACTCCTTTGGTTCCTCCAACATATCCCAGTCCCATCCAGCAATCAGCTGCCTGCTATGGAACAGGACGGAATAAATCTAACAATATGAAAAATCACATACATTGTAGAGAAGGTTTATTTTATAAATGTTGCAATATTCTGAAAACAATTCATAATGGATTGAATGAACAGAGAGATATGAAATTACTGATGTTAGAAATTCTGTAATGGGAAATGTTTCTATTGTGAGAAGAAGTGTTTCAGAGCATTCTGAGATGGCCACATTTTTCTGGCTGTCAGGTAAATATTATGAATGTGAGTTGTAGAGCACACAGAAAAATAGCACCTCTCAGCAATAATTACACAGCCCATCTGTACTCTCTTCAGGGAATTTAAAATCATGTCATATACACCCTTTACAAATGCTTTAACAATCCCACAAAATCAGGAGAAAAACAAAACTCAAAGAGAAGGAGACTCAGAAGTCTCTATTGCACGTCTAGATAGATCCCACTGTACAAATAATGCTTTGCTCTGTTTATCAGATTAGTTCTAAAGTGCATTGGGGTGAAATTCTCAAGGAATTATGAAATATGAAAATACAAATGCTGTATTTTTTAAAGAATTTTAATTACTTTTTTTGGTTTTATTGTGTTTCCCGTTTGCACTCAACAAAAGCACCATTTATTCCTAACTGGGACATTGATGAGAACACAAAAGATAAGAGAAAAGCAGGAATACAGCAAGTATGAGGGGATGACAACAGAAGAAAAATGGACAGCAGGAAACCAATTTTCAGAACTACTCCTACTCAGGAGAAACACATCCCTCAGCAGCTCCAAAGAGGCTGTTTGCCAGAAGGAAAGGGAGGGAGCACAAGGAGGAAGAGGGTGAGATGTGAGCCAGTGGAGAAAGGAGGGTGCAAAATGTGTCAAGAAAGTAAAATGAGAAGCAGGGGAAATTTGGGAGAAAATAAGTCTCAGATCTCTGGCATGACGTTTTGCCTCAGTACTCTTTGCATATCTAACACAAAAGGAGCAGCTTAAGGCCCTCGTTTGGGTTTGGCTCCCAGAATTTCAAGTTCAGCCTGACCCAGTATTTCCCACCAGCCTGTTCCCAAGCACATCTGGGAAAGTGGCCTTTCAGTGAAAGTCCAAGATTATCAAGTCACAGCTCCAGACTTGGCTCTTGCCAATCTTCCCTTCACCTTCCTAACCTCCCCTCTGCCCTCTCCCTGCTCTTTGGCTGGAATTGTGTAAACCAGTATGTTTTTAGCCATGTAAGGTCATATTTGTCCAGAATTTCAAGTTCAGCCTGACCCAGTATTTCACACCAGCCTGTTCCCAAGCACATCTGGGAAAGGGAAAGTGGCCTTTCAGTGAAGAGTCCAAGATTATCAAGTCACAGCTTCAGACTTGGCTCTTGCCAACCTTCCCTTCACCTTCCTAACCTCCAACCTCCCCTCTGCCCTCTCCCTGCTCTTTGGCTGGAATTGTGTAAACCAGTATGTTTTTAGCCATGTAAGGTCATATTTGTCATATTTTACAGGTGCACTGTAAAATAAAAATCTTCACATTATGTAGCTACTGTTCTCTGGAGGTGAGCGTTTCACAAACTTCAGTGAAAAATCCTCTCACTTTTCTGGAAAGGGATCATCTCAACTCTCCTTCTGAAAATATTACCACTGAGTAGATTTTTCTGAGTTTCAGGAACAAAATTATCGTGTAACAGTAAACTGCTACATTAATTCATAGAATCACAAACTGGTTTGGGATAGAAGGACCTTAAAGGTCAATTCATTCCAGCCCTGCCAGGTGCAGGGACACCTCCCATGGGACCAGGGTGCTCCACCCAACCTGGCCTTGAGCATCCCCTGCTCTTTCTAGCCCAAACCATGACTCAAGTGTACTTAGCCAAATTCCACCCCAGACTGGTCCCCATTTGGCATCCAGGCCATTCCTGGATTGCAGAGCAGGTCCAGCTGAAGAACAGCTCTGAAAAATGAAGAGAGAACAACAACCAGATGCAGGAGAGAGAAGAGAAGGTGGTGAACTCAGTGTCCCTGTCAAATTCTGCTTTTGCCATACAAGACCCTCAATAACAGAGATTCTCCTGAGCCATTTGAGCCAAGTTTCAAACCCAGCAAGCTTCTTCAGATGTGCAGTAAATCCCTGTAAGGCTGGATTTATCACAGGGGCACTGCCAGACCTGCAGCCACAGGGCTGCTGGTGCTGCTATAATCACATCACATCACGTTAGAGATGGCTAAGAAGGTTTTGTGAGCCTGGCCATTGTGCCTCCCTAATTTACGGTGTTCCTGTCAGGGAGAAATCAAGTTTCATAGTTATGACATTTCTTTCTGGAGCACTAAATGTTAACTTTGCTGATCATGCATATCTTGGTAGAACAGCTTATTTCTAAATGGCAAACGTGATATAAAAAGCGTAATGACTTCATTCAAAACCTTATAAAGCAGCTGATTCTCACACCTATAGAAAACAGGCCAAGTGGTATTTTAGTCATCAGACTATGGAAACAGACACACGCTCAATATATTTGATTCATTTCTCCCATTTTAAGTAAAAACATGATGCTGGGATTGCACTCTATTGAAAACTAGCTATGTTTTGTACTTACTAAATGCACTTAAATAATGTCCTCTAATAAAAGTATTACTGACAGCAGGAACAGCAATGCCTTCTCTCTTTACATGTTTCATTTTTTACAAGAATTTCATGTTAACTGGTCATCATTCTGTGCTGGATGATTGTACGTAAGGGAAGGAAACCTACAAAGGAGTCTCACACTGTAATAAAATTCATCTACACTTTCAGCACTCAGGACAAACTAGAGAAAGATGCAGCACCACTTGACAGGTGAGAGTAACACAGCAAAGGATGCCCACTCTGCCTCTGCCATGTTGGCTACTGGTGCATTTTCCTCAGCAACATGAGAGGAAACAATTCCCACCAGAGTGCTGGCCAAACCTTGTGTTGCTGTGGAGATATTGTGTCTCCTCTGGTGCAGGTGTTGGGGAAAAAATTGCTGTAAATGAGTAACTCAAATCAGCAAGGGCCTGCTAAATAACACCCTGAAACCCAGTTGCCTGCAAAAACTGCAGTTTAAATTACAAAGGACTGGCATTGTTTACAAATACATATTTAATCTTCATGCTGACACACTGGTAACATTTAGAATACAATCAAAGCTGCTGCAAGTTTACTGCTGCTACAAATATTGCACTGCTGTGTTTAAATTAGTGTTTTGTCAAGAGGTCTCTGGAAATTTAAAGGAAAGGTTATAGTTCCAAATGAATGGAATTTCAACTAATTTCTAATAGTTTAATGACTTGCATTAACTAATATACATCAGAGAAAGATGTTTTCTCCATCCAGCCTACAACTGTGGAAGTACACTGATGATAAAGAGAAGTTTTTACATATCTTAATC
This sequence comes from Passer montanus, assembly GCF_014805655.1. NCBI lineage: Eukaryota > Metazoa > Chordata > Aves > Passeriformes > Passeridae > Passer > Passer montanus. Next base: position 3,796,868 of record NW_024369818.1, read on the forward strand.
CTAAGTAGGGATCCTAATGGGAAATGTCACCCCTGAATTTTCCCAGCCTCCCTAGAGTCCAAGAGGAAAAAAAAGGCAACAAAACCAAAGCATTAAGAACAATATTTGCCCTAATCTGGAAGTGGACTCTCAGTAAAAATGAGAAACCATCTGAGGTAATTTTGGAGACGCTTAGGGCCACAAAGCAAATCAGAAGGAAAACAAACTTCTCCAGAACCTCAACACCAGAGGGATACAGAATTTTACTGCAGTGATGTGACAAGACACATTTGCTGTCCCCCTTGAGAGGATGCTGCTATCAGAACACATGGGCATGAACAATAAACACGTGCTTGGTCACTGCGAGTTCTTTTCCCTGCTTGATTTAGAAACAAAATCTCCTGAAGCACCAGCCTGTGACAAAGAAGTACAACACAACCCTCACAACTGGACTGCAGTGTTGGGAAGAGTGACTTTCTCAATGATAAGGTAATGACACACTAAAATTAAGAGTGTTTTACAATAAAGATGTGAGAGCAAATCAGTTCAGCTAATCAGTGAGAGTTTTAAGACCAAGCAACTCAGAAGTCAGATTCTAGAGTGATGCGGATAGATGAGTGTAAATGAACACAAATATTGAAGGCATTTACTTTCCAGAACAGACAGCTCTATAGACTCATATATTTAAACCCAAAGAAAAATGGATTAAACTAATGAACTTTCAAAGCTGACAACATTTTACTTTGTCAACAAGAAACCCACATGTGCATGCAAATACACACACACACACGTCAGACTGGTAACACCTTTAATTTTTGCTCAGGAAAAAGTGGACACTGTTTTAGAGAATCCCATCACACCAATCCTTCACAAACACTGATCCTACACACTTCTATTTTGAAAATTTCTTGTTTTAATACATTTTGGAGTGTGTGGCAGGACAGCAGCTCTCTACACAGGCAAGAACCTTTCAGAACAGCCTACTTGGCAGAGACTAGGACAAGCCTTTCAAAATACAAATATGTTTTAACCAACCAGAAGGAAGTTCAGGTTTGGCTACAAAAGATTCTACCCACTGAAGTACTTGTGATAATTTACTCAGGTATTTACCTGCTCCAGATTTGCACTGCTAGAATTCCTGTTTTGTTCTTCAGCCTCACTGAAGTTTCTTGTGATGATTTTCTCGGCTATTTGCCTGTTCAGCATTTGCAGTGTACTAGAATTACTGTCATATCCTAAAGCATTTTCTCTTAAATTTGACTTTAAACAGCAGTTTGGAAGAGTTATGAAGCTTTCAGAGATCTTACTCTAGCCTGTAGTGAGTGTCATTGTCCATTTTTAATGACATTACAGACTCGCTGACAGATCAGAGCAGCTAAATTCTCTGGCTGCAGTGGTGGGTATTGCTCAGTGTTGGGAGCAGCCCAGGTGAGCTGGAGCACTGTGAACTCGGTGCCTCATCCTTCTCCTCCCTGAGAGAGCCACCGCAGGTCTGTGCAAGCCACGAGGAAGCCTTACCTTGATGACGGAGGCCCCTGCCCTGGACAGGGGGCTGTGCATCTGCGCCGCCGCGGCCATGTTGGCGATGGTGTTGAGATGGTTCATCTGGTTCATGGCCATGGCCACCGAGGCCGGGGGGAGGCTGACGGGGAGCAGGGGGTGCGGCATCATCATGAAGGGCAGGTCTATCCCTGCGGAGAGCATGGACACGTCACTCGGGCCCTGAGGGCTCAATCATCCACCATGTCACTGGGACACCCTGAGGGTGAACACCATCCACCATGTCACTGGGACACCCTGAGGGCCCAACCATCCACCATGTCACTGGGACACCCTGAGGGCCCAACCATCCACCATGTCACTGCGACACCCTGAGGGACCACATCTCTCTGCAACATCCACAATCCACCATGTCACTGGGACACCCTGAGGGCCCAACCATCCGCCATGTCACTGGGACACCCTGAGGGCGAACAACATCCACCATGTCACTGCGACACCCTGAGGGACCACGTCTCTTTGCAACATCCACCATCCGCCATGTCACTGGGACACCCTGAGGGCCCAACCATCCACCATGTCACTGGAACACCATGCAGGGCCCATGACATCCATCATGTCTCTGGGACATCCTGAGGGCCCACATCCCACTGCAACATCCACCATACAAGCCCACCAGCAGCAAATCTTATCAGTTCTGGGGTTCCACAGGGGAACATCCTGAGGGTGAACAACATTCACCATATCACTGGAACTTTCTGAGGGACCACATCCCTTTGCAACATCCACCATCCACCACTGGGATGCCCTGAGGGCCCATTCATCCACCATGTCACTGGGATGCCCTGAGGGATCAACACCATGCAGGGCCCATGACATCCATCATGTCTCTGGGACATCCTGAGGGCCCACATCCCACTGCAACATCCACCACTCAAGCCCACCAGCAGCAAATCTTTTCAATTCTGGGGTTCCACAGGGGACACCTGCCTGTGCAGCCCAGGAAAGGCTGGTTTGTGCTGGGGAAAGGAACACACAGCTGGGGAGGGACAGAAAATGAATATACGGCTGTGCCAGTTCACTAATCTCTTTAGTTACGAGAAATAAAGAATAAAAAAACCCACAAAACATGCATATAATTTGCATGTTTTCCAACATATCGGATGAATATTTATTAATAACTTTATCTGATCATACACTCCTACCAAGACTTCTTCCCATTACCACTTCTCAGCAATGTCACACTAAATTCTTATACTCTGTCTCGAATCCAGGAGGCTGTGGCTTTACTACAGACACCACTGAGCGATTGTACAGAAGGTCTGTGAACTGCAACACGTAATGAGAGGTTAAAATTGTTGCCAGAGGTTTTAATTTTCAAAATGTCACTTTAAATTGTCTTCTGCTATGGATATAAACCAATTTAAGAAGGTATGAAATTTATTTGGATCAACTTGCAGATCTTGACATTGCCAAAAAGGTGAAGTTACTGCTAGCAAGAATTGGATTCTCATACTTCATTAATATCCATTTCAGCACGTGTATTACTTCTTGTATTTAGTAATGACTGCACTGGAAAGAAAGACCAAGACAGAAATACACTGAAAAAATTGTTCAGGTTATTGTGCTTTCAAGAGTTCTTTAGAGGGACCACTTGGAGCAAGCTATTATCAGGCATCCAAAATTAATTTTTTGTAAGAAAACCCCAAAAAACAGGACTCATTCTGCCAGACAAAATATCTTATCATTTCTTATAAATGACATTTAGATTAGAAATCCTCATTTAAAAATTCAGGTGCAAATATTAAATAACACAAACATATAGCTAGTCATTACCACATGTCATTGAGACTGTTTGTTGGTAAAAAGTTTGCAACTTTGGGTTTATCTTAACTATTTTAAAGAAGAAGGCCAGTCACCAGAAGGCCAGTGTTTGGCATATGACAGAACTAACAATAAAAAATACTACTGACTGACATATCTTATGTTATTCCTACAGAATTTGACTCCAGTGATATAAAAACACCATGGTGCCCACCAGGAAAGGCAGAGTTGCAATATTCCCAGCTCCCACACTATTCCTGTTTAACATGAGCATATCATGATCAACAACTGTGATGTCTAATGACTCACTCTCTATTTTATATGATGATCCATGCCAATATTAATTATGATAGGCAATAAGCAATGCCCACATACATCTCCCTTCACTTCAAACCACTCTGACAATCCCCTCCAGTGCCTGCATCCATAAGCCTTTGTTCCCCTGCAGATCTCCCTTAACAGCCCAATAATCTTTCCTCATCCTCTATAGAGTTCCAAAACTCCCAGACACCATCTGGCCACATTGAGTTGTATGTCTACTTAAAGTCCAATTGACATGCAAACTAAATGCAAACTACAAACAGAATTTAACAGCACATCACCAGTTTTAAGACACAATCCGTCAAACATTTCAGAGGACTATGAGGAAAATATATCCTGCACTTGCAAATCATTGGGCATAATGTCTGACATCCAGTAAATCCTTTAACAGCCTATAGACATTCACCTACTACAAAATCCACTGGAAAATATCCTGAAGAGCAAAGAACACAATATGTCTGTGTGTAAAAGAAATCCAGGTATTGAATTATGCAAGAATATAAACTGAAAGGACAAAAGACAGAGAATTTGAGTCCTATGACCTGGTGGTATTTAACTACTGACACTTAATCCAAAATGCTCAGGTCCACATCTTCCCACAAACAAAGCAGACTCATTTTGTAGGAGTCATTTCAATAGCTCTGATTTGCTCAGGTCTGACAGAGGTAGCAGTGAACTGACTACTCTGAAAATTGTGTGAGAAATGTCACTCATCCACTAAAACTAACACAAAAAATTAACTTAAAAGAGGTTAAGCAACAAGAGTTCATAAATAATGAGCTTTTCATTCTTCATCCATCATCAACTACAGGAATAACTTTGCTCCTCACTAATTTTTAAAATGTTAATCCCAAACATCTTTCTTGGAATACTTTTTCCTTCCCTTCCTTCCCTCTTTGGGTGCTAAGAAGTGGAACTGATGGCTTCCCACCTGCTCCTTTCCTAAGGGAAAGAAAAGAGATGGCTTTTTGGGGCGCTCCAAGTTCCAAATCCAACCTATGTCATTTTATTCCAGTTCTTTTGGATAGTTGGGTTCAGTGCATGACCTTTTAACTGGACATTTTGCATTTATTCCTTGCTCTCCTATTTTATTATCTTCCAGCATTTCCATCTGGAAGAGAATTTTCTCACATAGCTAAAATTTAAAGCAACTTTATGATTATTTTTCCTTTCAATCCATGGAAATGACAATTAATAACTGACAGTCCCAAACCCAGCAGTGAGTGAATGACTCTTCCAAGAGGGAATAGTCACTTGGACTTGGACTGATGGCAGAGGGTGGCTTGGACACGAGACACAAGCACAGCTGGCAGTGAAGACCTCCTGTCACTCCGTGTCCCCCACCATCTCCCCCCTCCCAAAGCTGGGAAGGAAGGCAAGCCCAGCTCCCAGCAGGGCTCCAGGCTGCAGCTGGCAGTGAAGGCCTGACCCTCCTGTCACTCACGTGTCCCCCACCATTTCCCCCCTCCCAAAGCTGGGAAGGAAGGCAAGCCCAGCTCCCAGCAGGGCTCCAGGCACTCTTTTTTCCCAGTATGATCCCAGTACGTACTGTTGGTGAGCAGGTGGTTCTGCTGGAGAGGGCTGAGCGGGTGTGCACTCCCAAGGCTGGACTGCCCTGACAGCGTGGGGTGCCCAATGCTGTGCTGGGATCCCGTCGTGATGGGAGACTGCAGCTTGTCTTTGTCCCAGGAGGATTCACTGCCACCTGCAAAACAGGGCACAACAAACCATGAGTGGCATGCACCTTTATTCAGAGATACATTGCTTGGTTAGCAATGAGCCAACGCTCCTCACCACAGCTGAACACCTGGCACAGCACCTGGAACCTGCACCTGAATTTTTCAAAAATTAAACTGATAAATAACTATCGGGCAAAAAAATATTTTTAGACACTTTCAGCATCACCTATGTTCAAAATATTGGTCTATGATAACAGGAAAAGCTAAATGTCTGAGGATGAAATCATCAGTCATGATTAAATGAATTATCAGAACGGGAATATGAGAGGCTGAGCCACCATCTCCTGCTATCACAGGACATGAGGCCACCAGTCCCTGCCAGCCACTCATCTGAGTCCACCCCTGTGCTCATCAGGTCTCTGCACTGTCAGTCCTGAGGCACTTGGCCATCCCTCCCTCCAGTGTCACCAGGTTCCAGCTGGAATTCACCCCTGAAGAGTTTATGACAGTTTATCCTCGAGCTTGGTTATCTTTGAGCTTCAGCAGCTCCCCCTCCACTGCTGGGCCTGACCCTGGGGATGCCCCACGTGAAACCCTTCACTCTGTGGGTTAAATGAGCCGGGCACAGGCTGTGCTTGGAAATCATCAATATTCAGCAATTTCAGCTTAGGAGTCCAGATATCTATTATGCATAGTAATTACTGTCTACAACAAGCACAAAGTCTAGAAAACAGAGCACTTGGTGTCTCGAATCTCTGTCTGGTCTTCTGCAGCAATTTTTACAGGCTGTATTTTTCTCAGGATTACACACTCGAATAACAAATTCCTTTTAAACAGCAGGTTAAGTAGACCATGGCAGTGAATTCCAAAATACATCTGGTCCACAAAACAGAACACCTAAACAAAAGTTAGACTGAACATTTCTAGAGTTAAAAGGTATTTTAAGATCCCTCCCCTCTCAGGTACACCCCACACTTTCACTTAGATTACAGATTGTTAGAAAAACATGTAACTGCAGTATTGATTTTGTTTCGAATTTATGAACAAGGATCTCAATTAGAATAAGTAAATAGATTACTGGAGTGCAGCAGATAGAGGCAGCAAGCAAAAAAACCATTTTAATTGAATATGAAAGTAACAGAGAAATTCCAGTCTTTATGACAACACTTGGCTAATAAACATGATTAATACTGCTAAATGCAAAAGTTTGAAAGATCAGTGATTGAGAAAAAAGGAAAACACTCCATCATTTTAGCACTATGTCCAAGTATGAATTACCTTCCTATAAAAGAGTTGTAATTTGTAAAATGATGAGTAATACACCGACAAAGAAAGATACACTAAATTATGCCATGTGATATAATGTAGCATGGCATAGTGCAGTAATTAGAACTACTACAGTTGAGGCTGTGTCAGCATCTTTGTTATTTAATATACTGTATATCAGCTCTTTCAAATAACATTTGACTGCTATTTAGTGTGGAAGTTGTTCACTTTGACTACTGTGAATCTGGAGTGCTATTATTTGGTGTGTTTCAGAAGTTAAATGTGTGAATTATGAAGGACTTTCGGAGGAAATGTTGAGCATTTGATTTTAACAAGTGAGTTTTAATTTTCCCCATATGCTTTTTCAACAAATTTAACATTTACAGTCTATTCTTCCTCAAAAAACACACATACTTTTCCATTAATTTTTTGCTTAGGAACACATTTTGTAGCTGTAATTTCACATATCAGGGAACTGGCCACAAAAATTGGGCCAAGGGTAGTTTGTTGGGGTTTCTGAATGAAAATAAAAAACTGAATCTTCACCTGAAAGTTTCCCTCTCCCTGTGTTCCTCTACCCCAGGTGGTTCCAGCCCTAGGCACAGACTGTCTAAACTCAGCTCATTGAGTTAATTCTGGAAGTTTCTCTTGCCTTTCAGAGCCTCCTGGCCCTGAGGCTGCAGTGGCAGAGCCCCCCCAAGTCTCTAAGCCCAGCTCTACAACCACTGCATATTCCCCAGGAAAATTCCATCATTCCCAATTTACAGATGGAGAACTGCCCTGAGAAGAAAAGCAACTTGTTTAAGCAAACCCAGGAAATCTGCAGTGGAAGGGGAAACTGAATTTAAATTATGTCACACAGTCCAAATCACTGGACCAGTTCTCCTTACAGATGGGGACAACAATAACTTTTCCCCTCTGCAAATTCCACTTGTAAATCTGCTCCAGTATTCAGTGCCAGCAACACAAGAATAAATTGCAATACACTTATCTCTACAGACCATTCCTGTATTCTTATGTTCCCTATCACTTCTCCTTAGAGAAAGAAAAAAATACAGCTGAGTGCACGATGTATAATAAAAGTGATGTTAAATGAAATGCATCCTTAGCCTGCAGTGTCCCACAGATAACAGCTCCATCTCTCCATCTGGACTGCATTTCCTATGTAGTAGGAAGTCTCTTAAAAATGAAATAACAATTAGAACAGTTCTTACCTAGAACTGCTCAGGTGTTGAAGTGGTTTATAAGGGCAGTGTGGTCAGCTCCAGGTGGGAAAGCTGAGGGGCAGAATTAGGAAGCTCCTGTTACACCAGTGAGGAAACTGAACTGGAAATGAGTCAGGGCTCGTGGTCCTACCCCTGTGCCCTACACCACAGAAACCTCTGATCCGTCCTACCCACAGTCCTTCTGCACAGCTAGAAAATAACCATTTAGAAGAAAATTTGAATTCTTCCCTGGAGTATCAATGCCCATAGGGTAAGCAAAAGATTACAAACAAATTTACAGCAAGCCTGAAGCAGATTCACAGTAAAAACCAAGTATGTGACATGCAAACCTGTGCTGGTACACTCAGTCTTTTAATTGCCATGCAGCGTTAAAAAAGGTATTTATTTTTGAGCATACAATTTTCTTATTTGGTAACGCAGTTGTCAGCATGTTTGATCAGCAAATACATATCTGACATGCAACATATCAATGTGTATTTTCAAATTCTTTGTTGCCATAACAATTAGAAGCAAATAGATCCATAAAAACTGAATCCTTCCTAGTGCTTCAAATTCATGTCTAACCACAATTTTTCAGATTTCTGTTTATTGCCATTTTTTGTCCAAACAGGTGCCATCCATAAGGCAAAGATATCACATCTTGATTTTTTTTTTTCAATTCTGTATTTTGTATGATGAGCTTACAGTACATACAGAGATGTATTTTAAGTAATTAATTTTAGGTATATAAAACATATATGGAAAAATAGATGGGAAAAATAAACATACAATCCTAAGAAAAATTAGAGAACAGGAAGCAGCAATGGGACCTACCTATTTTATATGAAGGGAAATAAAACTTTTTTATTTATTTTATATGAGAAAGAATATTTCATTTTAAAATATGAGTAACTTGATACATGAGTGTCATAGGAATATTATTAGAGCACCCAGAAGTTATTTGTCAAAATTCTTTTTTCATTTATACATCATTTATACACTTTACCAAAAGCTTTACTGTACGTTTGACACTCTTACTCGCTACCCCCATGACCTTCCCAGAAACAGAGAAAACTGAAGGACAGAAAGTTGATTTTTCCTTATTTTGTTTGCATTCTGGTCGATCTTGTCCCAGCACGGGCTGTACTGCACATCAGAAAAGGGAAAGGCAGAAAGGACCTGCAGCCCCAGAGCTCCTGATGCTCGTGGGCTCCTGACCACAACCTGGAGAAAGGGGGAAAGAAAAGAAGTCTGGGCTGCCTCCCCCCAGCTCAGAGCAGCAGAGCTGTGCTGCAAGCTCTGCTTTCAGAGGTGCAGCTGAAAGCACAGTGGGGTTACAGAAAGGCCTGAGTGTCTGCAGTGTCCAGGGAAACGTCCAGGGCGTGCAGAAAGATGGACCCTGCGTGGATTTGGGCAGTTATTTACTGAGTAATAAATGAAATCTGCTATTCACCAGCCTCAACAGGTTATTTGAGAGAATTACACTAATGTTCGTGAATTACACTAGCAGTTCATGAATTACACTAATGTTCAACTAAGCAGAAGCAGAAATCAGGTGAATTTAGGAGTTAAATCACAGGTACTGTGAACAAACAGGGAAAATCAAAATCAGCCCAAGCAATACATTCACCTGAGTCAGTGATAGACATCCCCCAGCCTCACTGTAAGGTGATTTACCACCACAAAATGTCTCTGTTTATGTTTTGTTATATTTATTTGAAGGAAATGCAAGCAATAAGCTCAGCTTCACTTTTTCTGAAAATGCTGCTACTCACCCATTATTAACTTTAGAAATTTTTAAGGCAGCCCTGAAAGCCAGAAGTTTTCTAGCAATAAGCCTCTCTGTGAATGTCTGTTCTTCAGAACAAAATCCCAAAATCTGTTGTTCGTTTGTTGGGGTTTTTTTGGTGAAGACATATCTGTAGTGATTACATCAGTGTCTTGGTTTTAGGTATTGCAAGATCTCCAGAAAGTAATCACAGTTCAATTCGGTGACAGTTTCTTTTCATTTGGTTTCAAATTCATTTTATCAGCCTTAAATCTGTCTGGTTGAGCTAAATGAAATCCTCTCTGTCAGAGCTACCTTTGAATTCCACAACCACACTGTTTCAATCTATGTCTGTCATTTTACTTTTCCTTGTGATACATTCCTGAAAAATTGAACTCCAATTGTAAAAAGCAATACCATCTTCACTGGCCAATTTTATTCTCAAATTATTTTTAAACACATTTTTCATCCTGTTGGGCATATTAAGCACAACAACAGCTGTGAAGAAAAAAGTATTCAGTGCATTACTATTTCAGCACTGGTAATTCCAAAGTATTTCTCACCTTTAACTTCTTGTGAGTGTCCAGCACATACAGGGCCTTTGAAAATTTTTGTATTATACAGAAGCCCATGACTCCCAAAATAACAGAGGCCTTTTTGCCAGCACTCCTAATCCCTGTGTTTGCAGGTGTTCCAGACTATTTTACCAATATCCCAACGTCCCCCTGATACTGGGAAAAAATGGTCACTTTCTTGGTCTACACAGAATATCTTCTGCAAAAACATTTCAGCCCATTCTCAACATTTTCATTATATCAACCTTTGAGTGTCCCAGGAAGACAAAAACAGGTCAAAACCTGAGACTCTCACTGCAGGAAGGTCAGGAAGAGAACCACCCAGGTCTCGTTCCTGGTCAAGTGTCACTTTCCTGTCAGAAAACCATAAAACTACTGTGGGTCAGGATTATGACTCATTTAACCCCAAATTCTGTCCTTTGTATTTGCAGTCGATAATGTTATTTACAGAGGCCACACAAGTGTGAGCATTTTCTGTGGTCCTTTATTACTCTCAAATGAAATTCTCAACTTTAAAAATGGGAACGAGATTTTTAATCAGCCCCCAAAATCATGACACCCATCTGGAAATCTAAATGGCAGATCTGAAATGCATTTAAAGCTTTAATCCATGGATTTATCTGGCTGTGTGTACTCGGCTGTATCAACTTTTGGAGTGTACCCTACAAGAAAGCCATGAAAGTGTGTAGGGTAAGATATTAAAACTCAAGAAATCCAGTGATGGCTTTACTGGGCTACTTCCAAAAACTTATCAAGTGGTTCAGCAGATGTAATTACTGCTTAGCCCTGCCAAGGCTTTGAAATGTGCCCATTAATTCAGCAATTCCCAATCTGTCCATCAGTCAGTCATACTTAAAAAATATGTCTGTCAGGACTTAGGTGAAGTAATCTGTTGATAATTACACAATAAGAAGGCATCTGAAATCTGAATATCATTTCTAAACTTTTTGAAAAGTCTTGATGACAGCAAAATCAAAGTTTATTTCACAGCAAATAGGACATTAAAGGTAACTGGGAATATGTCAGAATATTTGATGCCAATTTAATGAAGAACAATTAATTTCAGGAAGACACTTTCTGAGACGATAAAAGCAGAGTTGCAATATTTATCTAGGAACCTAACCATCCCTCCCAAACCATCAAATGCTTCCTTTAAAGTGAACAAAGAAACAAGGAGGTGGTAAATGAAATGTGCTCCGCAGTTCCCACGTGCTGATGGATGAGCCTGGGGGTGAAGCTCAGCCCCAGCCAAGTCTCCTCAGTGCCAGGTACCTTGGCAGGTGTGACTGTCCCTGCCTGGGCCTTGCCAGCCAAAACAAGGTCTCACCATTACAGCCAGGTGCTGTGTCCAAGGCTCTGCTCCCTCTCTCACACCAGACAGAGCCATTCATCCCTGCAAACTGCATCCACAAAAATGCTCCTAAAATGCAACCTGAAATTTCTACTGCTTTCCAAGACCAGTGTAGATGAACAAACTGGCTGCATCAACTAATCTTCAGTATCACCTTCAGCACCTCCAGCTGAACTCCAAAACACCAAACACACACCTCAGGGGTTCAACTTCCACAACCACAGCACCCCGTAAAAGTTACATTTAACAAGATGAAACATCATATTTACAGAAATTTAGACACAAACTCTTATAACAATTGTCACTAAAATGCACTGGTATCCACAAGCACCTCTCAGAGTTAAATACCTGTGCCTGCACTGTGAAAAACCACCTGGTGTTATTTGAAGGTGTGTTTTAAAAAGGGAGGGTTAACTTGGCATTTGTTGTCTTCCTCTGACAGCTCCTAGTTCTTGTAGTGGATTAAATATTAAGTTATAAAACTGTATTCAGTTTCTTCTATAGAACATGAAGTACATTTATTGCTAACATTTTTAGTAACAACTGTGTGACAACTGTTTTATTTTCTATACAAAGATAAGAATGATGTACTAGAACACAGCATCTATTCTGGTTAAGGACCATCAAAAAAAAAAAACCTGTTTTCTACTGCAGGACTCAGAAACACGTTCATTTCACAGAGAGAAAGAAGGTCAAAATTCTGGTCTGTCATGTTTTTATTACTGTTGATGATGCACAAGCCAGAAATAAAACAGCTTAACTTTCAGATCTTGAATACAGTTTGCAGGGCTGCCTGCCAGAAAGGATAAAACATACATCCCTCTGAACTCCACTACTGCAGCCAGCAGCAAGCAGGGAACCAGGATTTGTATTCCAGTGATGATAATCACCCATACCCTCACTCATCACAATTTACAATTTTCTGCCTTTTAAAAAAATTACTTAATATTTCCCCATATTTAACAACTTACTGAAAGAACCACTGAGATGAAATACTGTATTTTTACCATGACTATAACTCAGCAGATAGTTTAGTTTGATTCTTAGAGGCTTTGAGAATATCTTGACATCCAGGGCAGACAGGTAACTACAAAATCAGGTTCTTAGAGCTTCAACAATTCATCTTTTACTATTTCTTTGAAATAATTATTAAGAACAGTTCAAGTTACAGATGGCAATCTGCTGAGTTAATCTGCAGTGACATAAATGGATCAAGTGTTTATCATCTTTCCAAGATCTCCTAATACTAAAAGAACTCTATATAATGCAAAGTATGGCTTGAAAGAATTAAATAAAATCTGTGGCCTTAATATACAGCTGGACAGTTTTCCAAACTTCCAGCACCTGCACAAAACTCTTGGAGATGTTACCAGAGAAGGAGAGGCTGCTGAGGGATGCCCAACACACTTTTATAAAGAAACAGGTCTCCACAAAGGATCAGTGGCTGCAGCCCCTTGCACAGCCCCAGCAAGCTGTGTCAGGATGAGACCTCAGGCCAGGTACACATTCATTCCATTTCTCACATCTGGCAGTGGATCCCTTGCACTAAATACTACTGACTTCCAAAACACTGAGAGTGCTGCCAAAACCAGGAGAGCCCATGAGTAAACCAAATTCACAGAAAAGGTCAGCAGGACATCTACTTGGGTTTCATTTAGAGCCAGTCTAAAAATAACACACAAAAACCCCTGGAACTACATTAGCAGCCAACTTTGTACTTCCTTTCACAACCACTTTCATTTGTCCTCACAGTAATATCTGAACAGGTTCCTACCACAGCACTTGGATCCAACTCACACATTCAATCCATCTTTGCTTTTCAGAACATTTTTCTCATTCTGCAAGCTTAGCCACTGGGTATTCCCATCACCTCTAGAATAATTCTCCTCCAGGAATACCAGTGGGAGTTTAGCATTAGCTTCTCTAAGGAGCAGGATCCAACCACCACAACTGACCAACAATGCCTAATAAACCATTCCTAAACTTGTTATTCTGTAAAGGATACTCTACATCTTCATGCTAGAATTACTTTCTGAGCTATACAAAGCAATAAATAACAACTACCATCAGAACAAACATTATTAAAATGTTGATAGTAATACCAGATAAAGTGGAACTATTTCTTAATAAGAGAAAGTGAAGGGCTTCTGCAAAAAAACAGAATAACTCAGTGCCAAGCTGAACTTAACTAAGCTTGAGGTTTTGGACAGGATTCATTTCTGCTTGTGGTATAAGTATGCACCACCTTGATTATCATTTAAAAAAATATTGACAGCTTGCCTTCTCATACCAATGCCTGGTAACAAATTCCAAATGTTTTGTCACATTTCTTGTGAGCAATGCCATCTGCCAGAGGTGGCATTTCATGGCTGTTTACCCTGACTCCCTCCAAGAATTCATCTGCCACTATCTAATGCTGCCTGAATAAAGGGGATTAAGACTCTGATGCAACAGAGACTATTGATAATTTGGTATAATTGGGAAGAAATGAAGATAAATGAGGTTGAGGATGGAGAGGCAATTAGTTGAGCTGCCTGTACAGCTGTGTTCTCGGCCTGGCTCCCCTGGCCTTTTCTTTGGTGAGGTATGTGCAAATTAAACATAATGACAAATACACTCTTCCCAAAGCTCTTTACTTTGCAAAGCCTGAAGATCTGTTTTTCACTTCTGAGATTCTGTGTGAAAAGAAAAGGGACAGAGGATCACACTCTCTGCTGAGGTTTCTGAAGAGATGCACTTTGTCCCAGCACACCTGGGCTCAGTACCTGTGCTTCCAGCTTGGCACTCCCAGTGTCCAAAGCCCAGGGCTTTGGCCAAAAGGTGAAGGATTTTGTTCCCTCAGTGCCACAGACAGCTCTGGTCATTCCACAGCTCCAGATGGCCTTGCTGCAAATATTCTCTATCCATGTCATTGCTCAAGCAACATCCCCTAACCATGATCCCACTAAAGCCATGCCCCACAGTCTGCAGCTGAGCCTCTACTTTATAAATTATGCCAGCTTTTAAAAACACTGGTCAAAAAAATCTTTGAAACTTTTAAATACAAATTTTACTATACAAAACATCTTGGAAGTAGTAGGAATTTTTAGTCCTAATACAAAGACAGCTACCCAGATAAAAGCCTTAGTTCTAAGCTACATTATTCAGGTGAGGCCAAGTAATCAAGCTTGAATATCTTGAAAGATATTTAAATCTCAAGTGAACATGGTCAGACTACAAACCTCCAAATTAGAGGGCACAAATCTGCAGTCTGATTTGCAGTTCTCATTTCAAATATACTGAGATACATTCATACATATACATGCAGAAATGCCCCCATATGAGGCTTAACATAAATGTAAAATAACATACATTTGCCACAAGAATTGTCACTACATGTTTCAGATAAAACTCTGACAGTTTTTCATAAATGTCAAATAATGCAAGATCCCCTTCAGAAAGAAATCCAATATTTGCAGAGGCAGCTTTGGCTTACAGACATGTTTGCCCAACTACCCAGCACATGTTAATTTTCTGATTTCATGTACAGGTGATTCTATCTGAATTAGGTCTTAGATTAAAGACTTCATAAAACTACACTTTTTTTCTGCATCCATACAGTCATCAGTTATTTTAAAAATTATTTTATGGATTACTTGAACAATGCTCGTTAGATAAAGACAAAAGCCCAATTTCAATGCACAGAGGAGATTTTAGAAGCCAAATGTTACAGATCTTAAAAGAATAATAATTTAGTACATTTATTTTGTAATGAATTTTCAACATAGCTGCTTTTTATTATACAATACATAGAGAACAAAAATTTACATTTTGTAAATTCTCAAAGCTAAAATCACTAGAAATTATATATTTTCAAACTCACAGAACTACAAAATACAGTGGGCACATGAGAAACCTCACTCAACCTCCACACCGTGCTCTTCCCCACTACCTGGAGGTCAACCAACACTTCAATTTTACTCTAGCTAATATACTTTTCATTTCGGATTAGATTTCTACAAAAGCCAAAAAATAAATAACCCCTCACTTTTTATGAGAAAAACATGCCAGGAGGAAATAAAATATATGTACTTAAGTTTATTTAAATTGACCTTGTTTTGTCTTAGTGAGGCTGAAAATTTGGCTGGAGTTAAACTGTTGGGAAGGGGAAGGGAAAGGCGAAGGGAAAGGGAAGGGAAACCCAGGACAAAAGTCTGACAACAAAATATTCTGGTTTCCACACTCAACTTTCTTTGTTTTCCCACTTCCACATGAAGACAATGCTCTAACTCTCTTCTTTCCCTGTTCCACACAGCCCTTCCTCACAGGTGGGTGCTCATTCTCTCTCCATCCAAATGCTGCCCTCAAATCATAAAAAGTGACAGACTCATGATGACTGGAAGGGGTTAGGGGAAGCTGATTCTAAGAAAACACCTGTATTTTTATAGAATCCCTTCTCACTGCTGTTCAAATGCCTCTGTGATTAACAATGGGGCTAAATATGAGTTCTGCTCTGCCTCTTCTCAATTCTGAGAATCAGAATCACCCCGTTTGAGGCATCAAATCAGACAACACCAATTTGGACTCGATGATTTTCAAGGTCTTTTTCAACACTGATGGTTTTTTGATTCTACAAGTATAAGAAAATTTACAATACACAACAGCCTTTTGACTGCTGAAGTTTCTTCTTGTTTTCTTTGTCCCCTGCTTTTAAGTGATTGCTCCTTTTCCCATTTTGTAATGGTACCTGCACTAATATTAAATAATATTTATAAGCTAAACCGAGAACTTCATTACAAAAGTAACTGTAATTTCTCAAACACAATGCCAAAACAGAAAAAGAACTAACTGAAGAAGCATTTCTGCAATTTGCAGATGATTAAATTTTGAAGGTGAGATGTTGTATAACTGCTAAGCCATTTATTAAGTTGACTTGAAGAGCTGTAATTTGTGGTGTTTGCCCAGAAGAGCCAGCACAGAGCCGTAACTGATGATCAGGGATAATGGCCACGGATTTCAGCACATTTCCAGAGCTCCCTGCTATATGCTGAGAACAACAATATCAAAAGGTTCCCCTCTCCAGCACTGCTGGTGTCAAGGTTAATGAGCTAAAACTTGTTAAATTGATATTACCAAACTAATGACTTTTTTATAGGATACTGCATGGATTTTGACACACAGGCTAATGTGGAATATTGCTGGTCTTAATTAAATTAGAAGTTATTGCATGTATACAATTAAGATAACTAAAAATGGGGGAGCTGTGACCACACTGTTGTCACATACCTCATGTGCTTCAAATAACACGGAAATGTAGAATCCCAGACTGGTTTGGGTTGGAAGGAGTCTTAAAGCCCATCCAGTGC
The DNA here is from genome assembly GCF_014805655.1 of Passer montanus. NCBI lineage: Eukaryota > Metazoa > Chordata > Aves > Passeriformes > Passeridae > Passer > Passer montanus. The sequence goes on from NW_024369818.1 coordinate 3,813,681, forward strand.
CATGCCTGCACCCCAAGGACACCCAAGGGACACCCTGGGTCCCCCCCAAGGGACACCTTCCACTGTCCCAGGTTGTTCCCAGCCCTGTCCAACCTGGCCTTGGACGCTTCCAGGGATTGGGAGTTCACAACCTCTCTGGGCAACTTCCAAGTTTTAAATACGAAATTATTTCAATAATATGAACATTATTTTTAAATATTTTTACATCAGCCATACCAAGCATTAAGGAACAGGAAAAATAAATGCCTGGAGTCTCCATTCAAAATAGATGAACAACCAACAGGAAAAAAAATTAATGAATCATATTAAAAAGCAAGTAGCTTATGAAAAATAAATTACATTTGTAGATGATTAAATTTTGAAGGTGAGATGTTACATAACTGCACCAACCATTTATTTCAGTGCCATAACTGCATCTAATAAATAAAATACTTCTTTTAAATCCAAACTGCAGGTATACTGCTATCCTGATGACTTGGATTTTCCATTTACAGTACAGGGGCAAGGTTTGGGCTGTGATTATTTGAGGCAGAAAGAAGAGCTGTTAGTTAGCTGGAGAGAAAATCAGTATCAGCTGTGAGCAATAGGACAATGCAAATATTTCTTCTACAGACAGAATCACTGAGTTTAAATTTAGAGAGGCTCATTAGAGATTACCCTCCCAAATATAAGATACCTGCAAGTTTCATGCAAATTCCCTTTTGTTTCAGTAGTATTTTTGTATTAAAGTTCAATCTCCCACTGACACAGAAATGCCATTTAACGTACAGGATATACCCAGATATGCTTGGTGTTTAAAAAGTGAAATTGAAGATCTTACTTGTACTATCTGTTTTTCTCTAAATGACTTTTCTGCCTGGATCTTAGACTTTCCAGAGAAAGGGAATAAAGTTGGACTCGGCTTCCAAAAAATATCTACTTTGTGAAAATCCAGAAAAATAGAAGGGGTGCTGCAAATGAGGGGGAATATTTCTCAAGGATGAAATGCCAAAATCCTCCTCACATCCATTTCTTAGAGACAGTCAATCATCAAACAGAACTTGCAAGACATTTCTTCCTACTGCCTTTCCAACTTCCATCTGAAATTCAAGAAAATGAATCAAAATTTAACTAATAGTATAAGCTTTATAGGAAAAGGGGGAAAAAGCAGACTCTGATGGCCCATGAGATCAGTAATTGAATATACAGCTCTTACACAGTTTCACTAGTCCTGAAGTTTCACTGTCTCCATCCTTCAAACCTGAGCATCTTCTTAAAAAGAAGAATCTATTCTAATTTTTATATTGCACAAATGTAGAACAGCAACAACCCCCCCCAATTTTCAATGTTTTAAATATCAATGCCTGTCTGATCTTAAAGGGAAGCTCAACATTTATGTCTTGTCTTGGTGATAAAGTTCATGAATATATAATGAGAGTGGAACAACTCTGCTACTGATTAAATGTCAAAAAAGGTTTTATTGTCAAATATATTGTAAATACAGAAGATATACAACAAAGAGCATTAATTGCAGATGGCTGTGTACAGCTTAAAAAATGCACGGCATCGAGACAGGAAATGCTGATTTTCAGTTTCAGCTATCAATTTTAATTTACCTTCAGAATGTTCCTTCAGTCAACTTGTACAGAGAAAATGAACCATAAAATGGCCAAACTCAACTGAACTAAATGCTCCCCATTCAAGGGCAGATGTTAGGTTATATTCTAGGCGTACACAGCAGAATTACCCAAAATTCTGGATCTTTATTAGAATGTTTCTAAACTTTTGTGCAGGTTTAAGAGAGATATAAGGTGAAAATCTGCTGAGGACAGAGGAAAGGCTGGGATAGCCATCCTCAGCTCAGAATGGGGTTTAACTGCCTGCTTAAATTTTAAAAATATAAATAAAAAAATACCTAGAGTCTGCAGCAGAGTGCAGGTGGACAGGGGTCAGCAGGATGCTGCTGCCAGGACATGCCAGCAGAATGAGCTGCACACGTTTCCAGGAGATCAGTGCCTGTACAATGGCAGGAATTCTCTGTCTCATCCCTGCCACACTCCTGTCCAGCACACCAGCCTTGACCGAGGCATTCCCTGGGCGGGGAGCAGGAGGATCTGAATCACCTGGAGAGGGGCCAGGGCAGCACAGGGAGAGCTGAGCAGGGATGAGGAAATCCTCAGTGTGAGACCTGCAGAACAGCAGGCTGTTTGGTCACTGGAGGGAAGGCACAACAGGCAGGAGCTCACTAATTGTCTTCACTAGGTAAAGAACATGTTCAGTCATCAAGAGGAATAAATTGTTCTCTGCACCCACAGTGTACAGGACAAGATGCAACAAGGAAGATTTAGGGAAAACACTGGGAAAGTGGCCCTGATCAGAAAGCCTAAGAAATTTCTAAAATTAAGCTGGGCTCTGTCAGTCAGAGATGAGGCTGGCAGAGCTGGAGTATGGTAAGGAAACAAGTCTGCAAGTGCTGGGTTTGATGATCCTGAACACCACAAAGGGCAGCAGGAGAGCAGAGCCACCCTGCAGGGTGGAACTGTCCTGAAGCCACCCTTCCACCTGAGCCAGGTGTGAGCCACAGCCTGCAGGGACAGCCTGCAGTGCCCTCCCACAACAGCAGCACTGCCTGCACTGTGAGCCTTCCTCTAACACACAGCTGGCCAATAAATACATATTAGTTAGGTACCAGCTAGCATAACGCTGGCTGGATTTCCAAAATAATAAAGCATTGAAACTTGTATTAAAAATCCAGGCGTTTTTCCTTTAGATTATGGACAAATTAGCAGCTTCAATTATACAGTGCCAGTAACATTTTCTTCTCCTGGACTAAATGGACCACGTTTTAATACTCTTCAGTGATCTTATTAATTTAAATTAACCTTCTAAAAAATTAAGAGTAAGAATTTCATTTGAGGAAAAGATGTCACAGCCATGGAAATTAAAGCCTCTGGTGGATAAAGGTAAATTTACTCTTGGTCTGAGGCAACATTGCTGGTCCTTCCGAATTGTAATTATAATGATCTGATAAACTGCTGCTCTTGTATACAGTCAAGGGTTGGGTTTTTTTTTAAAAGGAGCTAAAAACACAGACTACCCACCTGTATCTATTTTTAATTTGGTAATGACTGTACTTGCTAAAATTCTACCAAAATGTCACTCACAGCTTTGGATTCCAGCTTTTTTTAAACAGAATATGGAGCAGAAAGCATAACCTATTATGCAAAACTGTCAGATGCTTACTGTAAAATCACAGAAATAAACGCATAATCCTGATTTTCTCACAGATCAAAACTTCATTAAAGGAAAATAAAACTTGAATCCAAGTGCTGAAGAGAGCCAAGGTATTCTATAAAAAGTAGTAGGGCTCTGATCTATGTGTGTCCTGCTTACCCACACAGCCCCTGCTCCACAACTAAGGGATGCCTTGTACTCTGTGGGTGCAAGGAGAGGCAGAATTACTGGAGACCACGGTGACTTCTGTCTCATCAAATTCACAGATCAGCCAGACATTTCAACAGCACCAACTGTTGCAAGGAAAACTGCTACCGAATCTCAGCTGCAGAAATGTCAGCTCGGGGCACGCCGCACAAATCTAGTGCTGAATCCTTAACTACAAACCCACGGCCTGAAAATTCTGGGGGGATCAATGCTACTCCTTTAAGTGAGAAAATATTCCAAATAATCACACCACAAACATTTCTTGCCTCAAACATAAATTAACTGTATGTTAAAGGACTTTTTTTTAAATCTGATTAAAATTGTCATTCATGAGACTCCTGCTGTTGGCAGCTGTATCACTATCAGTGACATCCTTTGGGGGACTCTCAGCATGTGGCCCACATCAAAGGTAATATGCCAGTTTTCATCCTAACTTTTATGTGCCTTAACAAGAACAGGAATGTTCCAGACTTCACAATGTAATTAAAATACTGAAGTACCTGCTATTGTTAAAATATCATTAATGTGAGACTGAAGTGGACTCTACTGTTAACAAAGGCAACTATCACTAATACTTGCTTTTACTGGAATTCTTTACAGCTCTCCTCACATCCTTACACCTGCAATGGGAAATTAAACCAAGAGAGTTTGAACATGCTACTTTGTGCAAAATAATCAGCAGATGAGATTTTGTGGAAACAAGAATTACATACAAGGACCTGGGGGGAGAAATATCTGACACATGATATTTCCCTTTCCTTGCACTGTGGAGAGCCTGCAAATCCCTGAGCCCTCCTGGCACCCCACACTGCCAGAGCCCTGCTGCCTGCTCCTGGCTCTGCCTTTGCTTCTCCAAGGATGTTTTAACATAAAATTGAAGATGCATTTCTGAAGGGTAGAGCTGGATCATTCCTTTCCCCTTCCTTGCCTTTCTGACCCCAGCTGAGGTGCCTCCTCACCTTGTACAACCTCTCCACACCGTGTCCTCCAGCAGCCACAGGACCCTACTAAAACATCTCAACTGCAATGGTTTTCCTTTTGAAGTGTGGGGCATCCAATCTGCCTTGCTCTTAATAAAATTTTATACAGAAAGCCCTAAATTTGGTGTGTTTCTGATCAGTGTCAGTCCCCACAGTGCTGTGGAGCCCCCGTGCCTTGCAGATGAACACGAGACCTTGTGTTAATGGGGACACTTTAGAGACACCTGCTTTCCTTCAGCTCATTGGTAGGGGCACAGATTTCAGCTACTACCAACAAAAATGAGAATTATAACCAAGGAAAAAATGTAGCCTTGGCTCTAGAGTGGCCAAAATGATTTATGACATCAAGACCTAGTAAAGAGAGTAATACTCTGAAGGGACTGTGTGAGCTCAGCCCTTACTCACATCTTCTGTGCCCACTCCTAATTACTTCATTTACAACTGGAAAAGTGTTTTAACAGACAAAATTAATTATTTTGAATAATCCTTCTGAAATATGATATGCATTTTAATTGTATGCACCCCGTCATTAATTAAAGTTCTCTACCTTTTGGTGCATTCATTCAAGGATTGTATCAGTGACAAAGCAACAACTATAAGAAGATTGCTTACTAAAATTAAAAATATAGCTGAAGGGTTAATATACTCTTGTGATACACTTAAAGTAATGCTAAAATGTTTTCATTCGAGTTTTTACTAGACATTATTTTTCCACTCTTTAAAATCAATCTCTTTGTTCCAGGAACACATTTCCTGTCAATAAAATGAAAAATGATATAGATTTAGGAGGATAGTGGTCTCAGCGTAGCATCTCTCATATTATTATTCCAGTATCATCTGTTACAAAGTAAGACCAATTCCCACATCTAATTACAAACAGGATTTCAGAGTCATTAAACAAAATACATTTCCATTAGTGCTGCTGTAAGAAGATAGGGGAAAAAATGAAGATTAGTTCATGCTGCACCTCTGTTTTTCAAGCTTTGAAGATTTAGACCTCTGCACTCTGAGACTATAAATTTGTAAAGGATCTGAAAGGTGACAGACATGTGAAAGCTCTCAATTCTCCTCCGTTTAGCCATACCATTTACATTCTGTCATTAGTTTATCTTTTGCTGCACTTAGTTCTGCTAGCAGATATGGCAAGAATCTGGAGAGGTTGTTTATGATCACACCGTGTGCACCCAGGGGTATTTGGTTTGGTGTTAGGCAGGGCTTTTTAACAGATATGAATCTTTAATAGATATGAATCTATAGATTTGTTCCAGCAGAAGTCAGAAATCATAGTAAGGAACCCTGTCTTTATTTTAAAAAAGGACTTTATTCTGAGAAAAAAAAAAGGAACAACAGTTCTTTGACTTCAAATAAAATAACAACCAAAAAATGCTGAGGAAACAGATTGGGTGAGATGTTTAACTGCTGAAATATAAACTTACAAGTATATATATTCTCCATTTGTAAACACTTAGCAGTACCTAATACCTAATTGTCATGAATCCATTAAAAACATGCCCTTGGGAATTACCCACTCAAAAAACATTCACATAACCTAGAGCTTCATGAGTTAATACCAACTTTCCTAAAAAGAAGCCAATATAAGATAAAACCTAAATTTGCTTGATCTTTAAACCAGTTTACATTAGCTCAGGATGTTTTATAAACAAAGTTAATTTCATCATCTGTAAGGTAAGTATCAAAAACCTGAAAGAGAATTCCTCTCACAGAAAAAGACACCTCAGTTACAGAGAAGAAGGCAGATAACTTAATTTTCAAAACTCTTCTGGAGTTATATCTCCTTTATCAGTTTTAAAACTAAAGTTAGAGCTACTTCACATTTCTCAGAGCTGGGTGTCAGTCAATCCAAAAATATAAATATTAGCTGATGTGTCAACAATTATGTGTGAATCATTATCTACATTTACTATAAAGTATTTATGTTCAAATTTAAATGAATACTTTAAAAATACAGTTAAAATTGTTCACATGCATTCAATAGGTAACTGCTTAAGAATGTATCTAAAATGGGACATTAAGGTAAGTTTGCAGATAAAAAATTCATTTTTGCACTCCATTGAAACTGAGGTTTCACTAAAGCCTCCTAAAATTCTTGGTACTAAACCCTGCCCAGTGCTGGGGTAACACAGCACAAATTATCCACTGACACTCACTTTCAAAAAAACCACAATCTGCCAAAGAAATAGATATCTGCATCTTATTTCCAAGCTTCCCACGTGGAGCTTGGGGGGTTCTTGGGATGACTGAGGGGAGGAAGGAACAGGAGAGAAAACAGCACAGTGCAAACGAGGCACAACTGACCCAAACAAACATTTCTCTTCCTGGTTAATGCTTGAGGAGCTATAGCTTAAAAATACAACAGCACATCCACCTTTTTTTCCAGGATTATCAGTGCCTGGCCCCAGGGAGGCATCACTGACACCATCCCCAGGGAATTCTCTGCTCCTGTCACTCCCCGCTCATGGATCTTTCCTGACAAGCAGCACTGGGGACAGCTTTTTAAAGCCCCCATGGCATGAGAATGTTTGAGCTGCTTCACTCCACTTTCACTGGAAAAGCTTAGATAAACTTCAGCATCACTTCCACGTGGGTTCAATGAAAGCACAATTCCAGGGCTAAGCATGGAAGCACATCCTGAAATCACCAAGTGTCACCACGCCCTGAATCTCCTTCGGGTGTGATGTCCCTGGGTGAAACCCCCCTGTGCACATCCTGTCCCCACAACGGGGCCAAACATCCCCTGTGTGCCTCCTCACCTTCCCACCTGCATCCTCACCATCACCAGCACTCGTACTACCCACAAAAACAGCACAGAGGTCTCAGTTTTTAGGATAAAATGTTTTAACGTGTCTGCTCGGGCTGGAGTCGAGTCTGGTTTTTGGATGAGACAGCACAAAACCCAAAACATGTTAAATCCTCTCTTGCTTCTCTCTTGCACATACCCCTCCTGGCCAAAGGACAATTTAAGAAAATTCATAACTATTTCAGAAAAAGCATAACTCTCTGCTCAAGTAACACAAAAATACTTGCCTTAACAACAGGAAAAATTACTTCATGAAATCTACATGGTACTCAAGGATTAAAAAAACCTGTTCTCTGGTCCTGTCATTTTTACATTCTTACAATAAAATAACAGCCTTGGCATCCTCCTTTTTAGAGAAAAGACCTACCTCTTTTGACTTTTCAAGCACTTGAAAATTTTAAAAGAGAAAAACTAAAAAATGCTGACCGTGTAATAGCTGGGTATTCATGGTGGGTGGAGAACATGAAAGGTTACAATATGGATCTGTGCCTACGCGTTTCTTTTCAACTTGAGCAGCATCCTCCTGCTTCTGCTAACTCGGCAATCATACAGCTGACAGATTTCTGGGTTTTCTAAATAATGCATGGGATTTTCTTTTAACATGTCAGTGCAAAAGTATCAATTCTGCCCCTGTGTCGTTTGTGATGCTGATTTTCCTTGACAGCATTCCATTAAACCAATGAGTTTTTTCCCTCCTGATGGTTCCTTAAATATTCCTCCGAGTGATGTATTTGTGGTTTTTTAAACAGATTGTGAAGGATGTTTGCATTTGTGAGAAAACTGCATGGCAGGTACTGAAGGGAAAGAAGGATAAAAAGATAACACTTTTTTTTTTTCTATGAGAGAGCTTTTTCTCTGATCCTCATATGCCAAAAGCTCGGGTGTTTTTCCTTTCTTTTCTGCCTAACTTAGCTCCTTGTCTGGAAATTAAGCAACAAGCCTCTACATACAGAATAACATTTTGACTTCCTAAGGAAATACCACCGAAACACTTAGTACTGTTTGATATCTCTGCTGGGAAAGCAAAACACATTTCTTAAATCATGCATGCTAACTCCAAAAGCCACCAGAAGGAAATACCTGTTTTATTCTTTGCTCTGAGGCTCTGCACACACAGCTCCTGTCACGACTGCCGTGCACTGATCCCTCCTGGCTCAGGCAGCTTGAGGGATGTCCAGGTAACATCACCCACTTTCTATTTTACAACCTAACCTATCTCACACTTGTACACATCACCTGCTGCCATGACAGTAAAAAGAAAAGCTCAGATTTCAGCTAAGTTCCAAATCCCCCTAAGCAATGAGATGCTAATTTCCAGAACACACTTCACCTGGTTTTAGTGCTGGACAACGATGAAGGAGCTCATCTTTGTCAACACCTCTGTGCAACCAGAAAGCTTTTGTTCTATTTATCTTATTTCTACAGAAAATACAGAAAAAAAACAGATCTAGCTGCTTGGCTGGGCTGGGAGTGAGCAGGAGTCACTCATTTCCCAAGAGGAGCAAAAGCTACAACAACTCCTGGCAACCTCAGGTGCCACCAGCAAAAAGTGACCTCTCCAAGGACCCACCTGGAGGAGCCAAAGAAGGAGGAGCAGATCAGAAAATACTTATGGCCACTGGGAATTTGAGATTCCAGAGGATGGATTTCTCCCATATCCAGGACTTTTGTCCCAAACTACCTGGTTCTCCAAATTCAGCCTTCCTGCCCAGCTCCCACCCAAGATGGAGAGGGACACTCAGCCCCAAGGAAGAGCCAGCCCAGGCTGGCTGGACTGTGGGGCCAGAGAGGCTCCAGTGCCAGATTAAAGAGGAGATTTTCAACTGCCAGAGAAGTTTTGCTTCAACACTTCATATGATGAGTAGGAAGGTGCAAAAAAATCTCTTTCTCTTCTGCAGAGAGAGTGGAAGGAGGACATCAATGTACAAATGCATAACAGCATTCTTCACAGCACTGTGAACTAAAGCATTGCTTCAATTTAAAAAAATCTGAAAATTAAAACTTTTTGGGGAATTTCTCCCCCTATATTTTCAGTATTAACTCTTGCAGCATTTATTTTTAGTAAATTATTTAGAATATCCCAGTACCAAACTCCATCTATACTGAGATTATGGCAATGTCATGAAGAGATAGGTAGGACCTGATGGCAAAAAACCACCAGCTGGATTAGAAGCAGAAAAAGAAGTGGCACATTTATCCCCCTGTCCCTTAGACACATTTGTAAGGTTCAATTCCACACCTGCAATTTGCTAGAGAGCACTATAATTTCTGAGGAATTAGTCACTGATTGTGTTAAATTGAGTTAAGAGCTCAGACTTTAAACTGACAGGACAAATTCTGGCTTCAGACAGAGAATTCTTAAAAGTTTCCATCATCATAATGATGCACAGAGGAAGAAACTGTAGAAGTGACAGGCTAGGCATCAGTAAGAAGCAAACCAAAATTATTTCATACTTCACCAGATACAGATGGGGATTGAGATGAATATGCCAAGACATCCTCAACACTTTTTTTTTATTACACTAATGGCCTGTATATAATGACACACTTGCAAAAAAATCTGGCAATAAAGATTCAGGACTTAATACTGCTCAATTACATTTTTAATTTAAAATAAACAACAGCAAAAAGAGAGTATTCCACTCATCAGTCAGACTGAGGGACGAGCAGGAAAGCACATATCCAAAAGTGAAATATTTAGTGGCATTGTAGGAAGTCAATGCATAACACTGAGGTAAAAACCCAATTCAATTGTTTTAAGTAAAACTGCAACCCTCTGAGTCTTTGTTACTGTAAAAAGAAAAAAAAATCAAAGGAAGCAAAAGGTCCTCAGCTCTGTACAACCATATTTCTGATTTGACAGCTACAATTATAATCATTCAGACATCTATTTCCCACAAACTCTCCACAGCCATAACCTTTAGTGATTAATTATAAAGTTCCAGGAGCAATAGTACACAGACTAATTTCCTAAAACAATAAAACACAGAATTTCTCATTTGGAGCTAAATGAAACACGAACAGGTTGTTATTCATGCTGAAATCTAGATGCAGAGTCATGTTGCAGCCATTACAGAAGCTATTAAACACAACCTCAAATCAAAGAAACTGTAGGTCTCTCTCCTAAAATAAAATGTTTTTCTCACTTATGAGGCTTCTGACTCCTTTGCTCTGTTCCTTTCCACCTCTTCTTAGGAAAAAAAAATTCAAAATTCAATTTTCTTCCTCATTTCACATCCCCATTTTATTTTTAATAGTCATTTAACCTGTAAGTCTAGAGCAAAGCAAACAGTTGGTGAAGATTTCATGCACACAGAATTATCCTGGTGTTCCCTTCACAGCAGATCAAAGTTAAAACCTGTGTATTAACTTCTAAACAAAATTCCCACTCTCTTCATGCCACACCAAGGAGTTTCCTGTAGTGAGTGTTTGATAATTGTTCAGTTATTTTATTTGGTAAAATGTACCATTTACACTCTTTTCATGGTGGTTTTCCATTTTGACACATCCTGCTCAATGTCAATCTTTGTAATGTGACCCAGCAATAAAGGAGGAATCCACTCATTACAAAAATTATCCCAAAACTCAAGTTGCACATATTGGAAAGAGGGGAAATTGTGATTTTTAATAGGATTAGTACTAGTTCTTTCTGATAAGGACCTATTGCTCTGCAAGCAACACTGGCACTGAAGCCAGAAAATTTCCTCTTGGCAATTTTACTGCACCAGGCAATGGAAAGGGGAAAGAACTGAGGAAAGATCTGTATGAAACTGCCACCACACTCTTATTCTTGGGTCCCACTGTAACTAAAGTCAGTGGGAATTTTTCCAAATATTCAAATTGGCATTGAATTGGTTGTAGAACTCATTGAATTGCTAAACCACAGAGAACTCCCTTGTAAAGTGCACACCCTTGATGCACTGTCCAAAGGCTGGTGTGACAGTCCCTAAAAAATTTCCTGTTCCATGAGGTACCCAAAATAACCACATTAATGTAGGTTCTCCCCACATGAGGTACACAAATTCTTCACTTCCAGGTAACACACAAAACCATGAGCGTTTAAATTAAACTTTTGTACAGCAGCTTTTAAAACCCCCATACCAACCCTACATCTTTTCTGTATGAAGCTTCCTTACTCTTCCGTAGTAATTCCATCTTCAGTCCTTTTTGTTAGCATTCAGTGAACTTTCAGAATTCATTCTGAACTTTATACAAACTATTTAAGTTACAACCACTAAATAGGAATTTTCAGTGCTTTTTTTTCTGAATTCAATGTGCACTAATTGATTAGGGTCTGAGAGGTGAATAAGAAACACACATCCTACAGAAGAGGAAGCTGTGGAAAGGTTTAATGCATGAGTTAGAAGCCAGATTTCTTCAAATACAGATGAGTACACAAAATTAGCAAAAGGCAACACCACTTTTGGAAAGACTGCTTTGTGCATAATTTGTCATGAATTCAAAGTTATTCCTTTAGAAAATGAGTCTAAGACCTCCCAGCTGCTGCTTTATTGGTCTAATAAATTACCATTTTGATGGGAGGATGCACATGCAGCACACAGCAGGCAGGAGCTGCCTCCGGAGCCCGGGAATGCCGAGGGGAGGGCGGGATGCCACGGGCATCACTCTGTGCCTCTCTCTTGAACTGGCAATGGAAACCAACAAAATCTGCTCCCCAAGTGCCAGAAGTGTGGGATGCAGTAAAAAGAGAGGCCAAGGGAAACTGACTTTATTGAAACAGGTATCAGAGACAAAATGGATCTGTCTCACTCCAGGTTCCCTACACTGACCAAGGAAAAATTTCTTCTATTCACCTGGAAGGACTTCAGAACAAACAAAGACTTCCTCTTGAAAGGATCCATTTTGACTTCACCTTTGAGCCCTGTTCTTGGGGAGCTGGGACCTGGGGAGCTCAGTTCAAATCTGTATCAATGTTTGTGTAGCACATGAACGTGTTCCATGCCAGGGCCTCCTGTCCAAGGTGACTCCAGCCACAGCCAAGAATTATCACAATTATCACAAACCCCCTGCACAGCTGGGCTTTGCAAATACCCATCCAAGGAAAGAACAAAATGCAGAAAAGCCATAAATTTGTGATGGAGCATTCCCTGCCTTACCTTTCTCCAGTGACCTGTGGAACTCAGGAGTTCCTGACCTTTTGGAAACCTTCCATCATTTACTGGAAAACCCCAGACAGTGTCAATGCCAATGGAGAAATCTTTTGTTAGTCCAGATGGATTTAGGGAGCACTTTAAAAGGTCTGTGTGCAACCCTAATGATGATGGTCCTTCACCAGTATTTTTCAAACAATTAGTGAAGGGAGCTTGAGGGGGAGAACTGGAGGAATATGCAGAAGTGAGAGCACTAGTTTTGATTTAGCACTGGTAGGGCAAAGCTTACAAAATACAAGAGCCCAAGAATTTGAGATCCAGGTGCTGAGAGCTCCAGGGCAGCCCAGGGGCACAGCATCCCTTACCTGCATTAGAATTGAGCTCTTCATTTTCTGACTCTGTTCCATTCTGACTCCCACTTCCATGAAGGCTGTTCATGGCCATAAGTTTCATCTTCTGCAGCTTCATAGCCTCTGCCATGGCAGCTGCTGTCAGACCTGGAAAAATATACATAAATAATATGCAGTGTCAGATTGTACAATGTGGCACTACAAATATGAACAGAGCATTTCCTTTTCAGTAAGAAAAAATCACATAAATTCAATGGTCATTCTTAGTCCAGTTAAGTAATGCTAACCCTGAACACCATCTTTGTTTTAAAGTCAAGCCACTTCAATACACCATTCTAAGAATTAAAAAAAAAATCTTTCATGTTTATTTTTCTTTTTAACATGTACAGCACAAAGAAATATTTATTTAATGGTATCCCTTTTGATTATACTTTTAAATATAATTTCCTGTCACTTTGATCACCTTGTCACTTTGATCACTTTCTGCTTGACTTATTTAGCTGCAACAAAATTTCCACATGCAGAGTAAGATACAGTATTCCTTAATTTCAACAGTTCAAAGCAAATTAATATATAATAGCACAGCGTTCATTGTTCTATTAAGCATCCAAATACTTTTTGTCCTTCTGGGAATTTGCTGATTTGGAGTAATATTATTGCAACATGAAAACATTACAGTGGAAATGTGTAGAAAAACAGAATTTGGATAATTACAGAATAAATCCCACTTTTAAGAGACCATTAAGACCAGCAGAAATTCACAGAATTAAGAAGGGTATTGGTAGAAGGTTTTCAAATTACTAAAACCCAATTAATTTCCAACAGTAAAAGAGAAGAAGCAGAGTAACATCAGGCTACAAGTTACCATAATTATCATTATATTTTTAATACAGATTATTTAGATTCCCAGGATCTTTTTTTCCTAAGTGTGAAGTTTTTAAGTCTTATCATTTTGGCTTTGTCACTAAATAAAGAGCCAGATTTTCTTCCAGACAGTACCAAATTACTTTTATTCTGGGCAAGATGTGACTGAAAATAATCTGAGGTTCTTGCATGAAAATCCAAGAGATACAGGCACAAAACAAAAAATATCTGTACAGGTACAACTGTTTATTCGCTCAGTTATGGATTTAATGGGTTTATTCTTCCCTTCAGTACAGGACTTGCTTTTATTATTTGCTACCTAGTTCCACAAAATCACTGATTTAATTTATTAAAATCCATGATTGTTGTGGTTGTGGTGCCTGTTCTAGCAGCCCACTAAAATATCACACATCAAACCAGAATTAAATAATCTGCTTCTGGAAAGCATTGCTTACTGAGAGATTTAGATACTGATTAAAGGGAACTAATAATTTCCACACCCCATCCATAAATTACAACACTCTTCTAAATGCTGCTAAGAATTTGACATTCAGATTAGCTCTGCTGCTCCTCTGAAGGGCTGCACAAAGTTCTCAGTATTTCAGAAAGATTTAACAAAGGAAGCAGCCCAGGACTGCATGGAGAGGGACCTTTTATCACACATGGATGCAGCAATTTGGTCAAGTTCAGCAAAGATATTCTGATTATCACTAATATTTTTGTCTTTTAGGTTATTTAATGCAGCCCTCACTTCACATAAAAGACCATTATGCTGTAATTTTTTTTCAACACCCTTTAAAGTTCTTTTACAAATGCTACAGCTTTTTCATCAAGCAGATATAAAATCCTGATGTTTAAACTCCTGTTTTTATCTCAGACACTCTCACTTCATCCATCACAGAATACATCTTCAATGATAAAACTCTCCACACACTTTCTGGAGAAGATGAAATAGTCTGCAAACTTTTTCACTTTTTTTTTCTTAAGGAGAGGAAGCGGGATTGCTCTTTGAGTGAGTTTTACATCCTTTTCAGGAAGTAAAAAAAAACCTAAGCATCATCACAGTTCTGAGGAATTGACTGTTTTCAAGATTTCCAGGCACCTTTTCACTTGCTATTTTTAATCAATTTGCAAAGATTTCACATACATTTTAATAGTTACAAAAATAGAGTGTTGGAACATGGAGTTTTTTTTTATTCTAACATTTTATCATTTTTATGTACCCAGGGATGCACAGATAAACCAATATTCCACTGTTTTCATCAGGGTCAGTATTTATACAGGTTCTTGATATATATTGGAAGCCATGAAATTTAATTAAATATGTAAAACAGTAAAGACACTATTTATAAGGAGCTAAATAGGGAATGGAAGAAAATTCAGATCTTTAGCAAAATGTTCAGAGAAATGACAAGAGAAAAAATTATTCAGGGCACTGTATTAAGGAAAAAAAAAAAGAAAAAAAAAACCAGAAATCTCCCAAAAGCTTCCACTGAAGAGTTGTACCAGAAGTGCAAGGAGGGCAGAAAGGTACCACGGAACAAACAGAAAATAATAAACTCAGTCCCCAAATCTCCACGATGCGGCCTGCAGAAATTAAAGGTAATTATTGTCAGGCGTTTCTGAGCTCCCTAACCAGACACAGCTGCCACAAGGACACCAGCCAAGAAACAGAGATGGATCAGAAAACTCTGCTGTGCCATCTGCCACACCAAAGTCACTCCACTCCAGCAGCTGAAGTTTGCAGAGTGAAACACAGCCCCAGAGCAGAGAGCACCAAGGTCCTGCACAGCCAGGCACAAGCCTGGAGACAGAGCTGGGGTCATCCCCAAACTCAGGGTCTGCAAAGTCTTTATTCCCTCACTCACTTGCTCCCAGTCTGTAGAATTTCTTACTTGAACTAAAAGTCACAGACTCTCTCTGAGGCACTTTAAAGACAATGTACTATTTCTTCAGCATCCCTGAGAGATAACAAAATTGAGGCTAAAGCAAATGGGCTCAGCAGTAAGGGGTGCTGCTGATTGAAATTATTCAGAAAACAGAAAACAGGCAACACTGGCACACTCTCCAATTAAGTAGCACCATGGTTAATATTACTGGAGCTATTATTTAATTTAACTATTAATAAAACTCTTCTATAATTAACTCAGCTCAGGCTAGCTGTGGAGAACAGGGCTGTTAGTTCTGTTAGCTGTTAGTTCTTTGACTGACTTATCTAAGGATCTACAAAGAACTGAAGAATAATTTCCATCCTCTTGGACGAATCATTATCAACAGAAGAATCTCACTTAGAGCACCTCACTTTGAAAAATGTCCTGGGAACTGCTGTAAGGTTTACATCTATCCTTCCACTTCCCCCTAAAAAAACCAAAAAAGGATTGCTAGGAAAACCCACGTGCTGGATTACACACTTCAAAGCTTCTGGTTTTTCCTGCCCATTTACACTTGAAATTTCCCTTTCTTCAGTTGTCTTCTGCCAGCTGTGACCAGTCAGGGAACACCCAGGAAATAAACTGTGGACATTTGTTGTCAAACAGGGACATCCTTCACAGCACCACAGCGCAGGATCAGCCTGGGACAGCCAGGCGGGTTTCCTGGCAAGGCTGCCCCACGGAGGGGCTGCTGCTCTCCAGGATCCCCAGTTACCTGGGCTGGCAGGGAGCAGCTCCTGGTGGGACCTCTGACAGAGACACGGAATCTGGGAGCTGTGTTCTTGCACAGGGACCCCATCCCAGCTGCTCAGGAGCTCCTGGTGTGCATGGCAGAGCCACCAGCTGCCATCTGTGACCTGCCTTCTGCCAGCCCAGCCCAGCCAGGACACTCTGCACCCTCCCTCTGATGAATTCTGCTGCACAGCACAGGGGTTCATGTAATAAATAACCAAATATTTACCCAAATAACCAAAATAACCCTGCAAGGATGCACCAACCACACTCTTCATGCACAGGTTGCACTGGAGGAAAATTCTGCAGTTGCATTCTGGACAGACAGATCAGGCCTGAGAACCAAAGCATTTTCAAATGAAGGGTCTGGACCCAAACCAGGGCCAAACTCCATGCTGGAGTCTGGATCCAAACTCCATGCTGGAGTATGAGATGAGCAGACACTCAGGGTCACCTCAGAGCCTGTGAGCCCCAGAGAGGCTCCTCCAGCCTGGTCTGCAGGCCACCAGGTCATTAATTGTTTACTCTCATACCCCATCACAGACTGCTGAAGGTTATTCCTCAGTGAAGCCTCAGGAATTGTTTCAGGAGAAGCAGCATTTTCCCTGCATGCCCCGAGGTCACAGGCTGTGTGCCGTGTCCCATCCCAGGGCAGTGCTGACCCACCCCAGCACCAGGGGACAGGGGACAGTGTCCCTTGCCCCCAGTAATGTCACAATTTATCCCCCAGCAAATACTTTCTGGTGTTTGGGTAAGAATCCAAAACTCAACTACATTCTGCTGGTGTCTTGGGTGCAAGTGACTCCTGCACATTTAACCACTGAAAATTGGATTTTGATGGTGAATACAAGGGCTCTGAGCTTTTCAGGTGACCCTGAGTGTCTGCTAATCTCATACTCCAGCTACAGCTATTTTTTTCCAGTTTCCTGATTAGTCAGACTGTGCCTCTCCTTCATATTAGTTTGAAAGCTTTTCTGTCAAAACTGTGAACAAGTAAATTAACTAAAGGAGAACTATGAGTAATCAAATCCTGAGGTTTGCAATTAATTAAATGAAATGGTGAGTCAGTGAACTGAAAAATGGTTTTATATTAAAACAAAACATTTAATTAAATTAACAGTCAACACATTGCAATTAATAATATTCAAAAGGAAAAATGAAACCCAGTTTAGCTGTGCCATATTATTTCAGTATAACAGTCAAGCATTGTGCATTGGCTTGTTTATTATTTGCATTCAAAGCTGCTATGGGTCAAGCATGCTGTGCTAAAACAGCAATGATAAAATATCTGGTACTATGAAATGTCAGTATGAGAGACCATATTGCCAACAGTGAAAACAATCCTGAAACCTCCAACAAATTAGGCTTTCCAAGACTGAAAATGAACACTCACTTTAATTAAAATTAATAAGTGAATACATATAATAGGCTTTACATTTTCAGAATGCCTGGAAAACCTTACTAATTAATTAATTTTAAAAATCAGGCTGGGAAGTGAAGGCTTCTCTAGCTGAAATAAATCATCCATACTTAGTGATAAACAGGGAGGTAAAACCCAGCACTACACAAAGGACAGTGAAACTGAATTCTTGGATAAGAACAGTAAAATGCCCAAAGTCTTAAAGCAGTTTGGAGATGGGTCCAAACTCCTAAGCCTTGTTCCTGCAGATGTTTTCCATGTTTGTGAAAAGACTCAACCAGCAGCAGCAGGAAGGTTTAGCTCCAGTGCATGTCCTGTTTTCAGTGGCACCCTGGGAATGGCCACAATAATCCTTCAGTGTGCACCAGCTGAGAGACCAAGGACGGAACCGGTGAGTAACTGGTGAGTAACTGGTGAGTAACTGGTGAGTAACTGGGCACTGCAGGCTGGGGATAGATTTTGGAGAGCTCTGTGGTGGGCTGGGCTGTGGGAGCATCACCCCAGAGCCCAGGCTGAAATCCTGGACACCCCTCTGGCACTGCCCAGCTGAAATGCAGCCAGGAGCCAAGAAATGCATCACAACACTGGAGCTTCTTTCAGCTGTTCTTACACCTGCAGCCAGTTGTTCTGATACTACAATCATATTTCAAAAATACATTCTTTCCTGTTTTGCAACAGGAAAACTGACGAATGACAGCAAGAAATGTTTTTGGTTTGTTTTGGTTTTTTTTGCTTTTTTTTTTTTTGAGGAGAACATTTGAAATTCTGGATTTATCATGCTGCATGAACAAGGCAAAGGAGAAAATGAAGATTCCTTGATTTATCTTAATGGGGTTTGGAGCAACCTGGTCTAGTGGAAGGTGTCCCTGCCCATGGGAGGGGGTGGATGGAATGAGATGACCTTTAAGGTCTCTCCCAAACCAATATGGGATTCTTGGATTCTCTAACCACATTCAGTTAATAAAAATTTAGAAACTACTGAAGATGATCCTCATCAAAACATTTCAGACAATACTTAAAAAATTTTGAGTGGCCTAACACTTTTAAATACCACCACTTCAAAATGTCAAAAACATTATACTACAGCAAAAGAATCCTACTGAGGGGGAAAAACTCCTAACAAGTATTACTCATATTTATCAGGAATTGTGAGAAATTCATCCTTCACAGAGAAGCTCCAGTCATCTTGAAAATGTCACACTCTTTTCTGGAAGGACTTGATGCCCTGCTTTTGTGCAGTCCCTAAATATTCCCCAGGTAACTTCCCCCTGTGCAGCTGCTGGATGGGGACAGAGCCACAGGCAGGTCCCTTCACCCCACACAGGTCAAAGGATGCTCCATCACCACCCAGGCAGTGATGCTGGAAAAACACTGGTAATGTCATTTAAAGACTTTGCCAAATGCTCAAGGGATCAGAATGAGCGTTGCACAAATTTTTCTGAGTTCCTGACAGCTTGATTTTGCAATCCTGGTAATTTCTGTTTAACATGGTGCGCTCGCTCACCTCACTTTAAAATACAATTTCATGCAAAAGTTCACATGAGCATAAACAAGATTAAAACCTCCAAACATCAAAACATCCCTGCTACTCTGTGGAACAATTCACAGAAGCAACAGGTTGTCACTCTCTAATTTCACACTTATTTAGACAGTAGCAAGAGCCCCGATTCTTATGAAATCTGGGGCTCTGCTTTAAACACGGGGAGAGTTCCAGATGCTTTCCTCCCATGTCTCTCTCTATTATTTAAGTTTCTCGCCCCACTCAACCTCTGTCCTGATCTTATGCTCCCTGACATCCCTCTGAAAGACTGGAAACACTTTTAATGTGAACATTTCCCATCAAGTACCTGGGATATTTCATATCCTCCATCCACATGGGGAGATGATGACCCAAGAGCTGCCAGACTTCCCCTTTAGACCCAAGGGGCTCCGTTAGAAGCACACAGAAATGTTAATCCCAAATTTGTGCCCAGATCTGTAAGAGGAGCACTCCTGTTCAAGCTGATGCACAGCAAACCCAGCTGTGTATTTCACAGTTGGCTTCCTATCCAAAAAGGCACCTGCACCTCATGTGAAACTGAACTGCAGCTTCTCCTCTTGGAGGGAAACGGGAAAATCAGAACTTCAGAAAGCACTGAGGGGGTTACATTGCTTTTTTTCCCATAATTCTTACAGTGGGTCTCATGAGAATTGATTAATTTTGTGACATTTTCTGCTCTTTTTTACAATCACTGTCATGAGAATGATTTGTCAAGGCTCTAATGCGTAATACTTTTAGTATTCTGCACTACTGTGACCTTTACCTTCTTGTGTATATTTGATTGACTGACCACCCCACTTTGGATGTACAGCTTTCAGAAGATGGAAGCACACACCAGACACAGCAGCCACTGAATTATCACTGGAAAAATCACAACCCCTTGATAACTTTTACATTCTTCTGGGCAGACCTGATGCAATTTTAGTCATGTCATTGAAACTTTTTGACACAAAATGGAAACTTATAATATGGAATGTATTTAAGCA
Source organism: Passer montanus (assembly GCF_014805655.1). Taxonomy (NCBI): domain Eukaryota; kingdom Metazoa; phylum Chordata; class Aves; order Passeriformes; family Passeridae; genus Passer; species Passer montanus. The sequence goes on from NW_024369818.1 coordinate 3,833,833, forward strand.
GTGTTTTCAAACATTAAGAGAGCGAAAAATATATACATAAGGACTCTGATTTCACTAAGTTAAATTAATGCTCATAATCACCCAAACTCTCAAACTATCTGCTTATGCTTTCATAATGCTGCCACAGACTAAAGACTGCAGTTCTATGAGACAAGGACTTAAAAAATTAAAAATTAAACCAGAAATGTGTCACATTACCTCCCTGAGAGCAACACAAAATAAATTCCATTTGCAGGAAAAAAAATTAACTCCAAAGTGCTAAACATTCAGAAGTCACAGGAAAGAATGGTGGTTACCATCAGTATCTGCTTCTGACTGGAGGACTTTGTGATCCATTTCAGAATATTCTTGGGTTCCTGGGAACCTAAAATTATGTTATGAATATATTAAACCTCACAGTCCTCATATTGATCATGCACATTCTGTTACTCCTCTATAATCACAGAAGTCTGCCATGGTGCACGTGCTGCCATGTGAAATCAGAATTTGCTGTTGTTTCTTTTTTCTACACATTTATTCTTTTCCCATTACATCAGTTTCTGTGAGCTTCAAGCACCTGTCCATAAACAGTAATGAGAGAAGGGAAATGGCAGAAGTTTTTGGAAGTGCTTTCAGCTAAGTACCAAAAAGTCTGAAAGCTTATCTGGAGCTGGCACAAATCTCTTGAGTTTGTGAAATTAATTGGGCTGGAAGGTCTTCTGGGAATAAGGATATCTTTGTGAGTGATTTCAAGCTACTTCCTACTTGTGACAGGAAAATACCATACAAATATTTGTTTTGTATCAGATGACACATGGCAGCTACATCCCAGCTGTCTCAATCCACACTTTTAAAATGGTGTATTTCAAGGATTTTAAGTGAATGGTGAGTTCCATAAATTCATCATGCTAAAATACTTCACAAAAAAACCTCAACACACTGCCAGGCTCAGCACTGCTGGTAGAGACTGGATTGTTAAAGTATGGTTTGCAAATTTGTAGAGTCATCCCCAACATTCTGCTGCTTCCACATAAACCATTTTCAGGACTCTGCCAGAACACAAATGGAATGCTCTGATCACACACAACTCTTGGTCACTTAAGGCTGAGAAATCTGTGGTCAGTTCATAAAACCCACAAAAATATCATGCTGATTTGAAGCACAATAATCTAAGCAATGAAAAGAGAGAACCCAGACACTGCTCTCCAAATGGCATTTAATTAGCACAACCTCAAAAGATTCAAGTTTGAAAGCAGCATCACTTAGGAACAGAAATTCCAGGAATGCTCTTCTGAGACCTATAACCACTCAGCAATTCTGGCTGTTGAATTAAAGCAAAATATTCATGCTTTAAGATCATTTGAAAACCCACAACTTACTCACAGTGAAAAATATTTGGGCACGGCATTAGGGGATCTCCAGCTTCAAGCAGAACCTATCACATTTAACACTTACTGTAATCAGACAAAATATGTAGACTGTAGTGCACAAATGTAATTTTCCTGGAATAGCCAATCCTCAAATGAATACTCCATTAATTGCTCAATGTAAAATAAAATAACATTTGGGGGAGCAGGGACCTCTACCTCTTCAAATGAGGACTCCACCTACTGCCACATTATGATCTCTTTACACACCTTTGGCTCAACGACCCTGTTGGGTTTCTGGTTTGTTTCCCATTTCAGGGAGTGGAAAACCACATTCCCCCAAAGGAGTCACAGCCTGATCTCCACACAGGGCTCAGGAATGCAGATTTGACACCAAATCCCTTCCACCAGAGCTGGCTGTGCCAGGAAGGACCCCGTGGTACCCTGGCACTCAGGGCTTGAACCACAAGGTTCTCCTCTGGAAGAAGGAAATGAGATGTTCTCAATGAGTTCCTTTCAGTTCCAGCAGGGGCTGGACAATCCAAAGGACAAAAAACCTGAGGAAGGACAAGCTGCCATGCAATGCTCCAGCCCGCACAGGAATTCCAGTGGCAGGAGCTGCCCAGGCACCTCCCAGGGCTGCGCTGGTGCTCTGGGCTCCTCTGTGAGAGGTGATGGATTTGTGCAGCCCCAAACTGCACAGGGAAAAGGAGGAGGCTGCCCACAGGCTGCAGGACCAGGTTTAACTCCAGGGAATGTTCAGAGCACAGGTAAAGAAACAAAAGAGCCCTGTTTTCCTCTGGGGCATGAATGAATGACTATTGATCCCTCTGCCAGAGCATGAGGAATGTGATTATGGAGGAGTGGGTACCTTTACTTTCTTTTCTTCAGCATTTTTTTTACTTTTGATCATTCTCTGTTTTTAAGTTACTTTCCTACAGCTTTGCTGAAGCTTATTCATGCACATTTACTTGCACAAATAACATGGGAGACAAGTAATTTAGTCCCAATAGGTTAATATCACCTTTGTTTATGAAGTTATGCCAGAATAGCTATTTCCATTTTACGCTGTGCAAGGTAAAGAACATTTTTCAAAGCTGAGACACTGACTGGAAGCTTATTTTCTTGTTCCAGGTGGTGAATAAAAATAACACGTAGAAGATGAACTACACCATTTTTAAAATCTTAAAGGATGTGTCTCTACTCATTGGTCAAGCTGAATTAACTTCCAGCCTCCAAGACAAATGCAGGCTCGAGGAGGAGAGGAATAATTTAGTTACTGAATTGAAACACTGAGTAATCTAAAATTATGCAAATATTCACTTTGCCCTTGCAAATCTTTACATACGAACTCTACTGGTCTTCACTCCTGAGTTTGCACCAGTAAAGCAGTTTCATTTCTTCTAGAACTATGGCAACAAACATTTTTAGCTCAGGTTTTGTGCAATTATTTCAGTAGTCAAAGTATGTTCAGATTTTAAAATAGATTCTCAGGATTTTTAAAATTGAAATGAAATAAATTTACTTTAAAAATAAAGCTGCATTTAATATAAATGATGTCCAAGATGTACTGAGATATTTTTATTAAATTCACTAAAATACTCCAGGTACCTTTCATCCTGCTTTTCTAGAATTCTACATTACATAAGTAACCCCTTGCAAGCATTCCTTTTACAACTATTGTACTCTGCAGTCCTCAACCATTTCTCAATATTAATACTGTACTTTTTGCAGCTGTTTAAGAGTTGAGAGGCTTAAATCTACTTTAAGGCATTTCCCACATGGCTAAATTCATTATTATACAGTTATTCAGGTAATATTCCAATGTATTCCCAGTAAACACTTAACTCTGGTTTTAGAAGCTTAACATACAAAACATCTGTCAATTTTGAAGTTTATTAAAAAGAGAAATACTGCTTCTTCTATAGATATTCATTTTAAATAAATCCTTTCAGTATTTATGTACTATATCCTTTAATTGACAGTTCCCTAACAGTAGCACTACATTGGTAAGAATAGATCTAACAGACATTTATCAATTAGTATCTGAGCAGCTCAGTATGCTAAACAGAAATCCTAACTGTAATTTTATTCCCCTGCATTTGTTTAGGAACTGGTATGTATTTAGGAAAACCTACTCACTTCCCTGGGCTGAGGATGGATGTGACACAGACTCCCCTAACGTGAAGAAACTTAAAGATGACCAAGAAACTTATTTATATTCTCTTCAGGAAATAAATAATTTGCCCTTACTTCTTTCAAAAAGCCACCAAACTGCTCAGACTTGAGAAGAAAATTAACCCCTTTACTGATTAATCACTAGGCAGCTTTGACTGGTGAAGAGAAAATTGTATTACAAATGAACAGCTACCTGTTATCAAATTACAAGGCATTTCCATCAAAGGACCCAAAAATGCAGCACATTGACCAGTTAACCTGTTCCCACTGACCTGGGGGGATTTTTCCAGTTAACAGCTTCTGAAGAATGCTGCCTTTTGATTCTTGTCTCTGACACAAAAATGATTGTCCCATTTAGCCACTGCTCTATCACATACATCAGAGAATCCTATTTACGCACACGCTACTGGAACATTAAAACACAATACTGTGATTGTCTCTGGAAAAAAATTCTAAAGATTGACTTTTTTACTTTTTTTTTTTTTTTTGTAAAGGGAGTAAGATCAAAAGCTAACTTTAATAGATGTTTGACTAAGGTCACACTCCTAGGAAATGGAACATTGAAGATGAAAGAGAACAAATAGATTTGGGTTTTGATCTCAGCCAAATGCATTTGGCATTGTTTAGCTTTTATAAAATACTTCAACTTTAGGCCTTATCTGACTAAAATGAATTGGTTGAAGGTTTCAATAGTTTGGTAAGACTTCAACATGTACCAACATTTGGAAAAACATCTGAAGTATCTGACCAGATTTTTTTTCTTATTGGAATGACGTCAGGTCAATTCTAAATACTTAACTTGTTGTTAAGGCTAGATGTATATAAACAATTTTAGTAATGTATTTTCCTAATTTTAGGCCAATTTAAGAGTTACCATCCACTAATACTCTAAAATCAGAACCACTGGTACTTCTAGGAAGAATTTACAGGGAAAAGTGCAGAGCACTGAAAAAAGGTATTGGAATACTCAATTCAAAGAAGCAACTGTGTCCCTAACCAAGAGTGCAGATCAGATCCTTTTCCCAAATTATTTCACAGTTCTTGGGGACATCCACACTTGTAATCTAAACAGGAGTAAGAGAGGAATGGATTACAATCTACAAACTATTACTTTCAAATTTGTCAGCAGTAATGGTGTTGCTAACTGAAGACAACTTGTTTAATTAAGAAAAAAGATGAGATAACACTCATTAAAGCAATATGCTTAAATCATTACTATTGCTAGAAAAAAATTATTATCATTAGCCACCAGAAGAACTGCAGAAACCTCTAAACCAATTGGTAGGCTACAAACTTTCCAAAGGGGTTCCATGAGCCTTGATAAAAAAAAAAAAATCAGTGATGGCAGGAAATGCCCCAACCCCAGGGTTCAAAACTGCCTTTTTAGTGTTTTGATGAAAATGAATGATTTACACCACAAACTGTATCACAGTAAAAATTACTGAATCTGAGTTATGCAAACATTTGTCCTCAGAAGCTCTACAGAAATTATATAAAGGGAAGAATTTCCTGCTCTTACTTCCAAATGATTCCATCACTGTACTACAGCAGTGATAAGGAGCTGATAAAAAAGCTGAAATATTTCTAAAGACACAAAGTCAGGCATTTATCACCATGAAATGTGACACACCTAACCAGAAGCCCTAAAAGTAAAGTAGGGAAGGAAGAGGTGATTCCCCCCACATTTCTCTCAGTGCCTTTCTCCAGGGCCACCTAAAGCCACCCCAAAGGCACCTGGGCCATTCTCTCTCCCACCTCCAGCCACAAATTCAACCACACCCAGGTTCTTTCTTTCTTTATACTCACTAGTTCTTAAAAAGGGAAAATATCTCAAACTTTCCCCTCTTTTGTTTTAGAAGGACATGGCCTATTACACCTTTTGCTGTTATTTATTGCTTTCTGTACCACGTTTCTGCTGCTGAGGCAAGAAGTGATTTGCTGAGCCCACCTGGACACTGAGATCTCTGCAGGGCAGAAACCCCACTCAGCTGAGCTCTGACCCTCCCAGGCACAGCACACCTGCACCCAGCCACACTGCAGCTATGGCACTCTCAGGCATTACAAAAATGCACCTTTACTCACTAAACCCAGCTGCAGGATCACAGCACACATCACAAATAAACCTGGTTTGTTCCTCAGCACCTCAGTGCACCGTCACCCAAAAAATTACAGCCTCATCTTCAGATCCCCCCCAGCCTCCAGTGCCAGCCAGCACTGACTGACCCACACCACTGCAAACCTGAGGCTTAAAAATCCCTGCCTCAAACCAGAAGGGCTAGCGACTGACAGAAAAATAATACAAATCTAAACCAACTCCACTCCAACACAGAAGAGCTGCTCATCAGTGTTAAAATACCTTGTTTTCAAGGACAGAAAACAAGGATGGAAGCAAGCTGGATATTAGCTTAGGTGTAAACCTAATTTTAGCTAGGCTGCTGTCCACCCCACATGGAGGGGTTGTATTATATATATAATATGTATATATAAATAAGTAAATGTATTCCACTCTTAACAGTTTGATGATCAACATCCAGTGTGGAATTCCTGTTTCTCCTGAGTTTTATTTCTCCAGGCATTGAAAATTTTTCATTCTCCTTGAAGCCAGGAATATTTTCACTTCTCTACCCTTAAGATATGAAGCCCATGAAAGTTCAGTAAAAACTTCCTTTGTTTTAGCAGCTGAACATATGCTATTCTGCATAACCCTCAAAGGACACAAAACCCTACAACATTAATTACAGAACACATTTAGGCATCACCAAAACAGGTCTGGGTCTCATCCATTTCACTGTTCAGCAGCACAAATCTGCATCTTGTTTTTATACATCTCCCAAATAAAATTATCTGTCTAAAGATTAAACTGTGGAATTTGTGGTTACTGGGCTTTCCAAAGAAGCTCGAGAAAAATGTGCTAAAGGACAGAAAAAAAATTGCAATCAAACCAATTAGTAGAATGCTATACAAGTTATTCAGATGTATGGTAAATGAAGATATATCTTCAGTCTTCCAACTGTTCTGCTGGTAGGCTCAAGTTTCAAAATATTGTGCTTCTTAAACAAGGAGATGAATAAATGCTTCATAATCTTTTGTGTCTGGTTCTGTGCAAGAAAAGGAATTTTTTAAAAAACAAGAGTGCATTTATGGATAAAAATTAACTTCTATCAAATAAAAAGCCGACGACTACAAAGCAAAAATCAGAGCAAAATAGTGCTTGATTAATTTGGTTCTTAGCAGGAATATAAAAGGACCAGCCTGTGGAGGATATCATAAGACTGATTTATATTACAAACCCTGAACTATTGAGGTATATGCTTATATATCACATTTTATAAGAGGCATCATGGGATCACACCATCTGGTACAGAGACATCAATAACTGCACCTTTTACAAAATAACAGCCAGAGACCGAAAATGATCACGGCGAGGTTTTCTTTTGTTTTCTTTTTAACTATGGAAATTTCCCAGTGAAAAACAGGAGCACAGGAAGGTGCAGCAGGAGCAAAGCCCAGCCCTGGAGGGGCACAGGGGCCCCACTCCCCCAGACCCTGCAGACACGGAAAAGGGCAGCCACATTTACTGAAGACATCATTATTTTACTCTTGTCTGGATGATTAAATATTTTTGTCCTTGAACAAAAATATTTAGTCTCCAGTTGTAAGTGCAGAAAACAAACTCCCAGCAGGAAATGAGTTATTCTTCCCTTCCTGAAAGAACTCGGAATATGATGAGCATAACACCACCAGTGATGGGATGAAATGGTGTTTTAAACCGTAGAAAGAACAAATCTATTATGAATAATTCCTACCAGAAACCCTGGAAACTGGAAAACATACTGCCAGTTCTTGTTTTAAGCAATGAAAACAGAAAATTAAGAAGGAGAGCTGTACAACTGGATGTCTACTGGATTTACTCACAACTTCCAGTTTCATTCACTCAGGTGCATAAGGTTTCAGATTCTTGTCTTTCCTTTTTGGCCAAACTGAACAGGAGGCAAAGATGCAAAGACGTGCTGTCCCCTGACACATTAGGATTAATTATGGGGAAAAGTAAATGAGAACTATTTCATCTTCAAAGTGCTTTCCTAAGACATTAACATCTAATAACAGTATTAAAGTCGCATTATAGGTCTTTAATCTGTGGCAGTAATAATGCTGTCTAGTTTAATAAAAATATTCATTAAAATAAATATTTTGGCTATTCACTTTTAGGAGTTTGCAGAACTGTATTATTACCAAGTTGAAGACACTTTGGGATAGTTCAAACTAAATTCTGCAAGCAGCACTGCTGCAGTAACAGCAGCTTGGTTCCCTTTCTTGCTTACCCATGATCTCCTAGAGAAAAATGAAACCAGCTTCATCGGGATTTCTCATGACAATACTTTTAAAAAAGAAAAAAGCAACAAAATTGTCATGTATCTTGAAAGCAGTAACTAAGGAAATAATCACAAAGAAGCAGAGCTCAGGAATTGGGCACATCTACAAACCTGCTAAGGCAGTACCCAGCTCACCCAGAGATATTCCTCACCAAATTCTCTTGGAATTCCAGCAGAGGGACCAGCTCTATTTCCAAACTGCAATAAGATAATTGCTGTTTCACCAGAAATTGAATCTTTGAAGCAGGAGCTTCATGTCACAGATTCCTGGCCCAGCCAGAGTGACACAAGTTATTGGTACCAACTCACTCTGGACACACTGACACATTTCATGAAACAATTCACTGCTGAGGATATTTAAATGGTAGTAAATAATGTTCACTGCTCTAAGAACTGCCCTTTTAATTTGCTAAGGAGTTTGAAAAGGCATCATAACTTCTTGCTGGGTTACATTTACAAAATTGAGTGTCAGCTTCCAAGTTTTGGGAGCTGTGATAGTTGAACATTCATCTGCAACACTGCAGGCACAGCATTAGCCAATGAGAGATTAATTAATTAAGTTGTTTACCAAAAGTAAGAAATAAAACAAGCATATTTTTGCTGCTGGCTTCACAGAAAGTGCAATCAGCATTTTCAGAGTGCAAGGTAGTCTCTCTTTGTGATTGTTTTTGGCTGGCTGACATTCTCTTGCCAACAATGTGTTATTGCTTGCTCTTTTTTTTAACAATTATTAAACTGAAGTAGCTGAAAGGCTTCTAAATAATATTCCAGCACTGTCTGAACTCAGCACTTGGAATTCCCCTGATTTTGTTCTATGAGCTCTATGTCTCCTCTTTACCCCTTTTTCCCCACACAGCACCTTGGTACAGGGGCAGATGAGAGGCTGGATAATCCCAATTACAGGTGATGGCAGATGAGGTGAACTGGTACAAAGAACAATGCCTTTCATTTGAGATTTCTGCTCTTTATCTTTCCTGGAGAGCTCATTCCTGTTGGCTGGACTGGTGCATTTGATGAATGGGTCAGCAGCAAGGGTCTGTGTGAGCAAATGAGTAAGATGCACATCCCATCCCTCAAACCATAATGAAAATCTTTATGAGATTGGATTCATGCTTTGAGATGACATGAGAATATGGTCCTGCTTTTTTACATATTACAATTTAGTTATCCAGTAACAGCATGAAGTGCCAGCACCAACCATTCCTGAGAGCTGGGAAGGTAACTCACACAGGGATATCTTACAGAGACACTTAATATTAAATTAACTTTTAAAACTCGTAAAACAACAGTAAGACAGACTTTTGTAATCACAATCTTTTGTAATGACAATCTTCTTGAAGCAACACAGCTGCTGCCAAAAAAGCTGGTTCCATGGGCATAAAATAATCTAAATTGACACAAGTTGCTCAATCCTATTTTTTTTTCTTAATTAGCATGTAATGAGACCACAGAACTGATCTACAAGAAATACCTGTCTGTATCTGAGAGCGAAGGATGACATTATTTCTGCTTTATTACCTGCACCCATACTCACACCTCTGTGTTGCCAGAACTGACCATATTTACCCAGGTGGGATCTTCCTTCTCTAAACCTCACTCTTGCAAACTTGTTATTAATGACTAACTGTAGAAAAAGTCGCAAAGTTCCCCTTGATATCTTGTGAGAAGGATCAAGATGAGTCTCAAAAATTTCTCTCGTTAAAGCTGTTACAGAGGTTCCCCCAAAACAGTTTGTTATCACAAAAGTATTTCAGAAGTTCTTGGTGAGTTTTTCATAGAAATTTATTACCTCTAAAAGCTGTTGGTTGATAATTTAGTGACATGAACTGAAAATTATTCAGGAAAATCATTCACTTTGCTCAACCCATGTTGTTTGCTCAAGCTTGTGTTTCCTCAGCAAGGCCATTGATTGATATAAATGATATTTAGCAGGTGGAGATTCATTCTTTCATTCTTTCTTTTTCATGGTGGAAAAAGACCTAATTTTCTTTCAATCATTAAAAGCCAAGAATAACTATACCCAAAAGAAGGTGAAAAAGTACAACAAAAATACATATCAACTGCTATGGTCTGGACAATGAAATCCAAGAATATGATGAAGAATATACACAATCAGCACATAATTTATTGATTGCCCCTTCTCCAACGAAGGGCCATCAGCTAGTTTAAAAGTAAAATTACATACTAAAATAACAGCAGAGAGAGAAAAAAAATTATGAGGGTCATGCAAGGGGAAAAAGATGTATCTTCAGCAAAGATTTTTAAATGAGATGGAGAGTCAATGAGGCAGAAAAATGCAGGAAAGCCCTTCCATGGCAGAAAGAATTGCAGAAAAGCAGGATCTTTTAGCATTAGCAGTGAAATGTGTAGTGGCAGCATGGGAAAGAAAAGGAAAAAAGCAAAGCAGACACTCCTGAAATAAACTGCCCTAATCCTGCTTTTTAGAATATCTATTAATTACATTAGCATAATGGAAGTTGTCTGAAAGGCCAGACAAAACCAGGAGAAGAAAATAAATGGCTTGTGCTAACAGATGGGCTCACAGGTTACACGGCTGCAAAGGCGAGCTCCAGTTGTGCCTAAGCCATGGACCACCCAGCCCTCCCTGAGCCTGGCAAACCTCCTCCCCAAATCCCAATCCAGAGCCCCTCTGAGCCAGCCTGTGCTGCTGCCACCATCCCTGATGTCACTGCTGTCCCTGCCAGGACCTGCCCGGCCACCGGGTCCAGCTGCTCGCTGCACTCGGGGTCAAGGCAGGAAAAAAGGCAACAGGTGAAAGAAAAAGGGCAAGTGCTTGACCACAGAAATGAAGTTCAAAGGATTTGCAGCAGTAGGCAGAAACTTTAACATGAACGGGAAAGCAAAAAGGTCGTTTTTGAACAGCAGGAATGAATAAATAAATAAATGCTGGGATCATTTGCCGGGTGTGGGATGAATTCTCCATCAGAATCCCTGAGCTGGGGCTGGCTGTGCTCCTCAGGTACTGATGGAGCTCAGCTGGAAGTGCAGGCTTCTCCCAGGTGGAATTTCCCAGCCCTGCTGACACAGGAGGGTGTCACACATGGACACATGAACAGTGAACAATCCCATGCATCCCATCAGCAATCCAGGCCCACAGGCTGCCCCTGCACTGCAGATTTACCCCACAGAGTGTAAAATTCCTTGTAGGAGACATAGAATTATTCCTTAGAATATGGCATCATTTGTGTACCATGGATGTAAACAGACTGCCTCAATAATTATCTACACAAACAATTATTCTGGAGCTTTAATGCTTTGGTGAAATATAAACTTTTTAAGAAAAACTATTCTGATGGTTTGTTTAGTTGCACATGTCCCCCACAAACATATTTCTCTAGAAAAAACTATTTAGAGCAGGCAAGAAGGTTTAAACCTGCACCCTAATGGCTGGTTTGTATAAAATGTATTAAAAATTTCACTGTCCCTCATGACCACAGCAGCTTTCTGGTGCCAGCCCATTGCACCCCACCAATTATTCTGTGATTCTGTGATTCTGTAATCTGTGAACTCTGCACTGCTGAGGTCACAGAAGTGTTCAGGTCATCTCCTCATGCAGTGCTCCCTCCTGACACACACAAGGCTCAGCCCCCCACAATGACCCCCAAACACTCCAGGTGAAAATCCAAATACTAAACAAGAATAAACTCTTTTTCTAGAGAACTTACTGTAGTGACTGAGAATATGGTACTGATTTATATATAACTTTTCATAACAATAACCTTGCAGATGTATTTGAAGAGCAGACAATGACAATACCAAACTGAGCTGTTTTCAAACATTGCTTGAATGTTTTTCCTTCGATTGTCAAGTGCAACAAAATAAAAAAAAAATACAAATTATTCAACTGTGAAATCGTATTTAAATCTCAGACTTTCTCTGGCTGTCAGAACATCCCAGCCCAGTACCAGAGCAGTTCCCAACCTGCAGAATTTGGATAATTCAGCTGAGAGCCTGCCCCAGCCTGAGAGCGTGGCCACAGGGAGGGCAGCGTGGGCCCAGGACTGCATTAGCCAGGCTGTGAGCAGCTGATGAGCTGTGCTGATTCATTTCCAGCCAGATCTACTTGGAGATGATTGGGTTTCAATCCCTGACCTACAGAATTTTAAGCATCGCTTCACTCATATTAGAGATTTTGTATATAGACAAAATACAGATTATGGATGACTTCTAACTCAGCAGGAACTAAAGTCCCTTACAGTCAAGATTATTTATTGTACTGAAGATTTAACAACAAAAATTTTTTAAAAATGCTTCCCAACTCAACTGTAAATTAAGTTGGTAAAACTTATTGTTGTTAAGTACATAAATAACTGAAGTGGGAATGTGTACTAGAATTTAAATATACAGACACCAACAGTTTCTCCTATGAATTCTTCTATCAGAAATAAGAAACTCCCATTTCTCATGTTCAGTCTACTCTCTCCTGTTTCTTTCTTTCAGTGAACAGCTCATACCTTGTTTGTTGGAAAAAGCCCGAAAGAAACCTTAAAATTATAAATTACCATTAGATTAAGGAGAAATTACAGCACCACAAGAAATCCACTGAGTGGCTGAGGTTGGACAGGACCCCTGGAGGACCTCTCCCGTTTGAGAAAGTCACCTGGAGCAGATTCCCCAGGACAGAGCCCAGGTGGGTCTGGGGATGTGCAAGGATGGAGATTTCAGCCCAGGGAGCTGCAGTGGTCACCATCCCTCCAGGCAGCTGTGCTGCTGCCCAGCTCTCCTTGGGCTGGTTACTCAGTCAAACTGAAAATGAGCACTGGAAGCAGGCAAGACTATTCATATTACAAAGAAGGAAGAGCCACGTTATTGGCTCCTTGGGCTGGTTGCTCAGTCAAACTGAAAATGAGCACTGAAAGCAGGCAAGACTATTCATATTACAAAGAAGGAAGAGCCACGTTATTGGAGAAAAAACACATTGGTTTAGCTAATGAGCACTAACAGAAAAACAGAGCATGGAGGGTGTTCTACCAGCTCTCACCTGTGCTAGAAGCACTAACTCACTTCTAAACATCTGTCTGTTTACACCAAGAAAATGCAGATTTCTTGTGGAACACGTGGGAAAGAACACTATCCCTGCTACTGAGCCATCACTGCAGCCACTGTCCTCATCTTTGTCACCAGCTCTGACACTTCCATGACAGGAGAGCACAGACCCAGAACCTCTGCTCTGCCTTGCCAAAGTCATCCCTCAGAGTTAACCCCTCCTCTGCTTAGAACAATTAAAAAATCCCTACAATTATAACTTCAGATGTATTTGTTGGCAAATCCAATGAGCATGCCCCAGGCTTGTATTTTCCTTTCCCAGAACGAAATTTCTCAAGCACATAAATAAGGTAAACAAATGTTTTAGGTGAAAACAAAAAACCAAACTCACCTTTTGTTAATAACCACTGTGTTAAAATAACACCACTTTTTTTATTTCAAGTATGAGTATTTACATGACAAAATAGGTTATTTAATTCCATGTGCTTAAGTTGAATTGTGATTACAGTGCACTAACTTGTGGTTATCCTCACCATGACATCCCTAAATGAGTGACAATGGAAAAGTGCTAAGAACACATCATGCAAACAAACCAGGGAGGCCCAACAGTCAGAAAGCAAACTAAGCAAACCTGGCAATACTTAAATATCAAGTAGATAGACTGCCACGACTGCTCAAGAGGAAATCAAAATTACTATCAGAAAATACCATACTAGGGTCAAACAAGAATATTTATAATGAAACTTATTTCCCATGCATTTGTACAGACTAATATTTGCATACACATTTTTATATTCATGCATATGTGTGTGTATGCAAATATATATATATATATGCATTATGTATATATATTTTTTAAACCTGATGTTTGGTTTTAACCCCACAAAAAGAGAAATGGAAGGAAAACAGATTGCATTATAATGGAGGTCAAAACAGCCACCCTGCCTTTATGATCCCTGTGTGATATTCCAGGTCAAGAGCTCCAAATTTGGGTTTCACTTCAAATGGCACAAGCCCTGTTTGCTCCCTGTACCTTGGGGCATTGATGAGCCAGAACTTCGTGCAGGTAAAAACCTGGGCTAGGAAAGGCCCACCTTGGGGAGGAGGAGGAGAAACAGCAATTGGAGGATGTCACAACTGTACCTCCAGCCCCTTTAGCTTCCCACATGATTGTTGCAGCTTCAAGATTCCATGTTACATCTTTAATTGTGGGCATTTAGCAGACTGCCTCTTATTATTAAGATACTGCTGAATTTTATTGTCAGTGTGGCCACAGGACAAGGCTAATAATTACCAGCACCAGAAGCAGCTTGTGGTTTTATATTACATTGAGGTAAATTACACTGGAATTAGAGTGGATTACTTTTATCAAATGGGGAATAAGCTGTTAATTAACTCCCTGCTGTAGCAATCTTTTTCTGAGCTTGCAACTGTTATTAGCTCTAGATTAAACTGTTGAATTAATTTCCCACTTACTTACTATTTCAAGAGTTTTTAATTTACCTGGCAGCAGTTTTAATGGGAAATTGTATTAGTGAGCATAAATTGTTTTTGGGAAGGGTAAACAGTTTGTGATAATGTTTATTAAGTCGTTTTGTTTGAGCAAAAATATAATTGCAGTTTTAATTAGTGCATGCTTGTTGGAGTATTAGGTTTGAGATTACATTATGGCATTCTGAGGAAACAATCGCCCAGGTAATCCCAGCATTTATGAGTGAGAGCAAAGGGAAAAGCTGGGTCAACACTGCCCAGCCCTGGGGGTGCACACAAACACACACAAACACTCAAACTCACCCAAACACACACCCAAATTCACACAAACACAAACAAACAAATTCACACAAACACACACAAACACTCAAATTCACACAAACACAGACCTAAATTCACACAAACACAAATTCACACAAACACACACCCAGACACACAAACTCACACAAACACACATAAACACTCAAATTCACAGAAACACACACCCAGACACACACAAACACACACCCAAATACACAAAAACAAAAACTCACACAACCACACACCCAGACACACAAATTCACACAAACACACATAAACACTCAAATTCACAGAAACACACACCCAAATTCACAGAAACACACAATCCAGCAGGTTCAGAAAGGGGCCAGGTGGTCTCTGAGCTCTCTGCCCCTGCTTATCCTCTCCACTGCTCTCCCCACTCACCAGGCCCCCTGTATTTTTCTCTCTGTAATAGAAATTCCCTGCTCATGAAGGATTTGTAGGAACTAGACATGGAAGACACATTTCAGCTCAAAAGCAACCTGGAAAAGGAAAGTCACCTGGGTCACCCCCAGCCCCATCTCCAGGTGCTGAACTGTGCAACCCACTGGCTGCCAGGCTGAAAAGAGCATTTTCTGATCATGGCTGTGGCTGGAAAAGCATGATCTAGCAAAGAGATATGGGTGTAAGCAACTCCATCACAGCCTAAAACCAGCCATAAATGCAGCACCCAATTAACATTTGTTCTTGGGCTTTGTTTCCCTCCATCAGCACTTTTCCGCCATACTGCATTTGAGGTGTGGTCAATGATAGAAACCATTAAATGGTCTTCAAAAAGTCTGTAATAGGCCTTTTTTTAATCCAAACATTAACATAAAAATGTTCAACTGAAGTTTATTCAATTAATTTTGGTTCTCAATTTATAAAGAGTTTACTATTCATGCAAAGGAAAATGAGAATTAAGATGCAATGTGCTGACATGGAGTGGAGTTTTACAGCCTTTTTAATACAGATGTAATTTTAAAAATAATAGGTTTAAAATAGTAAAAAACCAAAAACTAATAGTTTTGCTAAATTACCTTTTTATTACATGGTTTCAATTAGCATTCCCTCATCCTCCCACCCAACATGCAGATTGTTCTGTCGTTGCTCTGAAGGAAATTATGAGATGATAGAAGTACAGAAGATACTTCAACCAAATGTTAGAGCTTCAATTGAAAACACAAGTACACAGCATTCCCAGAATGATTTGTTGCAGCAAATTCTATAAAAGTTAACAGTTCCTAAAGATGTGTATAACTTATGGAGCATGGTTCTTGCATATGGTAATAGATTATCCTCCTAAACTCATCAGTTATTACATTTAATATGCACTATGCTAAAAATTACAAACAATAAAATGCTTTCATCCTGACTCTGGTTTTTCATGTCTTTGAAGCCACCAGAAAGCTGAGGTGGTTTTAGTTAAGGTATTACTCCACAGCATGAGGAAAATGTTATACTACAGGTGCAGGGAAGATTTAATCCACATGTTGTGAGGTTCTGTATGGATATAAACAGTGGATTAATCCTTGGGTCCCTTCACTTCTGACTGGGAGAGTCAGAAGAAAAATGGCCTAATTCTGAAATTGTATGGTTCCCTGTGTTGTCAACAGCCTCTATTTCATCTGCAGAAGGTTCTGTGAGACAGAGCCCAACTGATCACCATTTCATCATCATTTATAACACTAAAGATCACAAAATACGTAGGAATATCCATACTGAGGGAAAGAGCAGAGGTCACTGCTGCAGACATAAATGAGCCCAGCCCCATAAAACCCACTCAGGGTTTCCTGCCCCGACTGACCCACCACCACACTGAGATCAGGCAGCTCAGCTAATTCAGGGGAACAGAGACTCAAACCCTGTTCAAGAATGCTCTGAACACCTGAAATCAAATTTCAAGGTGTTCTAGTAGGACCAAATTTAATGCCTACTTGAGTGCATCAAGTATTAATTCTCTTCCCTGATCTAATGAATAGCTCTTAATGCTCAAGATTCCATAGCTAAAGTTCATATTTGGAAACTCCAAATACCTTCTCAATACTTTTTAAAATTATCCTCCTCTTAAGGCATAAATATTTCACCGTAACAAAATCAGTTTTATTTCCAGAAAGACTGTAATGTAATATTAAACACTGATATATAAATCCATAGGGCTTAAGATTTCCACAAAGAAATCTTTTTGTCACCTCATATTCTGTGTTCTCAAACAGGAAAGGACATTTATGGTAAAGAATGCTCAGAAAAAGGGAGTCTGTGAGCACAACAGAGCAGAACTAGAACCCATTTCCAAACCCACCTTCCTAAGGGATTCAATCCATGTAACTTTTCAACATCTCTTTTGTTGATTTTTTTAAGAAAAGAGAGTAACCTAATTAGAACAAATACCTGAAAGATTTCTTTGGACAATTTCCTATTTATCTATCAGCAATATGTCCCATTTGTAGTATCTTTGTATCTTCTGCTCCATGATGGCATTCCCTAAAAAGGATATTTGTCAAATATAAACCTGTCAGGCTACAGCAGATCTGTGTTAAGATTAGCTCTCTATTCCACACCAATCTGCCTGACACAACTATTACAGGACAGAAGTTAAAAACACGAGCAGGTTCCATCACTCTGTCCAGAATACAAAACCAGAGCTGTTAGATGGAAAAGTTTCCATTTCTTTTCTCAGAAACTTCATAGAAACCTCTTGAGATATTTATGGCAACCTACAAAGCTCGATTTGATACTATGGTTTTTAGGTATGGACAAACACACACACAAATCAGTGGAAATCAGCACAGACTTTCCGACTAAGTCAGACAGCAATTTTATAGTTAGACAGCAATTTTATAGTTGTAATTCTGTCTAAGAGCAGCAAATTTCAGACAGATGTATGAAACAAAAGCTAATCACAGCTTAGAACCAGAGCTAAAACCAGCCATTCATTCACATGGGATACAAATAGCAGTAAACACCTTGGATTTGAGGAGTCCTGAGCTTTGCAAACTTAACTTGTGTTTCATCAGGAAAAAAAAAAAGTCCTTAAATCTGGAAAAAAAGAATTATTAAAAGCACATATACACTACTAAAACTGAATTTAACAATACTGAGAATCTGGGAATAAAGAGACCACTAACAATATAAAAATGCTTAAAGAGGGTAACAAGAAAGAAAGGTTCAGATGCCTCAGCAGGTTCACAAGCCCTGTCTGTGCCCTGTGTTTTAGGAGTGTCTCCAGGTGGAGTTTTGGGCACAGGCAGAGGATGCACAGAAGGACACCGAGTTCCCTGAGGAGCTGCAGAGAGTTTCCCCCTCTCCAGGCCAGCTGGGGATCAGCACAGGCAGGAAGGGCTCCCGTGACAGGCGGTGACAGCAGCCCCAGCCCTGTTGTGTCTGAGGCAGGTACGCTGTAAAATTTCAATGATGCCTTTAAATTCTAATGGTTTCAAGCTGCTGTAAACTTCTGCAGCCATCAAAAATAATCTGTCATGGGACTAAGGGGTATGAACATCATGTCAGAGCCACTCTGCTGTTAGATTTATTGGAGGGTAAAGCATGTCATTTATGCATCAACTCACAGGAGAAAAAAGCAATCCCTATGAAGTCAATCTAATAATAGACTGGAAAGCAATGATTACTGTTTCATGTGCAGCAGCTATTTGTAGCAGAAGTTGGCCTAATTCAGCAGGCCTTGCCTGTCAGAGCTCTGGGATTAGCAAGTGTTTAGATGAAAATCTATCGGGAAACATCAGGAAATGTTTTAATGAAGAACAAAAGTCTTCATTGTTACATTTAATATTTGCTGAAACTTTTCCATTTGCACCACTACATTTCTAAAAAGCTTACTGGAAGTGACATCCCAAATAGAATACAAATGTTGAGGGACTGCAACTTCAAATTATCTTCCACAGTTCTCTGCAATTTCACTGCAAAAAAATCTGCTCTCACTCTTCTCCTGTGGGCGGAATGCCCTGAAATTGAGTGCAAGATTTTTTAAAGACATGACTAATAATCATGGCCTCACTGTACTACACACATTTTCCACCATCTAAATATTCCATATCTATTGACTAATCAACCTCGTCAGTCCCCACATGGCATCATCCAAGTGCTGGCATCGTCCTGGGGAGTGGAAGCAGGGTGACAGACAGCTGCCAGTCAAACACAGACACTCAGAAATGGCACGATGGGAACGGGGCACCAGAAGATGCCAAGTGAGTCCCCAGCCCTGTGCCAGGAGCCAGGCACCTGGGAATGCCTTTAACATTCTCACTTTTTGAAACTATTTAAAAAAAAAAAAATAAAATCTCAAATCCCTTAATTAGGTTCAAGTTCCAGCGTTAACCAACCCTGGGGAAGAGGCTGCCTTTCATCTTTCTTCATCCATTAACCAAAATTAAAGCTAACCCAGAGAAGATATTTCAATTGCCTTTCACTTAAAGACATTGTTCATTATAGAACACAATGAATGTCTCAAATTGAGAAACCAAGACATTCTTATCTAAAGAAAAAATCAGGAGTTAATCTGATTAATACATACATTGCATAGCTAATTGTCTCCAGTGAAATTCCCAGCAAAGAATGAAAAAAAATAGAGAAAATAAGACATTGAAGTGAATATAGGAGACATTAAGGGAATGTTTAGCCACACCACAAGTTCACACCCTCTACCAGAAAATGACCCAACCAGCAGGAAGGCATCAGCAGCTCCTGGTATTTCTTCTAAATGTGCAGAAATGGGCAAACACAGACTGCTCCACCTGAAGTAAATACTGACACAGCTACAAGTCTGGACTGGCAAGATCAGTGCCAACCTACTCTTCATTTTTAGTCTGCAATTTAATATAAAAACTAAGAGGAAATTATTATATTTTATTCCAACTGCTTGATGAAATTAATCTTGATAAGTCCTTTTACGCAAACTGAATTTATTTTATTTTGTAAAATAAACATGCATAAAGCTGAAAATTTAAAGGTGAGGCTGAAACAGTTCAAAGTTTCTTGAGCACATTTTAAAAGGGACAGTTATGGATGCTTTGTATTTGTGAAAAATCATTTCACCACAGTATTTAACTGCTCCCCTAATCACAGCTGAATGACATCCCAGAAAATCCACTGCAAAATTCCCATTTATAACTTCACAGATGTGTGAGAGCACACTTTGATGATGCAGAGGATGCAAGTATTGCAGCTGCATTACTGGTTATCACCTTGCAAAAAATACATGAGTGATAACTCCTGTTAGCTCTTTAGCTCATTATTTGGAGACCAGTATGTTTTTCTTGAGCTGGGGAACACGAAAACAGAAAATAAACTTGCTACCAAGACCAGCTAGTTCTTCAATTAACACAGTACCTAATCATCTTAGCCTTGAACAATATGCAGGTAGCAAATCCCAAAACAAAGCCATATTTTACTGTCACCTATACTATTTTGATCTCAGTATCATTTTCACTGTATCAGCACAGAGGTCCTACAGGGATATGACACAAATACAGCCTTGGACCAGTGCTGCTCCAGAGATCAGAATCTGAACCTCTCTCTGACCATTCCTCCTCAAATTCCTGATCCTGATCCCTGGCAGACAACCTTCAGATCCTG
The DNA here is from genome assembly GCF_014805655.1 of Passer montanus. Classification (NCBI taxonomy): domain Eukaryota; kingdom Metazoa; phylum Chordata; class Aves; order Passeriformes; family Passeridae; genus Passer; species Passer montanus. The sequence goes on from NW_024369818.1 coordinate 3,854,120, forward strand.
AGGGCTTTGCTGAACTTCCAGGGATGAGATTTCTCTCCCATCCCAACCTTTCCCAACCCTTCTCTTTCTGCAGGTGGCACAGACAGGGCTGGGCTGAGCAGAGGAAACCCACCCAAAGCGACCCCAGGATTTACTGCCTCCTCTTTCCATCTCTTTTGTATCTCCTTCTCTTTATTGCCTGGAAATAAACACTAACTTGAAAGGAAAAGAAAAATTATCATGGGGCAGTTTCTAGTTGGGCTCTGCTTTTCCAGCCAGGAGGAAAAGGATGCAGAGTATTTTGGAGAGGGGCATGGTGTGGGAATGGCTCAGCCAATTAATTGAGGGCAACCTCAAGGTCAACACAAATTGTAGTGCAGACATAGAAGTCCAGGGCAAAAAAAAGAAAAAAGGAAAGGCAGTCAGATGATGCAAGGAAAAATGGAGATCAGGAGAGACACAACAGAAAGGGAAGGATGTGTCCATATCAATGGGCAAAAAAACTCTTCCCGGGATGTTTTCCTGAGTGCAATCCACAGTGAAAATGTCCCATAAATGAACACAAATTCCCAACAGGATTAGGAGTCATGCTTAGCTAATGTAGACTGATAAGCTACTCTGAAGAAATATTATCTGTAATTAAAATTTGTAATGAACCAGTTCCAAAACAGGAAAGCCAAAACAATTTCCTTGACGTTTAACAGGTTTGAATAAGAGATTCTGCTGACGAGTTTTCAGCAATCTAACCCAGCTACAAACACAAAACAGCCTTCTCTGAAGCTTTACACTGACTAATCTAATAAATTTCAGGAAGAAAAACTTGAGATCAGTATATCAATATATTACACAGGAGTCCACAGGAAGGGAAGTACTAAACCCACCAGGGCAGAGCCCTCTGCCAGCTCGCAGTGGCAATTCAAAGTTTTCTGGGTCAGCTGAATTTGAATAATAGGGTGTTCTTAGCCCAAATAACCTATTGACTTCCACACCTAACAAAATGGAGAGGCTCTTTCAAGTGCCTCCTAGATTTAGCAGCTGTTGCTCTGACACTGTCAGCAACGCATCCATCTTCATCACAGTGTGAGCCTTTCAACTTCCCTTTCTTCGTCCTTCCTTCCACCCATCAGCCCCCAGCTCGGTGTGAGCAGGAGTTCAGGCAATCTCCCTGCTCTTTCCTGCATTTCCCCTCTTTGTTTTAGCCTCTGATACATGTAATCTCCCAGTTTTCGTCCTGCACCTGTACCTGGATGCCTTTGGGAGGTGCCTTCAGGCTGGTTTTGCTCTGCTCTTCTGAAGCACTCTGCTGCAGCAGCTCCCCTGTAACTTGCCTTGCCCATCACCACAGGCACTTTGCTTTTTATCCTCATTATTCTTTTTGATTTTTCTTTGCTTGAAATAAAAGCCTCCATATGTTTTGCTCTTCTTTTACTGGAAGATGTTAATGCTGTGTACCAGAGGGCACAGTCAGATGAGGGATTGCCATTTGGACAGAATTATACACCCAATTACTGCCTAGGGTATATCACCTGTATGAGTGCTTTCAGCACATCTCAGCTCTGTTTCTGGCAGAATTGAAGGCAATATTTTACTGCTGGAAAACAATATTCAGTGCTTTCCAAAGGAGTATTTTTTCTGTCAAAGTCATTCAAATTACGTAGTACTTAATGGCCTACAATTCACTGTAGATATATTTCTAGTTCTTAAAAATGTGACCCATCTGAATTGTAAGTGCTTTTAGAACAAGAGCTCAGCCATATGCACTTTTAGTTAATTTAAAACCATATTCAAACTCTTCTCCTCATTTGAGTTCTCACCTGAAAAAGGGAACTATTACTTTAAATGCATAGATCATAACAGATCAGGAGTTCCTTAAAAAGAAACCAGTCCAGTTTCACCAGCAAGGCACGAGGAGGCTGCACATCTGAAACAGCTTTGGTGTGCTGGGTAATTCACATCCACCGAGTGGATGAGCTGAAATAAGCATAATAAATGAAAGAGAATAAAATAAAAAACAATTTCACACTAAGGGAAGGCTTGACTTATAGGAAGTGGCAGCTCTGATGGCCCAAGGCATAGAATTAGTTTTGCCACTCGATAATTTGACTGATTCACTCGAGTGGCCAGAAAAGGACATTTTCTGCCTGATTTCAGTGTAATGAAGTCACCTGCTCTGTGACTGCCAGGGCCAAACTAAGTGCAGCACCAGCACCAGGACCAGGCTTCTTGCTCTGGTGAGACCCAGCTACAGCTGCACATTTGTCTTTTTGCATGTGAAACCATGCAAGCACCATGAAAATTACCTGTTCCATTCACTCCCCTATTTACAGAGAGCTTGGGGCCACTGCTGGGATGTTCTCTCACTTCTGCTGCATATCCCAGCAAAGAGCCTGTGCTTTGCTTCTTTTTTAACAAAGGAGGTGACAAAGGCAAAGACAGAAAAAATTAAGTCATTCCAAGGGACTAGAAATATATATGACATTTTTTCTTAATTAGGAATGATTATGAAATTCTTTATGAACAATTACAGCACATTTTACATTAAATTTATGAAACATTCATTAAATGTAATTTTCCTCCTCACACATCTTGTATAAAAAGACTGTAATATACAGGCAGAGATTTGGGAACTCATCTAAACAACTTGCATGACATGATGTCAGTTTTATTCCTGCTTTGCTGATCTGGGGTCAGACTGGTAAATGTAATATATGTGCTCATCTTTAGGCATATGCCCAGTTTCACTGGTTATTATTTACAGCTAACCTTTCAGGGTAATGACTGTATACTGCATGTCAAAGGAACAAAATGTTATACTGCTACTGAAGAGAATATTTTCTTCCTTTTATGCAAATATTAGATTTAGACTGCCCCAGTCAGGAGAGATAATCCATTTAGAATTATTATTATTATTATTAAATCACATCCAATTAATATGCAAATGCAAAAAAACCCCAGCAATTAAGCATTTTAATTTTTACAATTGTTCAACAGTAAAAACAAAGATGTAATGTGCATCAGAATGATTTATCATTTTACAACCAATTTTCTACTTGACATATGTTAGTGCATGATTCATCTACATTTTTCAAAATCAAAGTCCATGATCTGGGAAACTAATTCTGTTAATAAAATGAAAAGGTGACCTTGCTTAATTTAATAAGTCTGTGTAGAAATACTCTTTCAACATGTTAAAGAATTACAAAAAGGTTATCATAGCTTGCTTTCATGGGAGAGTACTCTACCTTTTCCAGCTCATTTCTCAGGCCTTTACTGTAATTCATTAGATTACATAAAAACAATGTAGATCATTATATTTTAATAAAGGCTTTCTTTCCCTAATAAAATATCTGTCATTTATATTCAGACGTGTATTATATAAAATGCTTCTCTTTCTGAAGTGCAGCTTTTCATATTCAAGTCACAGGAGGTTGGTAGCTGGAGGAATTTCTAATTTTTTGCAAAGGATTTTCAGCATGAATTTGGTTTCTAGATTGAATCCTCCAGAACTGCAGCCCTACATTTATCTTTTAGAGAGGCACAACCCAGGATCAGCAACAGCAGCTGCCCCCAGCAAACCCAGAGGCCTCTCTGTTCAGCAGAGGATGGTGCACAATAAATATTACACTCATTAATCTGCTTGTTCTGCTTTACACCAATTAACGTTCCCTGTGATAAAACAGTTTATACAACTATACAACCGTGCAAGCTTTATAAAACTGCACAACTAAAATAGTTTATACAACACAAACACATTTCCAGTGAAATCCTACTACAGCCTCACTTAATGAGAGTGATCAGCAATCAATCTATTTCAGTTATTCTCGCTTCCAAAATAAACGTGCACCTCCTCAGACTGCTCAGAAGGAGATGTTTCCTGTTCACCACAAATTCTAATTTGTTGCCAGCCCTTGGCACCACTTTCATTGCCTGGGGAGGGCTGAGGGAAGAGCACATTGCTCCTGGGCAGGAGGAGCCTCCACTCCAGCCAGGAGTGATCTGGGATCAGGCACTGCCTGCACCCGCAGCTTTGCAAAGGATCCCTACAGAGCCTGCTCTCCAAACTCTGTGGGGAGCAGGAGAACACTTGTGTTTGAGACACCAAGTAATCCAAGCCAAATCAATGGGATTATTTGTTTGCTGATCTTCAATCACGCTGAAGCATTTCCCTCGTGTAGGAATCCACAGCTATGGGACAAGGACCAGAGCACAAACACATTTAAAATCACAGTGGAAGCACTCAGTACCTGACCAGAACTATGGAACCACCTGGATTTAAGCACTTTTTTTTTTTAATCCAGTGAGATTAATTCTCTCCCTTTTCCTGCATAACCTCACCAGTGCTGTTGTATCAAGAGTTTTGCCAAAATACAGCTTGATAAAGCTCTCCTTTAGGAAGCCCCACTACTCCAATCTAATGCAGATCTGAGTGCTGCATTTCAAGAGAGTATTATTTATATAAATATAGCAGCCTTCAGCATTGCAAGTAGATGATGGATCAGTATTTTTTTGCAACCAGAGGTGTATTATTCTTCCAGATAAAATTACACCTACTAAGTTTCAGGTCACAGAAGTAAGAATTTAAGTGTGTGCCTGCAACTAGAGGTGTATTATCCTTCAGATAAAATTCCACCTACTAAGTTTCAGGTCACAGAAGTAAGAATTTAAGTGTGTGCAGGTAAGTTGAATTTAATAAGTCTCTGAAATACTGCTGGACACACAAAATGCAGTCAATGTGGGAATCTTACACAAACACAACAAGATGCATTTAACTACACTTGTTTGTGATACTGGAAACTATTTGTACAACTTTATCAAAGTTACTGTAAAGGAAAATAAAACCTAACAAAAACCAATTCAATTGTAACAGCGTTATTGCCAAAGCAGTCCTCCAGAAAACAGGGAGTGCTGAAGGCAAATCCTTCACTCCTCCTGATGCTATTTATGACTTCAAGGCACTTCTTAACAATAACTTAAAAGAGTTTAAAAATTTTCAAAGTCAGCTGAAGACAAGAGAGAGAGAAGCAGAGAGGCTTTAGGATCACTCCAGACCTGAGTGCCACGAGACAGGAGACTACCAGAAAAGCTGCTGGAAAAGAAAGATGCTAGAAACAGAGAGATGAAAACTCACTGGTTTTGCTGTTTCAAATGCTTCCCTTCCATCTGCAAATCAAGGCAAGCTCAAGGCAGCCCTTCCCTGAGTGTCAAGATGATACAGGCTCAATTCTCTCAGTGTGACCACCCTGACTGAACTTGGGTTTCCTTAAAGATGTAGGAACTCAGTAGGATTAATTTTTTTAAAAAATTTTACCTATGCACAAAAATCGAAGTACATTGCTGAGTTTCACACTTCTCGGACAGTAATTAGTAACTGAGGCTAAGTGTAAATTAAATTTACAACAAGGTTAACCATTCAGCAAAATCTCAACAGCTTCAGCTATTCATTTGTCAAAAACGTAATGTCCCACCCGACAGAGCAGGCACTGAAAATGGATCCTTAAAGAAAGATAGTATTAAAAGAGAAAAGGAAAGAGAGGAACTGAGTGACTCACAGTCACCAAGTATAGTCTCAGATTATCAGAACTCTACTGAATGGCTGTATTAAAAGAGTAATGACACGATCCTGCATTCCTCATTCACTCCAATTCAGGCTCCCTTCAGCACAGAAATCTGCTGGCATGAGATGGGTGGTACTCAATCATGCTGCACACATGGTCTTTAATTTTAAAATCCAGTTAAATAGATGTTCTAACATCATTTTTTATCTAAGAACATTTCATGATAAAATGAAAGAGCGCACATGTAACTTATTTGTCAGCTTTACTGTGCAGTGGATAACTTTCCTATGTAACTCACACGAGCTTTCATTCCCCAAATCTATCTGCATTCATTATGACAGTAAAAATGAAGAGTTGCTAAAGAGACGTATGCATTTTTATTATTGTTTGAAAAAATAGATCTTTCCACAGTCCTTTGAGCTTCTGAGTGTGTGATTTGTATAAAATATTTCTCATTTTGGGGACACAGCAGATGGAGTGCAGGGCACTGTGGGATATGCCATTTATCACAATGACAGTGCGTAGGTAGCACTGATCCTCTCACCACAGGGGGAAGCTCGAGCTGCAAATGTGGAGCAGCATTAAAAGCCCGACGAGTGGAGTTTGGCAACACTTGTACTACTCATTAACTTAATCATATTAATTTATTAGCCATATATATCAAAGTAATTCACTACTGAATTGTCACCAAGAACAATTTATAAACTGTTAACGTTCCCCATAGGCAGAGGAGTGTTGTGGCATCCTTAATCAGTGTGTTTGCCTTTGATTAAAAATAATAATTTCTACCAAGCCAGGTAATGCCAACAGTGACAAAGTCCTGCATATGTTTCTCATTATAAATGGAACTTGCAAATGTCACATATGACAACACGGAAAAAAAAACCAACCAAAAAATAAAAGGGTAATTGTAAACAGCGAAATGAGCCACAGAAATGGGATGTAAACACACAGAAATGTTCAGTTAAATGCTGGAAGTGAGGAGAGGGTCCGTGGGATTGCTGGCAGCAGGAGCTGCCACAGGCTGTGCTGGCTGATGTGTGCCCACCTTGACAAACACAACTGGGCACCAGAGACCCCAAAAGCCTCCAGCCTCCTCCACTGCTCTAACACAGAGACACCTCATCAAAATGCCCAAAGACTGCAGCAAATCCTGTTTTGTCCTCCCTTTGCTGAATAAAGACCAAGTGGCTGCTGCTGTCGCTGCTGAAGGAACACATGAAGTTACCAGATCCTGTGAGCTGCTCTATTTGAGTCCCACAATGATGTGACTTGGTGCAGCTATTAAAATATTAACTCCGCTGAATTATTAATTACCTGAAACTATTAAGTTCACAACAGATACTTTTAACTATTAATAAGACAAAACTGTTCTGAAAAAAGTATTTGTATCTGTACAAATGAGTCAATATTTTAAACACTGCATTCTTAAAAACTCTAGACAGAGTGTCTATTTTAACTGCTTATGAAATGAAAGAAGAATCATTTGAAGGGGGGTGAAACTAACATAGCAGATAATGAAAATAGCAGTTTATCTTACACATTGGCAATGCAGGTGGTTTGCTTCTGTCTGAGTACCCACTTGAAAATGCCTTTTTTTCCTCTTCTCACGTGTTTCCCCACCAGCCAGGCGTCCTGCCACCCCTGTGCTGAGCCCTTAGCAGCTCCCAGCCCTAACCCCTCACTGTGATCCCTCTGCTGACCTCCCAGCTGTCCCTGCCAGCCCTGCCAGGCTGCCACAATCCAGCCAGCACAGCCCAGAAAATGCCAGCAGGGATGTTCCAAACAGGCTCGTGCCCATCACCCTGACCCTCCCAGGCGTGCCAGCTCCAGCTGCAGGACACAGCCCATGGGCACTCACAGAAATCCCATCCTACTGCCCCAAAACTGCCCCACACAGCTGCTGTGTGCCCTGTACCACCACCTCACCAAGCTCTAGAGACAGGATCATCTTCCCCATGAGCCACCCTCTACAATACCTTGAAGACAAAACGAAGCAGCCCCCAAAATGCTTTTATTGAAATAATAGCAGCCATTCTACAGACTGAGCAGAGAAAAATTGCAGTGAAGGCAGAGTGGTTTTCTAACCTTTTCTGAGGACAGCCTAAATGAGGGGTAGGAGGACTGGAGTTGCACAGATAACTATCAAAAGATCCAGCCACTCTTTCAGCTTCATTCCCTATGAACAGTCTGCTGAACCATTGGCTTCAATCATGTAACAGATTCCAGCTTCTCTCCACACAGCAAACTAATGCTTCAGACCCCAAAACTTCCTTGAGAATCTATTCCACAGATAAGTCCCAGCTGTCTTGTTAAGATACACTGATGATAAAGACTTGTACATTAGTAGGAGATAAAGCCTTTTTTTTGTTCATGTCACTTCATCCCACGGCATTGTTTGAAGGACTGAGCCTTTGATGACCATCCCTCTGTGACACACAGGATTTTAGCTTTGCCCTCACAGCAGGCAGGGGCACCACGCTGATTCTCACATTTCCTACACCAATGCAAAAAGGAAAACACTTTCTCCTAAGTTAACAGAAAATGGACAGTGCTTAACATCAGCTCTTGAAGGATGCAGCCAGGGCAGGGCTCCTGTGCTGCCTCCTCAGCCCTCCCAGGGGTGTGCATCCCACACACAGCACCTCATCCTTCTCAGGCACAGCACTAACCCAGATGTAACCCAAATATTCCCATTCCCCCAAGGTGGAAAGTGCCTACAAACATTTAAAAAGGTCGAGGTTTCACTTGCAGCTCCTTCACACGTTACTTAGGTCTAAGAGCAGATAGAGCTTGCAGTGCCAAGAGGTCAAAAAAATACCCTCCCCACTGGGAAATGCAGTGTGCCTAATTTAACTACCTGTTTATTATGTGAAAATGACCATGTAAACCGAGCTGACACAAACCAAATGGGTGATGAAAATAACAGCACATTTCAAGGAGTGGAAACACAGATGGCTGGTCTGAGTCTGCAGGAAGTTACTAATCATCACTGGGTAATACCCCCTCCAGACAGAGCTGCCAGCCCTGCAGCCACAACTGCGACTTCTCCAGACCCATCCATCTCACCAAAGCCAGCCTGGACGCCACTGCCTCCACTTTACCTTGACAGCAGCCTGAAGAGGAGGCAAAAATGAAAAAATGCAATGCTGGATGAATCATGCTGCATTTGCTGATGGGGAGCCTGTTACTAAAATGAAGAAAGCAACTAAGCTGGACATAGCAAGTGAGGGAGCCACATGAGAGCGATTTTTTTTTAAATTAGAATAATGTAGGCAGACTAACATTAACATCTGCATATCTGTGCTGTAGGAACAATGGGCAAGATCAGACACAAAGATTATCAAGGACAAGAAGAGGAAATGCTTCAGGCAATTACACCGCAGTTAGAGGGGGCAGGTAACCAGAGAAGTCCTCAAGATGTAAAAACTCTGTCTTGCCTCCCTATCAGCCTCTGCTCTTCTAGAAAGGATGGATCCAACCCTGCAATGCTGCAAAATCTCCTCAGTCCTGGTTCTGCTCCCCTCCCACAGCCACCCAAAGATCCACATGGGAGCTGGGAGCAGCTTTTATTCCACTCTATTGTCCACCATTTGGAAATCTGGAAGAAAAACCTCTGTTCTGTGACAAGTGTTAAAACCCATTTTGTTCTCATTTCAGCCACAGGAAAGAATCCAATCCCGAAGTATTGCAGGCAAAGCAATCAGAAATTTGAGTGTAAAGAGGTACAGATGCAGCCAATGGGGGCTCCCTCCAGAGCCACAGCAGCTCAGATCCCCAGGGAGTTCACAAGAGGCTCTTTTGGCACCTTTGCTTGCCCAGCAGCTCCCCCAGCTCTTCCCTGTCCTTTCCTTAAGATAAGCCCCACGAGCCCTGGGGAGCTGTGGCCCTGAGTGACAGGGCTCAGGAGCTGTCCTGCTGGTCTTGGGGCCACCTCAGCCACGGGGACCTCCCTGTGTGCAGCCCCTGGAGACACCAAGATGCTCTGAAAAGGGCATTTCCCCCTGTCAGCTGCTCCAGGCGCTTTGTCTGGGACTCCCCAAGGTTTCCCAGGGTCAGGGAGGTGGCTGCCCCGACAGACACCCCCCAAACACACCTCCCCCCCATGCCAAACACAGGGGATGGATGGAGCCCACTCACACTTCAGGCTCCAGACAACTCCCAGCAGCCTGGAAATTCAACTTCATCATCTTCTACTCAAACTGTGCGCTACTCAAAATATCTGTGAGACACAGAATGTGTCTGTGGTGCTTCACTGTGCATCCCCAACACGCCACATCCTAAAATACTTCCCAGTCTGAAGCAGCATGGCAGTCTGTGTGATCTGGTGTCCTATTTGCAAACACACACACACACAGTGGAAAAGTGACATGGAATATTCTGGATTTCAGGGAAGAACTGATCGATCCAAGAGGCTCTTGTGCTTTCCTGTCTATCAGCAGTAACATGAACAAGAATCCATGAAATTCCTGAGCTGAGAACACAGCAGAGATACTAAAACCCCTCATTTATGAACTACAGGAGGGAAATCTCAGCTCAGGATCCCCATCACAAACATGAGCAGTGCCTGAAGCTGCAGCAGCCAGGCTGTGGCACGTGGCTCTGGCCAAGCCCTTCCATACCTTGCTAACTCCTCCAGCTGAGGCTGCTGCAAATATTGTTTAGGAGTGTTCTTTCCCCTCTTCCACAGGGAAGGTTCCCTGTGACAACCTTGGGACACCTGGGGCTGCAGGGGCATTAAAGCTCTGGCTGTGTCCCTCGGTTGCAGGGCACAGGTTCTGCAAGCAGAGTGATCTGTGAGATCAGGAGAGATGGCACTCCACTCCCAGCAAGGATCTTTATAATTCTGCTTTTCCTGTTACATATTCTACAACTTCATATTCTCCTAAACACTTCACTGTGTTTGGTTATTAGGGAGTTACAGTTTATTTAGACTGGACTTTTGACAGCAATCCTAAAACTGCTAAGCCTGTTGAAGATTTAAGCAATTACTTTTATTAATACAGCCTGTGAATATAGCTTTATTATGAAAATCAACTTACCTTTAGTATACAGCAATTAATAAAAAATTAAAACTCCCATCAGGATAGCACAAGATTTAATTTAAACTCTATTAATAAATTAATGAAGTGAAATTAAATAGTATGCATTAAATTATGTTTATAATTCCACATATTTTCATGCTATATTTTTCACTTTATGATACTGAAAGCAGATTATTAAAGCACAGTGCACTGTGGCAACGTGGACTTGTCTGCTTTCAAGTGCTCCTTCTGTAATTCCTACAAGCATCTCTGTCTCTCCCCAGCAGACATTAATGGGGTTACAATACACCAGGCATTAGCCACACTGCTCAGATCCCACGAGAACTAAAACACACATGCATTTCAAAGGAAGAAATGCCTCTTACAGGCCCCCCAGACAATAGTTCAGCTTCTCAGGTTGGTTGGGTTTTTTGTTGGTTTTTTTTTTCTGCTTTTACTAAAATAACACATTTAATGGAATTTCCTGTAAGGAAATTACAATTAATAAAGAACTAAATTACAAATCCATTAGATTTCAGTCACTGCAGCAGCAAAACAGAGTTTTCATGAACCCTCAAGAAAAAAAAAAAAAATCCAATACTGTAACCTCTGGTAAAGCCTGCAAAGCCCTGAAGGACAAGGCAGCCAGATCAATATTAGTTTATTTTAACTGCCGCGCGGTGCGAAGAGATGAGGCTGGTGATGTGAGGGGCTTGGTTACCTGTCGGGGAGATGAGCCCTGGTGACAGCAGGCCTGGCACTCCGTGGGGCAGCAGCCGCGCGTTCTCCTGGATCGCCACTCCCAGCGAGCGCTTGGGGGGTCGGCCCGGGCGGGAGCTGCTGGGACAAGAGCACAAATGAAAACAAGGTTTGCTTTGTGAAATGTTCGCTCCCCACACACGCCATCGAGTCCTACGAAATGCGTGAACCATCAGTGATAGGTGAAAATAAATATTAGAAGTTCCTGCCTGGGACAAAATAAAGGGGAAAAATCGCTTGGTTAAACAGGGAAGAGCTGTCACACGAGCCAGCAGTAAGGTTTTCCATTATCCAAGGCTGCCATCACCTCAGAGGTGCTCATGGGGAGGGGTTATAGCAGTGACTGCTCCAAAGTCTCTGCTGGGCACCTGGAACACAGAAAATTACAGGCTGTGATGCCTGGAGATGAGGAGCTACAACCCTGAATGCAACACACCTCAAAGCTTGCTTTGGACCACAGCAGGTACCTGCCTCCTCCTGAAGGGCAGATTAACTTTGCCCTGAGCTCTGCAAAGCTCACACTTACCTTCACAGACTGACTGGTGGGTTTAACTACTGCAGATCAAACAAGTGCTAGCCCTACCTGCCAAAACACTCAGCAGTTTGTGAATTATGGATGCAGATTTTAATCCAGAATGTCAGAGGCCCCTTCACAGCCTGGTTCCATTGAACTCTTGTTCTCAGCTATCACCCCTTACATCAGTGTGTGTACATGTCCCCATCCTCCACTGCCATCATAACACAGATTTACAGGCCAAAAAAACATCTGAATCGACTCTTCCTCGAGCCATCTAATAAAAATGTAACCTCCTCATGTTTGGAAAAGTATTGCTGCTTCTCTTTGGTCATAACAAATTTTACTCTGTTGAATAATAGAGCTTTTGACAACATAGAGTGAAACACTGTATAAAATAACTAAGCTGCAACAATGAATGAGGTTTGAATAGAAAGCATTTCCAAAATGACTTCTAGTTCACAAAGAAATTTAAGTTAAACTTCACTCTATCAAGTTACAGTGGCAAAGCCCTCCATCAATGCACGACAAACTCTGCATTTAAATGAAGACAACTTCCAGCAGCACTCCACAGAGGTACCATTAACCTGTTCATTTTTCACACAGTGCTAGTGTTATTTTGTTTTACTGTAGATCAAAGTAGCACAAAATCATTTTTTTGGTTTACTATTTTATCTCTATAAAACCATTCCCCCCTCTTTTTAGCTTCGGGTTTGTCCATTTTGAATTTCATGTTATTCAGTATTTTTTCCATTTTTCTTTTTGATGCTTCCAGTTGTTTATCATACTATGATGGCTGTGCAGTAAAGCTTGCTACAAGAACTGCTGGGCTGTTATAATGTAAACCTCAAATAAGAGCATTTGATTTCCAGGGAAAGTTTGATGCACACATGCATTCTCCATTAAAATCACCTGCTGAAATCATCCCCTGCACAACAAAATTTCTAACAGACAGCATTAGGTGATACGTGGGGGCTTTGAACAAACAGGAATCATTGTTCTTTTGAATTACAGGAGCCTGTAATCCACAGGCATGTGTAAGTGCTTAGCTGGCACTTACTGTCTCTGAAAAAAACCCTACAAGGCAGCTAAAATTAGCAGCTTTCTCCAGTGGAAGAGCTCAATCAACAAAACAACAAAACATTTTCTTCCCGAGCTCAAATACTAACAAATCTTTTGCAGAAAACTCCATATGTTGGTATTAATCTAAGGAAAAAACATTTTCAAAATGCAACAAACAGCTTCAGAAGATTTTACAAAGAGACTTTTTAGTCATGATTTGTGTTTTCAGAGGATAAGCAGGGGGGCTGTGGAGTTTCAGCCCTGGTTCTGCAGTTTCTGCCCTGGCAGAAGCTGACTTTGAGGCTCTGAGCACCCATGGCCCACAGGCTGAGCAGGGCACAGCTTCAGCTGTTTCCACACCTTAATGTGACCCCTGTGCCTGAGCACTGACCCGCAGAAAAGCCCAAGAGATGAAGAAAGAGAAGTTCACATCAAAAACTTACTCCATTCCCTTCCAGGACCCTGCTGGCTGTGTTTTTGCCCTCCCTCACCCAGGCAAGGGAAGCTGGCAAGGGAAGCTCCACTAGGAAAACCTCTGGGATTGGGGTCCTCCTGGGGACGGGGCTGATGGACTGAGGAACAAGAAGAATCCTTCCGTCCTAGTGAAAGCCCTTTTAGAGAGCATTCCTGTAATTCAGGAACTCCTAGGGCCCAGATTTGGGGCTGTCAGCTGCAGCCATAATAATTGGAATGGAACTGTTCCCAGCTGAATCTGTTCAAATAAAACCCAAGTCCTTTGTCTGTAATTTTATCTCAGCTTAAATGAAAAACTGGACACACTTGCAAGGACCCGTTTGGGTCTGCAGGGGTGAGTTCTGCAGTTCTCAGTGCCCTGTGTCTGCTTCCCAGCAAGGACAGGGATCCCAGAGCCCCCAGCACTGCAGCAGACACCTCAAAATTCCAGCTGGATTCCCTGGATAGCCCTGAGATGTGTCACCCATCAGTGTTTGGAAGCATTTGGACTCAGATACTCACAGAAAGTGACACATCTGAGTCCAAACGCTTCCACTTTGGGCCAGAAACAATTCTGCCATTTCTGTTTGACCAAGAAAGCAGGAATTTCACAGAGACAGGACCTGAGTCCAAATGCTTCCACTTTGGGCCAGAAACAAATCTTCTGCCATTTCTGTTTGACCAAGAAAGCAGGAATTTCACAGAGACAGGACACAAATGTTTGCTCAAAGTCCTGGATTTTTAGTAAGATATGCAAACAGGACCAGTAGATTTAAGGTTTTTATGGAATTTACTTTCTGTTGTGAATGCACTGCTGGCACTACCAAGCCATGGAATGTCACTGCTCTGTGTCTCAACAATCCCCCAAAATCCCCTCTTATTGTCTCACATGGTCTAGAAATCCACCAAATTTCACCTTTACTATTTAAAATGTATGCAACCTCCACAATTCAGCCAAAATTGATAATAAAAGCACTGAACAGCTAAACCCAAGGCAAGCAGAATTATCATTTGGGGAGAGTAAGACATAATTTCTGATTATGGAAGTATTAGCATATAAATGCTAATAACATTAGCATAGAAATATTAACTTTATTTAATATTATTGCTCATCTTTTTGTCACCCTGCTCTTTTACTGCATTTTCTTTTCACATTTTTCTTTCTCTCATTCAAGAAAGTTACATATTCAAGAAGTGTAGAGAAATCTTTTCCTCGTTGGTAACAAAGGAAGCATAAACAGGAACAATCCCCTTCAAACAATTTTAAATGCATTTCTTTGAGAGTCTAAAATCTCTACACAAATTTTGTACTTGCCATCAATAGATCTTTGTAAATGGAAAATTACTCAAATCTAAATTAGATATTAATTCAGTCAGAAACTTCTAGTTCATGGGTATCTTTTAAAAACTTTTTAAAAACCAAAAATTAAAGTCCCAAGTGAAGACCATGGAGGCTAAAACAGAAATACAATATTGTTTCCCATGTAGAACTTCAGTCATCTTATTCTTTTTGGTAAATAAAATAACTACAGATTAACATTTGATTGGCATTTCTCAAACCTAAAAACTCCTTGGGTCACCAATTACTTGAAAGTGAGGAAGACTGGAGGGTTTGGGTTTTTACCTGCACTTGCACCATGGTTACAAAGTCATCACTGTCATCCTCTCCACCCCAGCCCCTCAAATCTAACTCTCAAAAGAGAAAAATGAACTAATCTGAATGTTGTTCATTTTTAAAATTTTGGTTGAAATTGAATTTGTCAGAAAATAAATTACATTTTGAGCAGTATATTTGACAGTTGAAATTTATACAGGAAAATGCTGAGAAATTGTTCATTAATGTCTCTTTTCTTCTTTATTTTCCACTCCTGTTGAGAGCTAATTTTATTATTTTTTCTTTCAAAGTTTTATATATTCCCTTGATATCACAAGGATTTTTAATTTGAGTCAATTTCATGAAGTAATATTTTATTTTTGTGATTTCTTATAGTGCCTGATCAGCTCCATCTTTTGTAACTCTATTTTACGCTCATTATAGACAACTGTATTTCACAAAATCCACAAATTCATCAATGCTTTGTAAAATGTAATTAATCAGTGGAAATATGCAGCACATCACTGCTGATGTATGATAGTGCTCTACTTTTGTGCTTTTAAATATAGGACATTTACTAGAATCAGAGGAGAATTTGCATATTAATCAAGACAAATAAACATGTGGTGATTTAACTAGGAAACTGTTATTTGGATGACAATTTAATCAGCACAGGTTGAAAGGTCCATCACTGCAGCATCCTGTTTCTGCTAAAATATTGATTGCACTACTGATTTCAGTAATGCTTTATTTTACAGGGCACAAATAACCATGTAATTAGTCTTTAATTGAATGGTAATTGCTTGCTGGCAATTATTTGTTAAGTTTTGGAGTGTAATTACTAGGTTATTTGTGTTTTGTGAAATAAAATGTTATGTATTAGTAGCCCAAAATATTTTCTGTATGAATGGTCTGCCAAAACTAGGAAAGTTAGTTCTGATGGCAGGAGTTTGACAAATAACACTATAGCAGTAAAACTATTATTAAAAGGATCAGATGAACCTTTGAATGCTTTCCCTTTACAAAATTAACATTAGATGTAACATTTGTAAGATAAATGGAGGAATACTGTACCACAGAAGCATGATTTCCTCTGGGGTCTAGTCCACCATTTAGCATAATTTATCCTGATGTTTTGCTTTTCATTCTCTGAGCTTCTTTAGAGGAACTGAAATAAGCATCCTACCCTCTGGAGAGCAAAGAATAAACCAAGTAGAAATATATTTCAACAGTACTTCATATTTCTGCAAGTGAAGTGGATTACCAGCAGCACATTATCTTAGCAGCCTATAAACTCTGTAGCCTTGGCAGCTCGCTAGATAACAAGGGAAAGCATTATGTTTTGCAGTGTCAATGAGATATGACACTTTCTGTGATATGTTTATTCCAAGCTGTGATAGATGAGGTACCCAATACTTTGATCGTTAAGATTTGAATTTTACTTCTACACTTTTTCATTTTTGTCATCAACTATTTATGAATTGGCAGGAGGCAGCCTCGCCAGGACTGCTGATTTTGGGGTTTTTTTTTCCAAAAGAGATCCAGTTAATAAATTAATTATTGATTTCATGAGGCTGGAGCTATTTGGTACAAAAATATGCTAGTCCTGTGATTTAGGAAGCTCTCATATGTATCACAGATTTCTTCAATAGCAACATATTTTATTAGGCTTAAAGGAGAAATACTGAAGTACTGTATGACACGCTGTGTAAATTGCCCTGCTAATAGTGGCAGCAAGTGGTGCAAGTGCTCAGATGTAAATAAAACATAAAAACACAGTAACACTTAAAAAAGCTAAATAAAACAGACACACACACCCTCAATCTTAGTTACTTTCATGAAACTGGCACAGGAACCAGAAATTAAAATTTTTCCTCTCTTCAAAGATCATTAAATACCCCCTAGTGATTGTGCAAGGTACTTTTTGAAGTATTTACCAATAAATGTAACATCCTGATGAGTGAGAATTCTTCCCCGATACCTTCAGATTTTTAGTTGCAGCACGGACTTAAAATAATCTCCCTGCTTTGGCATTTATTACAAGGTTTCAAAGATGCCAGTGGTGGTTAAACTCTGCCTGACCTTTCAGTGTTTAAGGAGAGAAGCAAACCCTGACCCCGCAGCAACCTGATTCTGTCTCCTCTCGGCGCTGGCAAACTGATCACTTGTCTGGCCATGGCAGGACATTGGATCACCAGCCACATCAAAGGCAACAGGAGCCAATTCAGCAGCAGGGAAAAAGCCATCCATGCAAAATGGGCAATTAACATTAATCATAGATGAAGCTGCTGGAGCCCATGAGGAGAACCTGGTGCCTATGGCAACGCTCGGGGCAGTGCCCAGGCCAGCACCAGCACAGCTCACCTGCCAGGGCACTCAGGACGTGTGCAGAAAGGATCTGACACCCCAAAACACAATCTCCCTGATGCCTCAGGTTTTAGCTTTTATATTTTTCAGATTCTGTACCGCTTTAGTGTGCACACTGCTTTAGTCTGAACTTCTTGTTAGGGGATGCTGAGCTTTCTTCACAGAGCAGGGAGACAAAACAATTCCTGCTCTAGCTGGGGACCAAGGACAAATGATCCAAATCTCAGCCCAAGAGCACAAACAATGAATGAAGAGAGAAAAACAAGCAGGATGGGACTTCATACCCTAAAGCTGGAACTGGACACTGAACTGCAATGTGCACATGGAGCAGAGCTGATCCCAGGGAGAGACCCCGGCAGCGCTCGTGCATTTTGGGACCATTTGGGTTCATCCTGGGTGCAGCCCTGGCTGGGCTCTTGTGCTGCCCAAGGTGGATCCATTGAGGCCTTTTAATAAATCCCTGCTTTATTCTTTAGTTCTGTCCAGTCTCTGTTCTAGGTCAGCCTGCCCAAGGCATCATCCCCACCCGATTCTCCAGAGAATTCCAGCCAGGAATGGCCAAAGAGAAAATGTCAGTGGGAGTTTGTTCTAAAGCATCACAGATCTGAACTTTCTCTGTCACTGTGACTGGTGTTACTGTTGGAAAAAAAACCCAAAAACTCAGTCCCTTAACAGCACTGAGATGCTCAGAGCTGGGACTCCAGTGGAATATTATAACTTTACAACTTTACCTTTGAATGTAGCACATTATCACCATGTTCATCTTAAAAAGTCTCAATTAGTGAAAATCCAGTACTCAACTAAAACTTGACTTGGAGTCTACAGTCAGAAAAATTACCTGAACTCCTTGTATTCAATTGTTACTACAGTGGTCCTTACTTAACAAAGTTTAATTGCTTCTTTCTGAAATCAGGCATTACAAAGTAAGTTTAAAACCAAAGAAGGCTTTTTGGTTAGTTGAGATTTAAAACTTTAAGTAACTCTTGAATTACTTATGAGTGTGCCTGCAGATATAACAGTACCTCAACATTCCTGGTTTTGCTTTTTTCCTGTCAAGTAAGACCACAGGAAAAAGAGGGATAACTCACCAAACTTCCAAACTGGAGAGATTCATGGCTGCAGACAAGCTGGAGGCTGATCCATGTTCCACACTGCCCCAGCTCAGTTTAAGGGTGTGGCAGTGAGGAAATTGGAAGTGTGACTCCAGCAGATGCAGGGATACACAGAAATTTAACAGAACTGCATGAAGTCAGTAACTGTGGCAGTGGAGGTGCACTGGCACAGACAGAACACAGTGCATTTAGCTGTGGATCACAGCCAGGGGGACAAAGTTCCTGCTCCTGTGTCTTCATTCCCATTGTTCCCTCTCTGCCTAGACTGAACCTTGCAGGAGGGGGCCTGTCCAGGCTGGAATCGTGCCACTAACAACACACCCAGATCACAAATTCAAATTACAGATCTGTTGTCAAAACAATGCTCACCCACGATGTCCAGCTAAACCAAATGTGGAAGTGCCAGAGACAAGGCCAGGTTCATTCTGAGCCTTGCAAAGCTCAGCTCAGCTGCTTGGGTGGCTCTGCTTGGATTCTGGATCCAGTCAGAGATGGGAACCACTGCAGATTATAGCCAGTGTTATTGTGCAATTTGCATTCTGACTGGTTTTGTTTTCTTTTAATCTCTTAAAGCATCTGACTATTCAGCAGGTGGAACCAAGCCACTGAACAGGTTTTTAGGATTGTTCCCCCTGTGTGTGAGAGCTCAGCACTGACGTGAGCAGATGACAAGGCAGGCACTGGGATCAGCACAGGGACAACACAGCTCCATCCCAGCAGCTGATGCTGCCCAAGGCACAGACAGAATCACTCCACACACTCCAACCCTCTGCAAAGACACACCAGGACACTGAGGAGCTACAAATCTCCTCTCATACAAGTTAATTCAGCCCGAAATTTTTTTTTAAGAATGTATTTTTACACATACATCCACAAATATTTGCACAGAAACTTTTCAAGCAGGGAATCACCATCTACTACCAACACCCACATCATGTGTCTGAATTGTATCAGCCCCTTCCAAGCTTTATTTCTGACCTGTATCTGAATTCAATGCCAATTTAGAGGAATGTATTACAGTAAAAGAGTTCTGAAATACCACTGGTTTCCGCTAAGCTGTATCTCAGTAAGTCTCCATTCAATGAAAGTTGTAAAAAATGTGACTGTTTAAGCCTATTATCTATGGCCAGAAACCCAAGAGCAAGACCTGATGTATTTACAGCCTTGAGTATCACGTAACCCAGGGGAGCTGATCCTAATTCCCTAACAGGGGTGCATTGTGCAGTGGTGGTACAGTGCTGTCAGAGCAATTTGCAGGCTGATGCAATGGGAAACTGCTCTTGCCTTAACTGTTTTTAATCTCTACATTACAAATTTTGGTGTTTTCACAATCTTGGCAAAGACCCCTCAAAGGCAGAAAACAGAAATTCACCTTTCAAAGATTAATAAATGAAAGAACACAGAAGCAGGCCTCTGCACCTATGTCCACGTTGAAAGGAGGAATTGTTCCTAGAAATGCAAAGGAGCCACCTGTGATTAGGTGATTCTGTGCAGGAGAAAATATCTGAGGGCTGAACTCCACTACAAAGAAAACACCCTGCAGTTTGCTGCTGGTCCTGGACCAGCATGAAATTAGACAGGCAGTAATGCAGGGACACAGCTCCACGGCTTCCCCTTTACCTTTCCAGATTTTGTGACTTGGTATTTCATTTGTTAGCTCCAGAGACAGACAATGCTATCGTTTCTACTGCAAATGTAGAGTAGAACAAGGATTTTTCAAATAATAAAGCACAAACCTTTAGGACCATGAGAAAATAAAAGGGCAGAAGGAAATTTTTGGTGACATTAACATTAAATTTTGTCTATAAAATCTTCATGTTTTGAAAAGATGCTAATATGAATATATAAAACCACAGAAGTATTATCAGTTATGTGAGGTTTACCCTACAGGAATGTAGACATTTTCCCTATTTTGTGGACACGTATGCACACACACAGAAACTCTACCTGATGGGAGCTCCATAACAGCAGATAATTAAAATGACTGTGAAAGCAAACCCCACTGAATTCTGTGAATGTGGCCAGCCTCAGGGCTGACAGTGAGAGGTGCTGCAGCAAGAATCTGTAATCTCAGCTGGCTACCAAAGCCATGGGATCATGAAGATCCCAGCTGATGGTATCTCATTCCTCTCCCCACTGCAGGTGACCACTGGGTTTCATTCCCTCCCCTAAGAGATTACAGCATCCCTCTTTCCCTTCTTGTAATATTCCCTCTGCTCCACCACTCAGGTTTACTCTTTCCCCCCCAAGGTGGGGTAACACATATAGGGAATAATTATTCCCAGCTCATAATAAGCCTCTAATACCACTTGTTTTTCTACACTTTTCTAACCAAAAGCTTGTCTGCTTTTCCATCAACACCTACACCAAGGAACCTTCTCACCGCAGCCACAGATCATTTCCCACTGAGAAACAGCATCACTTCACAACTGTCCCTCTCATATACCACTAGGGAAAACTGGAAGAAGCCAGCTACAGAAAAAGCAGCACCAGTTATTCCCCAATTCAGAGATTTCCTGAACTCAAGTATGTCCTGGAGCAGATGTAACAGCTGAGCAGACAAGTTGTACCCGCTGTTGATGGCTCTTAAAAGAGTTCCCTTCAGACCCAAGGGTTTGACTCTCCCAAAAATTCCATGGTGTAAGCTCTGAGCCCCGTCCACCTCTGGGCACACACAGCCCTGCCATGGACTGCCACAGAACCCCACTCACGTCACACACACAACTCCTGCTCCTCACTCAAGGGGTTGCTTTAAAAGCTGCTGGAAAAGACTGGAAGAATTCAAGTAAAAGAGTGTTTGTAACCAGATTTCCTGGAGATAAATGAAAGACATACGTTTCCATGGTGGCCAGCCTGCTAAATTTTGCAAGCATAAATATTTACCTAGGACTGGGGGGGTGGGGAAATCAGGAAGAAAACCACCATCCAGACCCTTCAAAGTTCAAATACTGGAACACAGAGGTCATTATTTATAACTAGAAATAGAGAACATGTCTTTTCTATGTGTGTTTCTATCATGTTATTAATCCCCTCCATATGCATTCTATTATTACCATTCTTGCACCAGAAAGTAATTTCTATGGCACTTGCTCACTGTATGCATTCATTTTCTTTAGGCTTTCTTGTGGCTATTGATTTCCTGCTTTGTTGAAGTGCTTTGTTTCTTTCACAGCAGGCTATCCATTTTAAAACAGTTGTTCAACAAATAAAAAAATTACGTTCTAAATTTAAATTAGTTTTATCTTCCTCCATTTTTATCGGAGTTAAATACAAGTGACACACTTCCCCTAAAAAAAAAAAAAAGGAAATACTTAATGTCTCCCAGCACGCAAACAAGTAAATAAGTACAATTTCTCTTTTCTAATAAGATGTATTTATTTTTATGATTGGAAACATGAAAGAAAAAGTGTATTATAACTGAAGCCTCTTTTTTACTCTTATGTTGTAATCACTGCTGTGGCCAGTGGTTTAACATCAACAAAAGAGGATTATCTGGTCCAGAGCCAAATTCATGTAAGTCCTATCTTGCTACCCTGAAAGTTGCTAAAAGCCCTTTTTTTCTTTCAATGCAAGTGGCTCATGCTCTAACATGACAAAGTTTGCTGTCCCCTCCCACCAGACCAGCCCAAGATACTCGGATTTTATACAAGGAATACAATTTAATCACCTGCAAAACCAAGGGAAACAAGAGTTTTTGCAGAAGTTTTTTGTTTTTTGTTTTGCAGAAACAAGAAGTTTTGCAGAATTTGTTCAACAGGGGCAAATTCCAGAGTTCTGTGCTTCCCTGCTCTCTCAATCTTCCAATGTCTTTAGAAACTAACTTGAGTGAACTGCAGGGACAAAAAAGTAGGGAAGCAGACATTATTATATTATATTATATTATATTATATTATATTATATTATATTATATTTATCATATATTATAATTTTTGTCATATTTCATGCTAAAGGCCTATTATCAAGTGCCAATTATCAGGGTACCAGAAGCCCCTCTACATTTTCTTTCTCCATGTGCTGGACCAGATCCTCATTGAATGACAGGAATTTGCTCTTCTACATCCTCTTCCTCACCACCAAGTCTTCAATGGAAAACCTTACCTACTACTGCTCAGGCATGGGAATTATTTCCAAAAGCAATGGGCTTCATGTTCTTGATCCAGAAATAAAAATTATAAAACAGCTCCCATATTGAATGTATTATTCTGGTTAGGGAGGGACATTTTAGTGAAGGAAAATCAGCAGATGCAGGATTCTTTGATGCATTTAATTCAGATAGAGATGTGGGAGCTCATACTTCATGGCCAAATTAGCAGAAGGACAAGTACCAGGACAGCTGAAGTGCACCTTTGAGAGGGGGCAGGCATCATCTCAAACTGATTTTGTGACAAATCAAAACCACTCAGAACTTTCTTTTCAGGCTACAGCCATGTGAGGAGGGGAGAAAAACAATGATAAACACCTGCAAGATGTAAAGCAATGACCTGACCATCCCACACACCTGAGAACACACCTGAGAACTCTGCACATCTGGGAATTTTGCACACCTGGGAACGCTGCACACCTGGGAATGCTGCACACCTGGGAATGCTGCACACCTCTCATCTGCTTGCATCCAGCACTCAGTGTCAGCTCTGCAGGTAATTCAGGATTGCAGGAAACAAGGACCAGCTCTGGAAACTCAATACACGACAGTGCAACACCAGAAGCTGCTGCCTATCTGTTCTCTAGGGAAAAACAACTCATCCTGGGAGCCAGCCCTGCTCCAGGGCCAGGACAGGGCCTGACCAGGGGAAGGGTCAGGGCTGTGAATCCTGCCCTGTCAGTGTCTGCCCTTTCCTGCCCCGTTATCCCACTGAAGGACCTGGCTTCAAACTCTCCGGGCTGGGTGAGGCTGAACTGACCAGGGAGAAAATGACGCTGTTCTGACATGGCAACAGCTGATAATGCAACAAAGCTCATTAAGATGAGTTTTTTGTCAAGCACAGATGCTCAAAAAGCCAAGCCCATTCATTGGAGGAAGAGATTCCTATCACCACATGCTCTGGATCCCTGAAACACGAGGGATAACAGCCATCCTGATTGATATTCACCACTCTTTTAAACAATCTTCAGCTCTCAGTGGTGAGCACCAGAGCTGTGTCATTTATCCTTGCAGTAAATCAGTAAATAAAGGAGTAGTAGTAGTAGTAATAATAAAATAATAATAATAATAATAATAATAATAATAATAATAATAATAATAATAATAATATCTAATACATAGTAATTTCATCCCTAGAGTGCAAAGTATTTTCTAGAGATCAATGTCACTAGAGACAGGAAAATACAGATCTTACAAATCACCCTGAGCTGCAGGGAGACATCATAATAATGAATCCCCAGCATTTGCCACTTAGTTGTGAAATCAAACTGGTCATAATTACAATATTTGTGCCCTATCCCAGAGCTTGGATCCCTCACAGAGTCCAAAATAATAATAATAATAATAATAATAATAATAATAATAATAATAATAATAATAATAATAATAATAATAATAATAATAATAATAATAATAATAATAATAATAACAATAATAATAATATCTAATACATAGTAATTTCATCCCTAGAGTGCAAAGTATTTTCTAGAGATCAATGTCACTAGAGACAGGAAAATACAGATCTTACAAATCACCCTGAGCTGCAGGGAGACATCATAATAATGAATCCCCAGCATTTGCCACTTAGTTGTGAAATCAAACTGGTCATAATTACAATATTTGTGCCCTATCCCAGAGCTTGGATCCTTCATAGACTCCAAAACCATCTGCAAATATGGTACTTTAGAAATATTTTCAGATGGATAAACTTCAGTGTCCAGAGATCTCCCCCTCCTAATCCTCTGCTTAGTAACTGGTGGTTAAGTTTATGCTCACAGGAGGAAAAAAAAAGCTTTATAAGCATGCAGGCTAACTTTTAAAAGGAAATAGGCTTTGAAAAAGTTTGCAGGATATAGGAAATGAAATGAAAAAATGTTTTCATTCAGTTTCCTGTTTAGATGTATGGATAGATTTGACTTCAAATAGATGAGCCACACAGAAGTTTAGTTTATAAGGGTCAGATGGTAACAGTTTCTGTTTAATCCTCAATTTACATTAACTTACAGGAAAATTAATGATTTTAAACAGGCATCAAAGTGAGGCTGTTTTTTTCATTTCTCTAAGTTTGCTGGAGGAACAATTGTTTCCTTTATCTGTCTTCCAGAAAGTTGGTGATTGTGTTTAAGTTAAACTGCTCATTTAGCCTTCAGGCACAGCATATTATGAGTTGTTTTGCAATGAACATTAGTCCCTTACGAGTGCAAACTCTCTGACAGCTCTCTCAGATTCTTGAGCTTACTCGAGCATTTCACAAAACCACTCTTCACAACTGCACACATTATAATTTACACATTAAACCAGCAGGTTTTCAACCTCAGGTCTGCTGCCAAGAATAATCCTTCAAAACTCTTTTATCTTTTTGTAAGAACATAATTATAAATGTGCAATTAACAGCCAAAGAAAGGTCTTAAGAAAACTCTTAGAGCAATATTGCCTGTTTTAATGCCTCAACCAGATGGTGGTTTAAAGAAAGCCATTTAAAGAAAATAAATAAAAAGTCTCATTTTTCAGTCGGCAATGATATGTCAAGTGTAAAATATGAGATATTAAAGCCACAGTGCCACGGGTCTGCCTAATCAACAGAAGTGCTCTTAATTCTTTTGTTTTGCTGCTGGACAAACCAAGCAGTTGTAAACATCATTACTGATATGCATCAGTACAAAAGCACAGGGACCAGAGGCAAAAGGAATTATTTGTTGCATTTTTTCCGTGCACGGAGCCCATCCAGTGACTGATTTTCCCCAAGGATGAATAATATGCTCATTTTTGTCTTTTGTTACAACCTGAATTTGTACAGTCTAATCCTGAAGTCTTTTCCTCTAAAAATACAGGTGCTTCCCTTTTACTAATTAAACATGAGCACTGGGTAATTGTTGACATTCTTAAGTTGGAATAATCACCTTGGACTAAATGGATGACAGAAATTCCAGCTTAGCCTTATTCCAGATAACACTCAGATATTTTTTAAAGCTGTAGAGAAATGACACAAGACTCTCCCATTTGAAAACAACCCAGCTGCATTATTTTACAGCCAGGCCACAGTGCCATAAAATATCTGCTTGGAACTAATTAACTTAGGAGAATTATCAAATACATCACACAGTAAACTGACTGATTCAACAATAAATTCAACTGCTTAACTTAATTCTACAGTGACGGACATCTGGCCTGCTCTTGTTCAGACAATTCAATGTGCACCACTATTAACAATTTCTGTCATTTTAGATATACATTTCTTTCCTTGAAATTTAAGACCTTCAGAGTGTTAGTTGGTTTTTTTTGTTTTTTTGTTTGTTTGTTTGTTTGTTTTAATTCAGAAGAGGAATTTCCTCAGTGTTATTAGAAGTAAGTAATTTGACACTATCAGTGATATGGAACACAAAACCAGACTTGCACAATTTCAAGAGATGGATAAAGACAGATAAATATGAACAAATTAAAGGCAACAGAGCCTTTAACTGTACCCCACGTGCAGAGTATGCTGGAACACAGGGAATTTCTGTCAGGCACAGTTACAACCTGTGAGCCCCCCACACTTCAGGGGGGTTGTGTTCTAATTTCCTTGCACAATAATCCCACATAATTGATTGCTCAGCATCATTTTTGTTGTCTTTTAAAAAGCAGAGACACTTAAAATAACTACATCCAGAAACTTCACCTTGCACTGCACTGAAATCAGGGGGCAGCTTCAGCTCTGTATCAACAATACACTGAAACAATCCCATCGCCTCAGTGCAAAATTTCCAGCTGCTCAAGTAATTGTTTCTAAGTAGTATTTTTAACTAATAATTTTCCTTTTCATTAAAAACAAACAAAAATCAAAACTTGAGTTCAAGCAATGCAATTAGTTTCCAGGTCAATGACTTGTTTTCCCTTAATTTTAAAAATAACTTTTATTGAAAAAAAACCCAAAAAACCACTGTCAAGGAGCACAGATAAGGAAGCATGAAAATCTGTTCTGTGTTCATTTCCAGTCTAGGTAGGTCCAGTAACTACTGACCTGGAGAAATAACTTCTGCTTCTGATAAATACTTAAACAACCATAAAAAGAATGATCTCAGGCTGATGGCAGCATAGGGTGGTGTTGCCAGTAGGCAGAATAAAATCTTTTTGGAAAGGGAGTTGCAGATTTAATTGCATATATGGGGGAAAAAAGAGGATGCAGTACATTTTAGATCCTAATTTAATGGGAAAAATCAACTAACAGAGTGCCTTGGTCTAATAAAAGATGAGTATGAATGTGAGCACTCATGGACTGAAACAGCAAATTATGGTATAGAAAGAGCTACCTTGAAAAATCAGCAATGAAGTGATTTGGCTCTAACTCTAATATCTTCATAAACATTCAGAAAAGAAAGCAGGAAGTTTAAAACAGCTCAAAGAAGAGACTGCATCAACAGGAGAGAGGAAAGATTACAAAACCCTTCAGATCTGAGTGAAAAAATCAGCTTAAAAATTAATTCAATTTTTTCAAAAAGCAAAATTAATGAAGTGTGAAAAACAATGAAAATTTAGCCCTCCAAAAGAGAGGCAACATCTGCAATGTTAGTGTGCCGAGAGACATTTAGGTGTTATAGAAGACTGCAAATTAGGCAGATGTGATAAAACAAGGAAAATATCCAACTTTTTTCTGGGCTGCAGCCTGGAAGCATCACACCAGGAAAGGCAGAAATTGCCCAAACTCATCTGCTGCTGCATGGCTGTACCTGGAACTGCACACGGATTCCTAAAGCACCTAATTACAAGGAAGATATTCCCAAGCTAGAGGGAATTGAAAGCACTGCAGTCAGAATGATTAAGCTGTAAGAATGGGCTGATTTCAAATGAAATATTAAGATCTACATCACTGTACTCTGCGTGGCAAACAGCAGATGTGAGAGGAATGCTCAACATCAAACACATCTAAGCAGATCTCTGCCTGTACAGCAAAACCAGCACAACTTTTTCACTGAAAGGGCACCGCAGAGATCAACTACTTTTAAATGTGAAATGGTAAAAAGGCACAGAATTCCTCAGCCCCTGGGGATTAGCTGTGGGGCAGAGCTGGGACAGCAAAATAACCTGCTCAGATTTCCCTGCCCTGATTGCACAGCTTTGAAACCCACCAGCTTTGCAGCGATTTCCCCACTCCACCCTTTACAATTTGGGATTATTCCTGAACTCCCAGAGAGGTATTTCAGATTTCAGGCACGGGGCAGAGCTCTGTGCAGGAACATGGTTTGGTGTGACACCTTGGTTCCCTCTGAGAACAGTGATGCTGAAGCACTTTCAGCTTCCTCCTCCAGCCCTGCTGCTTCCCAGCTTTAATTGCACAGCTTTTCCTTAAGCAAATATTAACGACAGAACAAATTCCTCAGCTAACTGGAAAGGTTATTTTCCAGTGATACTTAAAAGAGGCCAGTTATTCCAAAGCATCATTCGACCATGACTAATTGACATTAGAAGAAGTGCAAAGTACATAACTTGATTCTCTTTCAAATACAACACAAGACATTTCTTTTCAAACCACACAAAATCTGTCTGGGTTCTGCTTAGGCTGCAGTGCTGAAATCTCAAAGGAAAATGTGCAAGAACATTTTTCCAGTAATTCCTTGTAAGCCCGATTTCTTTTCCGTGAAATCTCAAAGTCTGGTGCCTGGTGAGCATGTTCTCACTATTATTTACTCATTGATTTTTATTATTATTGGATGTAGAAATTTCCTGGGAAAACCAAAAATAAAATAATGAAGCTTTAAAATTATTTTTTTTCCAATTTTCATTTCTTAAAACATGCTTTCCTAATGAAGTAAAATGAACTTCCCTTTTAATATTGCATTTTGGGATTTCCATATTTGGATAATCCATACTTGGATTTCCCTTTTTAATAGTGGGATATATAATATGCTAATTTTAACTTTCTAACAGTGATAACAGCAATTCTGCACAGTGTGACAATGATTTGAAATTACTCAAATTTAAATTTCTTAATAACTGTGCATTCCCAAGTCAGTTCAAAACAGACTGGGCGCAGTCACACACTTCCAGGAGCACTTCCCTCCTGTTATGGATAATTCCTGCTATCCCTGTGAATCTCTGGGCATCAATTCTAACTTTTCAGCCAAAAAGTGCACAGTCAGTGACTTATGTGCACATTAAAGTCCAGAAAACCTCTGTCATCCATGATTAGCATTTGTGTTTTCAATAAAGATCTTCAGATCTGTCACACTTCCTGAGAGTCTAAAATTTGTATCAATTGTCAGAATTCAATTGCAGATTTCCTAAAGCAGGCTTCCCTTACCCAAACTGCTTACAAACTTAAAACCAGGCAAAATTAAAAAGAGAATCAACATGAAGTTGTTCAGAAAAAAATGCACTGGCCTGTTCAATTTCTACATTTGAATTTTACCTTGATATTTAACAATTCTATATTTATATATCTAAATCTCCCAACAGCAGCCTTTATGTAGTTTAGTTATTTTTAACTTGACTTTTTCAATCTCATGATTTAAAACAGCTCTTGATCACGAGCAACATAAAATAAAAACTGCTCAAAAATAAATGGCATTCACTGCCATGCTTTAATCTATACACCAATTTTTATTGGAATTTTGAAGTTTTAAAGGCTGCAGTTTTAAATGCAGCCATAATGGAAGGAAGCATTCATTTAATAGCAGCGGGTCAATATAATTATAAAAGGCAGTAATAAGATATTTAGCAAACATTATCCATCAGTGCCCAAATGAAGAAGATTTAAAGATGTACAGAAGACTCAGCCTTCACATATTCCCGCAGATCTGCCTGTGTCAGGGAGATACTGAGAAATACAAAAGGCCCACAAAAAAGTGTGCAAAAAAGGGTCAAAAAAGGGTGCAAAAAAGTGGTCACCTATAGAAAAGTTCTGCCTATTAAAAAGCCCCAGTAAAAATATATTAAAAAAGGCTTAGACTGAGATGTTGCCCCACTCAATAAGAATATTTCTCAAACTCCTAGAGCACTTCTGGTCCCCTATTCAGGTGATGGGTTTTCCTCTGCTTTTTTATTTTTTTGTTCCTCTTTGATCCAGAAGTGTTGTTTTCTTGCTGAACCTCAGAATCTGCCCCCGATTTATCCATCCTACAACTCTACTTGAAGAAACTCTTAGTCCTTACTCTCAACAGTAAAAAGCACTGTAACTCCAGATTTCATTTACATTTTGGCATTAAAAAATACTGGATTACAGCAACTGTAAGTTTGTTGTTTCATGTGCTGTCTCTGTTTATGCAACAGCCCATTCTGTGAGTGGGGAGCTCCAGCCCTGACAACCAACCACGCTCCCAACCGCCGGCACGGGCACAGGAACCGGCAGGAACAGCTCACCAGGGCTGTGGTTAGGGACCTGCACCAAAAAAACTGAAAAAGGCAGCCCAATTTGTGTGCTGTATTCAGCAGTGAGACCTATTTTGCAACTGCATTACAGCAGGGGCAAGCATTTAAATCAAGATAGATAAAAATGAAATTGTTTGCAACTAAAAACTTGTGAAATACAAGGTTCAAAATACATTTCCTTCCACATTTATGTTTTTAATCAACATCTACCCCAACTGCTCAATATTTCCCAATGATTTCCCTCTAGAATATCCCCCAAGTCTCTAGTCTTGTCCTCACGTTCACCAAATCCATCCTTACAGCCTCAAGTCTGTTCTCCTACCACTGGGAAATTTCTCATCCATGCTGCTTTCCCTGGGCCAGTATTATGGTAACAAATGCACAAAAAAGGTAAAGAATGACCCAGAAGAAAGGAGGAAATGAAGCTCCTGCCCCTTCCTCTCACTGCTTCTCCCTGGACAAAAAGAGTCAGCTCTGACCCCTTCCCACCATCCAGAGGTTCTCCCAGGTGGGAGCTGATGGAAAATTGCAGATGTTTGCTCTGGTTGGGCCAGTATTATGGTACCAAATGCACAAAAAAAGTAAAGAATGACCCAGAAGACAGGAGGAAAAAATGAAGCTCCTGCCCCTTCCTCTCACTGCTTCTCCCTGGACAAAAAGAGTCAGCTCTGACCCCTTCCCACCATCCAGAGGTTCTCCCAGGTGGGAGCTGATGGAAAATTGCAGATGTTTGCTCTGGCCCTGAACAGAAGCAAGGACCTCACAGAGGGTGACAATTCAAACACCCAAAAGAGAGAGCTGGAACATCACCTCAAGGGCCCAGCTCAGGGGGTGTGAGCAGGGGGAGCAATGGAAATACTAGAGAAATAATACAGAAAGGGTATCCTAGAATGGTTTGGGTTAGAAGGGACCTTTAAACACCATCCAGTCCAACCCTCTGCAGTGAGCAGGGACACCTTTCACTGCATCAGGTTACTCCAAGCCCCACCCAGCCTGGCCTTGGAACATTCTCAGGGATCTCTCTGGAAACAGGGATCTCTGTTTCCTCACCCTCATCAACTACTTCTTGTTTAAATGAAAGGTTATCACAAAGACCTTGAAGACATCAAGGCCAAGTGTTCACCCAGCACTGCCAGGGCCACCATTGACTGACTGGAGAAAGTATTTTGCCAAGCTTAACTGCATCTTTGTAAAAAGATTTTTAAGACTATGAGATTCAGGTCTAACTGTGACTTCACATATAATTAAAGTCCAAGCAGAAATATCTTTTTGTCTTGTTACCTCCTCTTCCCATCAAATTGCTTTTGGTTTTTCCAGACTCATAAGCTCTGTCCAGCAAAACACCAAAACATGCACTTGGCTAATACCCTCCATGGTTCTGCTGACCCAGCTTGTTCCAACCTCACCCACTGCTCCTGTCATCTGTTGCAGGGCAGCACAGGCTGCTCCTTCCAGGAGCCAGGGAATTAGACACCCACTGTTTATACCCTGGTACCTCAAAATGCTCTGCCCATGCAGATAATCTCCTGCAGCTGCCACAGACTGGATTTATTCTCACTGCCTTAGCAGGAACAATCAACTCATCACATTCAGGGTAGAAACTACAGCAACAGTAACCATTAAAATGCAAACACTAGATTTTAGAAGTTTAAGGTACTTCTTGAATGTGAAACATTAAACATTTATAGCAGCTTTAACTTGGATGCTTACCCATTTTAAACATAAAGGAACAAGTGAACCAGTGGTGCTAATTATTTAAGCTCAAACAAGTGTCATGGTACTTTGATTTTACTATTATTATCATAGGATTTATCTAATAGTCCCTAAAATATATGCATACAAGATATTTATAGATGAGACTTTTGTCCAATGATAATTTATAAGAAAATACAGTAAATAATACAGACAAAACTTGGATTTTGTCCCCTCCTAAACTCTCATAAAGACAGCAGCCAAAAAACTGAGTAAGTCAGGGTGCCTTTGAAGATATTTAATTAAAATCTAATCCCACATTCTTAAGGGTTCACATAAATTAAGCTGTCATTCAGGAGATTTATGCATTCCCATTTGCATATTGCACACAATCCATCAGTTCCTGGTGTTTGAAGGCAGTGCCGTGCCCGGGGAGCAACGCTCCGGCAGCGCCCGCGGGGAGCCACTTCCATCTGGTGATCCTCCTCCGTGCCACAAGCCACCCCCAGCCCCTCAGACACCTCCCCTGGGCAGGATGGACCTTGCTCGGCTCGATATGCCAGCTGCAGACCAACATCTGGGCACTCCTGGAGCAACCCAACCACAGCCCGTGCTCCCCGTGCCATGAACACTCCTCATGCTGCTGGAGGCAGCCAGGCTCCTCTCCTGGGTTTTCTCAAACAAAATCATAGAACCACACCATCACATTTATCTACATCTACACCAAGTCTGACAGTTCCCCCAGCTGCAGACCAATATTTGGGCACTCCTGGAGCAACCCAACCACAGCCCATGCTCCTCATGCCATGAACACTCCTGATGCTGCTGAGGGAGCCAGGCCAACCACAGCCCGTGCTCCTTGTGCCATGGAATTCTCCAGATGCTTCTGGAGGCAGCCAGGTCCCTCTCCTGGATTTTCTCAAACAAAATCATAGAACCACACCATCTTATTTATTTAGATCCACCAAGTCTGACAGTTCCCCCAGCTGCAGACCAACATTTGGGCACTCCTGGAGCAATCCAACCACAGCCTGTGCACCCTGTGCCATGAACACTCCTGATGCTGCTGGAGACAGCCAGGCTCCTCTCCTGGGTTTCCTCCAACAAAATCATAGAATGACACAATCACATTTATCTAGATCCACCAAGTCTGACAGCTCCCCCAGCACTGCCATGGCCACCAGTAACCAGTGTCCTCAAGTGCCACATCCACACAGCTTTTAAACCCTTCCAGAGATAGCTTCTGCTTTCTGATTGCTAATAAGTAATAAATACTACCTGGAGGCATTTCTGGCTCCTCCACTGCTCACAAGACTCTCTTTGTGTCATTAAGGGCCATGCTAAGTTGGAACAAAGTATTTCCTTTAAGTGTTCAAAAATATTTACCCAAGTTTACATGTTTGAATGTATTCTGATCTAGGAAATTTTCCCAGTAATTTTCTAGCACTTTTAAACATATTTGGATAAGCACATCTCATGTACATGTAGGGAATATTTCCTTTTAAGAGCATCATTACCTGAAGAAGAATATATCCATAATTGCTTCATACATCAGTATTTGTGTGAGCTGCTCCAGCAGTGCAGCAGAGCTGCCACATCCAAGTGCCCAAAGAAACATCTGACATTTCCTGGCCTATCTGAACCCTGGCCCCTCATCCCTACAGCTGCCTCATGGATATCTGTACATCCACAGCCCAATATCATCTTCCCTGTTCCCACATCTGCAGTGGTTTGACGACAGGACAGCAGTGATTCAACAAAAAACTCAACAAACTGTGAGTACACAACCAACAGGCTCAGAAAGTACATGGGAAAAGTACCAAACCCAACCCTGATCCACAGATCCTGCTTCTACATCCTGCTTTATACTCTTTTTAGGGGCTTAGACAATGATCTTTAAGCATCTCACACTGGGAGCACAAGGTAGCTTATGACTTGAAAATTAATCCGTGAAATAAACATATGTATCTGTAATTAGATTCGTTTTTCAACAACTTGTCACAATGATGTGGGAGTCTCAGTAAAGCCTCCATTGTGCATTCTCTTTGCTCACTCAGTTCATGTTGCTGTGCTGTTTCAGACCCTGGAGTCCCTGGAACAAATGTCCGTGTGAGTGGTGGTGATTTCCTGCTCATCCAACAACCACAGCAGTGCTTCATGGAAGAAGAACAGCAAAATGGCATGTTCTTCTCTGGCTGTTCTTTTTGGAATATTCCACTAACATGCTGATTATAAATGTACCAAGAATGGTGTTTCCCTCCCACAGCTCTTGCACCCCAGCACTGACCTGCCACACATCTGCCAGCCCAGCACAGGACCTTGCAGGTCCAACTCTGATAACTGCACCAAGCAGAACGTGTGAAACCACTCAACTTCATTAACTGCAGCCTCAAGCAGGTCTTAAATTCACATTTCCAAAGGGGAAAGGCTAAAGCAATAACCACTTGTTACAGTCTTGTTACTAAGCTAATGTTCATCTCTTACACTCACTGAGATTTTGCTCCATTTATTGTATGCTTTTTATTATATGATTAAAACTAGCCTAGTATTTCTGTTACTCTCCAAATGTTTTAAAACATCACTTAAAAAACAGTTTCTTTCCACCTAGCAATGAGTTGCTATTAAAGCCACCGCATAAATATAGATGCATAACAATCAGTGGATATCTTATGATTTTTTGGTAAGTTTGCATAACCTAACGGAATTAACTGAGTTATGGAATAAAGAATAAATACCAGAGCTGATGTCAGCAGCAACTTCTCAGTGACTCTCTGACTTAGAGGTGGTGTAGTTCTGCCTCCACTGAGGAGTTAAGACCTATTGAAGCAACCATGGAACACGACATGACATGATTGCCCATTTATTAACTTCCCTTTAACAATAGAATACTTCACTGTGCTTCCAGCATTCTCACAAGCATTAAATACACTTTTACAATGCAAAGATATCTCTCTTCAAAATTCCATATACTCTGTGGATTGAGAGAGATTTCTCTGTTTCAAAGGACAACCAGACACAGGCACTTTTTCACACACTCAACTGCCTCTCCAGGAAAATTTTTGACAACTGATGAATCACTAGGATTCTTAAAAATCCCAAGAAATCAACACTGAGATGACTGGTTGGAGAAAGACATTTTTGAGTTCCCACTTTTGAGCCTCGATTTTTCTTTCTGTCTTAATTCTCTTTTAACTTGAATTTAAGAGAAACTGTTGGGTGGGAAGGGTGTTTCAACATCACTCATCACTTCAAGATTATATATTTTTAAAAAATTAAATCTACAGATTTCTATAGAATTAACGGCCCATGAAACACAAGATGCCAATCCACACCAACCACCAAGCCATGAACTCTCCCAGTGGTGACACACCAGAGGTTTGGAACGCCATCAGCACCGCGCGCCTCGGCGGCGCTGGGATGCGCCGAGCCGCCCTCATGGCTGAGCATCCTCCCAGCCCGTTCCTCCCCAGAGCTCTGAAGGGAGAACGCTCTCCCCTGGAGCTCTGTCACCACTGCCTGCAGTGACTGACACGTTTTGCTTGCTGCTGTTTTATAAACACGCCGTGTAATGACGGCGTCTGGCTGGGGGCTGGGCACTTCTCGCTGACGCCTTGTCACAACACAGGAGCGGCACAGGCACACTCCCAACCCTCCCCTGAGCTCCACCTCACCAGAGAGGCTCCCCAGCAGCTCACAGAATAGCTGCACTGTTAGGAATAGTGCGTGGAATAGCTGCACTGCGCAGAAAAACTCCAGAACCTGGAACTTTCTAACCTACTGGTATTTCCCCGTGTAACTATTCCAATGTAATTATACATACTGCGTGTAAGGAGACAAAACATGTCCTAAAATGAATCTGTGAGATGATCAGGGTACATAGGTGACCAGAGGCAAAACCAGCAGTAAAAGGCACATGATTTCATGCATTAATTGAATTATTAATATTGACCGCCCTGAAAGTTTACCTGTCTTGCTGCTGTACAGTTCGTTGCAAAAAAACCTTGAGAACGTCTGTCCCACAGTAGCTGCTAAATAATTAGTTTATTTTAATTAAAGTTTGACATAGTTTCTGGAGCTGGCACCCTCTGGCACGTGTGGAAGTTGGCAGAGAGCTCCATTCACCTTGCACAGAATGACTTGCACTGTGCCTACAGCTCAACAGGAAAAAACTGAAATTCTGGGGCTCTCCAGTGATGTTCAAGATGAAAATCGTGGAGGAAGGTCACTGCCCAGCACCCCTCAGCTTCCTGGGCAGACAGCAGCAGCCTTGGGCTGGATGCTGAGCTCTGCAGGCTCATCCTCATTCCCACTGGCCACGGCCAGCAGTGACCACAGCACTCCCAAATGCTGGACCACACTCCGCCTGCAGAGCTGACTTATGGCACCACAAAATAGCTTTTTGCCATTTCTCCAAAATGCATCTACCCTTCTCCTAAGCAAACACAATGGATCCAATGCTGGACCACACACGCTGCCTGCAGATCTGACTTATGGCACCACAAAATAGTTTTTTTGCCATTTCTCCAAAATGCATCTACCCTTCTCCTAAGCAAACACAATGGATCTGTGGCAAACCCACTCCTCATTCACTAACCCTGCCCTGGCTGCCCTGCGCAGCCACTGCAGATGGTTCAGTTTGGTGTTTCACTGCCACCTCCTTCCCTGTTTGTCCTGAATCCTTGCAAGGAGCTGCACGACGAGCAAATGGCCCTGACAACCTCTCCTTCATCCAGCACGGCCGCGTGTCGCAGGCCTCTGGGAATTCATCTTTCTGCACATGAACTTGTGCACTGGTAAAAGAGGGGGGAGAAAGTCATTTCAACCATCATTAGACTGGAAGGTGACACCTACAAACATCTGGCTTCAAAATGGAAAATGAGAACTGTTCTAAATTAATAGCCTTCCATACGTTAATGCACCTCGGATTTTTACTGTATACACAATAAACTGAAGTTTTAAAATTTTAAATAATGTTAAACCACATCTACAATTTCCCTCTGATAGATGGAACAGACAGATGGTTCCAGCCATAACTTCCTGTCAGAAGGCAGCTCCTCTGGTTCCTCAAGTACTTCACCCTGGAGTTCTGTCAGGAAAAGCTTTCCTGGGTTTCACCTTCAATATTTCTCTCTCAGGAAAAAAACAGGAACTAATGGTCAACCCCCACGGGAACCCTTCAAAATAAGTCTTCACCCTCAGATGTCCAAGATGCTTGACACTAAATTATGTGTGTCTCTTACAACAGCAATTTGCAGAAACGTGTCATTTTGCCTACATAATTGTGACAAGGAAGTGTTTGGAGGTATTTCAATTTTGTCTACATTCAAACAAATTTTTACATTTTAATTTTCATTTTTCAGTTAAAGACTAAAGTCTAAGCCAGCTATAGATTACCACTGAGATTTTGAACTGATCAGCTACTAGTTCAAGCCATCAGTGCTCCTCACTACTGAGGAAAAAACCCTACCCAGTAATTTTTAGAACAATTTCTACATTTTTAACGTTTAATGTACGTAAAGGATGTAATGCAGAAAGTGATCAGAAGACACAGTACAACTAAACATCACTCATAACTGTACATTCATTTTGCTTATTCCCTTAGCTAAGAAAACTGAAGAAACTAATCTTTATTATCTTTGAAAATTACTTGCTTTATATAATTACAGAAATTAGTGCAGTAGGAAGCCTCTGCTCAGGTAGGATTTTAGAGATCAAAGTCCCTTTTTCCCTTAAAAAAATGTTGGGCTTTCAGGATCAGGCACATCCACAATAAAACAGAATTCCCATTATTTATCTGTGCTGTATCAGAAATATGTATGGTCAAACACCAGAAAGTAACACTGCTGCAGCACTACACAGCACACTTTATCTTGCCAAATTAGCCAAGAAAGAATAAAAAAACTTCCTTAAATTTCTGAACCAATACTTCACATTAAAATACAAGGAACCACGACAGAAGCAGAATCATCCATATGCTGAGGGCATCTGAAAACAGAAAATGTTTTCGATTTTCCCTTTCTGCTTCCATCATTCCTCTCCTGCAGACCAGCAACACGCAGAGGGGTTGGTGTGCTGAAGGATTTTAATTTGAACTTGTGTCAAAAGTGAATTTGAGCTAAGAGAGATGCTTAGAGTTTCACAGAAGAACATAATGACACGTGCAACACATACCCAGGAACGGCAGTGCCAAGGAAGGAAGGGAAAATAAAGTATAATTTTATATTGGTCGCCTACGGGCCACAGTTTCTTTGCTTTTCTGTTAACAGCTCAGAATCCTCTGTGCTGCAAGAGCACGGAGAACTGTAACTGCCAATTAATGTAATGATATTTGCATATTCATTGCCATGGTTGTAAGGAATAGTGGTGCTCTCGTGGCGCAGGATCCAAGTGGTGCAGAGGGGCGTTCGTCTGGCAGGCAGGGGCTGGGAGAGAACTGAGGGGAGCCAAGGGACTACACCCAACTGTGCAGCACACAGCTCCTCCGCCTGCCTGTGCACACTCCCAAAACACATGCAATCCATATCTACCTATGAATTATTTGTTATATAACCCTGTCTCCTTTGATTATTGCTTTCTTTATGCCTTTTTTGCCACTGGTGACCAGTTAATACCACCAGTGTGAACTCACAAACTCTCTGCTTTTTAACTTCCAGCTACTTCCTGTATTTTTTATGATAACCATATGCTGGATTATTATTTAATTATGATTAAAAAATAAACTCCTGAATGTAGGTTACTCTGAAAGGAAGGCAGTTTACAAATAACTCAGATCTGCAGCTTTTCCCACAGTTCACTCGGCATTTCCTGTCACACACCTGCTCACCTGCACTCAGGATCCGATAAAGTTTATGCAGATATGTGTAAGTTCTCCACAAAGAACTAAATTCTGGTCCAGAAATACTCACTGCTTCTTCCAAAAGAAATCAAGTAGCTTTTACAATCTTCTAAGAAATCTGAAGAAATACTTTTTAAAATCAGGGCACTCTGGTTATTAAAGATAGCAGAATAACCCCAGTGCTTCATGGTTCCTGAGGTTCTGATGCCAATGCTATTGTCATTAAAGCACAAAGTCCTGTATTCCCATAGAAATGCCAAAGATTCTCCATTTTCCAGACAATGTCATGTCATTGTTGCACTACATTGTAAACAGCTACTACTGCATCTCCAGTAAACACATTTCAAATACATACAGCCTATGTGGCATTTGTATCCATGTATCTGATAACTTAAAAGTGTCTCATAGGGAATTAAAAAACAACCAAAAAAGGGGCCAGGAATGGCAAAATTAGCTCCAGGGAAGTGGCTAACACAACTACAACCTCTGTGCTAGGCTCAGCTCATCCCATCACATCTGGAAATGCATTGGCACACAGGATTTGGTTGTTGTTCTCTCCTTCAGTTTTGTTTTGTGCCTCCCACTCCAGATATTAAATTTTTCAATCATCTTCCTTTGATGTTGTCTTATGTTTGTATTGCTTTTAAATTAAACTGTCTGATTTACAAGATTTTTATCACCACAGTATCTTATCACCTCATTAGAGTAATTTGCAAAGGCTTGGGTTCCAGTTGATTCTAGAAGGGATTTCTTTTCACCTTCAGGTTCTTTTCCCTTTCTCAGTCTGTTCCTGAGCTGCTGTACCTCATCTCTGGGCACTGGGGGAAGTCCTGGCAAAGAGGGAACTTTTGCAATACTACAAAAACCATCGGGCTCAGGCTCACACTCTCTCTGGCTGCTGACCAAAAATGTTTTTATCTCCAGCTCTCACAAACATCCTTTGGAGTTTTGGTCACAAGGATTGCAGCTGCTTTGGGTGGTTATGAATGAAGAGGGGGACCCTGCCTGGGCCCTGAGCTGTGACAGAGCTGCTTTGCACTGAGCTGGGATGAGAAGCAAACCAGGAACCACACACACATACACATCACTGATTCATTATTTATCTTTCCCCCCTTAAAATACGGTGACTGATCATACCTGCATAAAGAACACACAGAACAGGGCACCTGCTGCAAATAACAAACCAGAAACTTACTCTGGACCCAGGATATTATCTGTGTCTGAACACCCACCAGCACAAAGGACCATAAATGCAAGGCATGTGATGCTCTGTGATGCTTTAGAGCCATTCCAAGAGCTCTAAAGAGCCCCAGAAGTCACTGTTTTCCTTGATCTTGGCAAAGTGTAAGTCAGCAATGAAGAAGATCAAAAAAAAATTCCAAAAATTAGTAAATCGGAAGGATTCCAGTAGAATTTTTCTATTCAGCTGTACTGAGGCCAGAAGCATGGAACTGATATGAAGTTACCAGGTCAACATCTTCAACAAGATGGTGACAAGGAACAGGTAAAAAGCAGATGTCTGTTCCTAAGACCAGCATTCATCAGAGAAATGGTAAGTTAAGGGAATCTCAACCTGTTTCCAGCTCATCTGATGACAGGAGATGCTTGAATAAAGATACTTTATTCAGAATCTGACCAGTTTTCTAGAATTTTTTTGAACAAAATTTAAACTATTCTTCTGAGAAGTGAAATAAGATTTTTTCCATAGGTGAGAAACTATTATCCACTGTAAAAGAAGCAAATAATAAAAGCCCAGTATGTCAAGATAAATTTTGATCTTCCTCCCTGCTACAATGTCCAAGAAAAATCATTTAATACTACTTCTATGAATTTGTAATTTCATCCCAGAAAGTAAAGAATAAGATAAACATTTTCTGTTTGTTTTTCACTTTCACAGCAACACCATCCTTACTTGCTTCTAGATGGTCACATTTTGCTGACATTTACAAACATTTCATGTTGATCTTACATGGGTCACATCAATCATCTATACAGTTTCAATGACACTTTGTTAAATAAACTGTCATGAAAGATTTATAGAGAATTTGATAAAAGTAAAGAAGATGTAGTTTAGCTTTTAAAGATGCATTACCCCTTTTCTGAGGTGTAATATCAGCTCTAAAATACCATTAAGCTTTTCTGGCAGGAGATGAAGTGAGAAAACAAAATGCATGCTTTCATCAGCATCGCTTATTTGCATCTACAAAACACGGGGAGAACAGAGCACCTGGAGGGAAAGGGAACCTCACCCCACTTGGTGGGCTCTGGTTGGCTCTCCCAATGCTTGCCAGAAGCCATTCATAGTCTTATCCCATTATTTGAGCAAAAATTGCCTCCAGATTAAAAAAAGACCCACAACTCTACTTCAGATTAAAATCTCTACTGACAGTAAATTGACATTCCCAAATTCCCTCTCAAAATAGGGACTGCAGTCAAGTAGCACACTTGCATTCAAAACTCTTCTTCAGATAAATGTGGCCAGAGCAGCTCATTAAGATTTATTTAAAATTTTCAGACTTTACTATCTGATACCAATTTAATATTTCAGAGCAGAGAACAACAGTCTCACTATTGAGGAGGGCATTAATCATATTCCATTCATCAAGAAGAACCAAAATTTGACCAAACTTTTCAGCAGTTTTCCACCCCTGACTGATCCAGATACAAAAGCAATTATTTGTTCCACCTTCCAGTTACCTGCAGAGTCAGCTCTGCTCCTCCACAGCAGCTCCACTCGTTATGGAACACCAGCCAGGAATACAAGAACAAAATGTGGAAAGACTTCTCCACTTCTGCATTTAGGTTTGAAAAACCACAAGTGATAAATTAACACTTGCAGAAGAAAAAAAAGAAAAAAAACCAAAACAAAACAAAACAAAACAAAAACCAAGGGGAAAAAAAAAAAAAAAAAAAAAAAGGGGAAAAAAAAAAAAAAAAAAAAAAACAAGACAAGGAATTTTTCCCTTCTCTTAAAGGGCATTATTTTGGCAACCAATGGGACAACATGAAATATTCCTCAAGAACTGTTCCACATTTGCGTGTGATGCTCATGACCCAGCCCTGTCACAACCTGTTCCCTTCAGGTAGTTATCCCATCCCAAAAGTGTCACACTGAAGGTCAACAGTGGATAAACCCACTCTAAAATCAGACTGGATTCCCTACAAAGTACCTGTGATCAAATGTGCTGCAGGTATAAAGCACTCAACAAGCAGCCCTGGCACCTCAGTCTCCCACAAGTGTGTTAGAGTCCTTGCTATCAACATCACCCAGTTACTTTGAAGGGTTTCTCCCTCACTGTTTTCCTCCACATTTCAATTTCTGTATCATTATCATAAATACAGAATTGATGGCCTAAGTTCAGATCTAGCTGGACACTGAAGAGTGCACTCCTTACATTATCATTATCTGAGACCTGTACACAGGTATCTTCAATACCTCACAATAAAAAAAAGTGAAAGTGCTTGGTTCCCCTGGCATCTCAGGGCTGACCTCACACAAACCAACACGCTCCCACTCCATCCCTCCAGCCCAGCAACTCCTCCATCCCCCACTGCTCCACCTCCAGAGCCAGCAACTGGATTTCAGGTTGCACAGCTCCTTTTGGTGTCCCAAGATGCTGAGTTCATCTCTGCAGCCTTTAAGGGAAGAGACCTTGATGTTTGGGGTGCATCCATTTATTTTTTTGTAGAGAAACAAAGAAGACACACACACTGTACCTGTTCTGTATCACAGAGTCCCACCAGCCAGAGCTGAAACCCCTGGCAGGTTCCAAACACCCAGAGCTCAAACCCCTGGCAGGTTCCAAACACCCAGAGCTGCTCTCCATGCAGGAACACCACGGATCTGCCTCCTGCAGGATTTGCTGAACTGACTTTGCTCTCAGCAGTCACTTATTCAGAGGGAATCTGACTTGGTGTTTTAAAAAACCCCACAAATCTGATCTGCAGCCAAATCACAACAGTAAGTGGGAACTCAACTACATTAATTTGTAGATATTGTAACTACTGCATTACCAGCAGTGCTCCCAGATACTGTGAATTCAAATAAAAAAGGCTAGGAGTTTAAAGGCAGCAATTTACTCGGTTATTCAACACATCTGTCAAATATATTACTGAGTGGTAAATGAATAAATATTGGATTTCAATTGCTATGACTAGAAATAAATGGGAGCCATTCTGCAAGCAGCAGCACTGTGAGCTACAGGCTTTCAGTGAAGGCTTAGTTAAAGGAAAAGCAGAGTAATTAGAGTAATTCCTATATATTCTGAAAAAATACCAGTCTGTGATGTGATGGATTGAGTAACTAAAACAAAATTGTCTCTGTTTAACCACACCATGCAATCTTCAGGAAAAACAACACCCTAACCCAGGGATATATTCCAGTGAATACCCCAGAGAGACCCCAATAGTTCAACAGTTGAGGTCCAGAGATGCATTTCATGCTGAAATGAGCATTCCAAGTATTTTCAAATATCTTGGAAATAACTTACATGCATTCAAAGATGCCAGAACTAGATGCATTTTAAATTGTTTAGATCATATACTAATGATTGTTTACTAGGTGAGATATCAAATTATGCAATTTTATATATATAGATATATATATATATGTGTATGTGTGTGTATATGTATATATATGTATACATATAGGTGAGATATCAAATTATGCAATTTTATATATACAGATATATATATGTGTATGTGTGTGTATATGTATATATATGTATACATATAACTATTATCATTGTGTATAAATTACTCAAGTCACGCTTATGACTACTGAAAATAACATTATGAAATTATCACTATTATATAACATTATTAGCTAACATTTTAGCTAATATTTTACTGGTGGATGTGCATATGAAAAGATGACACAAGGGCCCAACATGTCTAATTGTCCTGCAGCCAGTGAAAAGCTCTAACAGAAAAAGAGAAATAAGTCTCTCACCATGACAACAGATTTGTGAGCTGTTCTGCTGAAGTTTCCTTCAGATCTGAACAACTTTTGAACTGTCACATGCTCTGAAACAGGAAATCACACACATCACCCACACTCTAATGAAGTTCAGAGCTGCAGGAGAAGCGGAGGAGCCTCCTCAACCTCCCAGCACGGAATTAACACGTCTGTCTCTGGAACAGACACACAGGATGTGCTCCAAACCACCCTCGTGCCAGGGCATTGAATACAGAATATTGGTGTGAAGAAGCACCAAGAAAGCAACTGGCTCCTCTTTATTATGGTACCAAAGACAATTAATAGTCATTGACTGCTTTGACTGCACAGGCTCTGCTGCTGGGGGAAGACAAGGCTCTGCTTCCCAGGCAGACCTTCCACCCCAACACAACTAAACCCTCCTTTCATAGTTCCCAATTAACCAAAGATTAATTCACTGTTTTCACCCCAAAGCCCAAGTTTGACAGTCTGACTCTCCAGGGACACACTGGGTTACACCTTTTAACACAAACCCCTGGCTTACACAACTTTGGTAGTTCTGGGAAGATTTAATAAAAACTTCAGAACTGCACAGTCTTCAAAACCACTCCTGTAACACAAGGATCTGGCTACACTGTCTGCAGATTACAGATTTCACTCCATGGGCTCTGGCAGGGCTTGGCACATCAAAAATGATACAAATAGGCTGAAATCCTGCCTGAGTCCAGGCTGATCCTCACTGACCCATCCCTTTGCTGGGCAAACAGGGAATGCCACTGACCACGGGCACCTTTCAGCCCAAGAGCATCATCCCAGCAGCTAAACCCTCTGCTGGAGCAGGGATCCAGAGCAGGGCTGCTCCTACAGCCCTGATCATCCTACAGCTCAAGATCATCAGTGGCCTCTTAGTTTGACATTTCAGATTTTCCCAGTCTTTATCAACGTGTGTTACAGGCTGCTGAGGGAACTACATAACAGGATTAACTAATGGCAATAACCCTCTTTTGTCAGAGAGGATTACTGTCATTCAGCACTGGGGGAAACTGAAAACCAGGAGTTCCTTTTGTGGTATTTATTTAATATTCTACTCTGTAATCTGTTTGCAACAGTATTAGTGCAAAATGTCATGGGAAGATGTAAACACTCACCAGATTCCTTTTTGTACCTACAAACAAACCAAATGAAAAACAAAAAACAGTTTGTTTCCTGTCGCTCAAGCCGTTCCAAGATCCTGATGCTCTATGTTATTTAACATTTTCAGCTGACTTTGGGGACATTGTAGACTGCTCTGATGAGGCATGTTCCAGTGTCAGCCAACAGTTTATCCCTGGCACGCTTGTCAATCAAAATAAAACTAACAGACGGCTTTCTTTGTTTCAAATGAGCTTTCCCTGGTCATTAAAATTCACTTTTTATTACAAAAACTACCATTTGGAAAGAGCAAATTGAAATGTTCGTGGTTCCTACTGAATCAGTTCCTACTGGAGTTGACTGTTGCACAAGAAACTTGAAAATATAAAAAA
This sequence comes from Passer montanus, assembly GCF_014805655.1. NCBI lineage: Eukaryota > Metazoa > Chordata > Aves > Passeriformes > Passeridae > Passer > Passer montanus. The sequence goes on from NW_024369818.1 coordinate 3,899,010, forward strand.
GGCATTATTTCAGCACCTCTGGGCTACCCATGCTTGGCCTCTCTGTGGCTTGGTAAGAGCAGAATGCCCATTTCATACAAACCCTGTAACCAACATTTTGGCACCAGGATGACATGATTTCCTTTAGTGCTTTCAACAGCAGGATATAAAAGTTTAGAAAATTAACATTTTCCTAGGACTGGGCAGCAAGAGCCAAGGCACATCTCTTCAGAGAACATAAAACTGTAATAGTTATTGACAGGCTACCTTTTAGAAAACATTGGGTTTCCTATGCTAAATATTGAGGAAATCAGGCTCTCTCAGATTAGGTTTTTAAACTTACAGCAAAAGCATAGAAGTCAATAAAATTACACATGGAATATGTATTCCTGGCAAAAATAAAGTGCTTCTAGCAACGCCAACTTGATTTTTGGGAGATAAATCAAGAGGCCATCCAAATACATCCTGACAAAAAGCCATGATTTCCAACCAGCCCTCGTGCCACATTACAGCCTGATGATCTGTAATGATGTACAAATCATGTAAAGGAAGCCATGATTTTATCTGAAGCTCCCACACAAGTGAGAGTTTAGACCACTGCAAATACCAGATTTCCTTTTCCTTTTTAATAAAGTTTATTAAAAAGCCTGAACAAACAAGGATTTGAAATCATTATCTCCCTTCTCTACAGGGAAATTGTGCATATAGCCTCTAATTTTGTCAATTACGAGCATGTGGGATTTCAGTTATTATAAACACACTTTCCTTCCACTGACAGTGATACAAATCCCATCCTACAGATTGATTTTTCAGCCCTTAAAATCACTTTCTTTTTCGTTAACAAGCACCATCCTCTACGACAGTCCTCAGAATAAAAAAGGAAAATGAGCAGCTTTTTTTACATCTTCCACGGACCAGACTTTAAACACAGAATGTAGCCATTTTAAAAAAAATACCTGAAATGGTCTAAGGTATTGTCCAGGGCAACGTAACATTTCAAAAAGAAAATTTTTCTGTTGTTTGGAAGAAAAGAGGAAAAGAAACAAATGTGCAAAACTTAGTCAAGGTGCTGAATCATAACCCTTGTGCCTTAAACCTACGTGACTGACACAATTTGCACAGGAGGCAGCAAAAGCCCAGACAAATTTCCAGTAATTGTGATAGAATACCCTGCTTCTCTCAAATCAAGTTCATTAAGAGCTCATTTTTGCCCTCTCTACGCAAACTACAATATTTGAGTACAAACCCAAACCTGTTCTGTGTCCCACAAGCCTCACCTCGACTGCATTTTCCACTCTCTGTGAGACACTCAAAAACCATCCTAGAGTGAGGACAGGTGACACTGACTGCTTCACCTCTGTCCTCCTGCACTGCCCCTCTTCTGGAATACAGAACTCCATTAGTTTGACAGAATTTGCCCCTGACTATTCCACGTTGTCTGTTATTTCCTAGATGCTCACAAACTGTTTACTAATCACAGCATATTTCTAGTTGAGTGCTCTATAATTTCCAAGCTTTTCCTCCTCCTTCCTCCCCTCCTCTCTGCTGGTGCCTCACTCATCCCTCCATCCTTTCCCAAGTTAGCCATTAATCACTCCGACACCTCATCCACTGTTCCTTAACTCCACAGCACCAGACCCAGCTGATTTCAGAACATCTACCCCAAATAAGCTTTCTGTCACACTTGTTTTCTCACTCGAGTTTGGCTCCTGCACTCCTGTCACTGCTGTTAATTGTGTCACACATCTCATCACAGGTGACCTGGAGCCATGAAACTCTTCCACCTTCCCAGCACCATCTGTTGCTGCCCTTCCCTTCTCACTGAAGCACACCAGCCTGGTTTTCCTGAGATGGACACATGGAATGATTCCCTATCCAATGGCATCTCCCACTGTTCTCTGACGCTTTCAGCTTTTGTATTTTTCAGATTTTGTTCTGCTTTAGTGTGTGGGTCTGAGCTTCATATCAGGGGATGGTGAGCTTTCTGCACAGAGCAGGGAGACAAAACAATTCCTTCTCCAGCTGGGGACCAAGGACAAATGATGCAAATCTCAGGCCCAGGAGCATAAACAATAGTGGACTGAAGAGAAAAAAACAGTAAGAATGAGACTTCATGGGCTAAAGCTGTAACTGGACAATTAACTCCAATATGCAAATGGACCAGAACTTACAAGTGAGAGACCCCGTGAGCAGTCATGCATTTTTTGACCATTGTGGGTTGTGCTGCCCAAGGTGGATCTGTTGAGGTCTCTTAATAAATTCCCACTTCACTCTCAAGCTCTGTCCAGTCTCTGTTCCAGGTCAGCCTTCACAAGGCATCACTCTGCCCCTTCCCATGCTGTGCCCCGTGCTCGAGCTGCTCTGCTCTGTCCCAAACACCTTCCCTGAGCTCCCTCACTGCCACACTGTGCCCAGACGGTCAGAGACAGATCCCAACTCACCCAAACCAACCTCTTTCCACAGCTGCTATTTTCACTCTGCAAAGGAATCATCTGTATTTATACCCACATTAATTTTTTTTTTTAAAGGAACTATAAAGTTTCTTGAAAATTTTACCCTTCTACTGCCATGGAGTTGTTACTTCTTCATCCTAATACACCAGTCTGCATTATTTTAAGGCACTTGATTTATTTCTTCTTCGACTTGTCATATGGCTTGTTAACTCTTGTTAACCCTCTCACCCTACTTCTATTACATTTTGACATTCTCAACTAGCTTTTTTGCAATACACTTTACTTTAAAGCTTCTTCATCTGACATATATATATATATAAAAATTTTTTGGGGGGGGAAGTATATAATGCATTCCAGTACATGCTGGTTATGCTGGGCTTGGAAAAAAATTCACATTACCACAAAATCTGTGCTTTAGATGATTCTGCCCTAATCCACAGAGCTCCTTCATGCTTTGGTGGCCTTCCAGAGGAGCCACCACCACATCCAGAGCCCTTCTCCCACATCATCTCCCTCCAGAGCTCAACCTTCAGGCAAGTGCACAAGCCCTGCTTTAAAGGCAACATCTCTTTCTTCTTTAGTTGTCTTTGCTTCCCAAACAAGCTGCATCTTTACAGTAACATTCCAGCTTTGTGAATTATCTGATAACTCTCTTACATAACAACCATAAATTATGATCACATACGGATTTCTTAGCTGCTTTTCCTGTTTATTTCCCTGTCCCACTGAGATTACAAAACAACTGTAAGGTGATCTGGAGCCAACTCATCACCCTGCTTCTTGTACCCACCCTAAGAACATTTACAATAACCTCATGTATTTGTTTTTTGCCATCCCACTCTAATTCCAATCTAGAATCCTTATGCTTAATTAGCAAGTTCATATGTAAACACACACAGCACCTTTCTCAAATGGAGCATTCCAATGAACACATTTATTTCCCTCTGGTATTAACAATTCCACTGGCTCAGAACAGGTTAGTCAAGGAAGAAACTATCAGAACAAACAAGTAGTTCCTAAATCACACCATCAGCAGAGTTCCTGATCCACTGGTGGAAATATAACCACCCTGTTTCTTGCAGAAATCATTAATTACAGCCTCTGCACAGTCCTACTCCATTTGGGAAATGCAGCAAAATCCAGAGGGCTCAAAGGTACACCAGCCTTACCCAGAGTTGGCTGAAGTCTCTGAATGCAGTGATGTAAATGCAGAATTACCCTTCTCCTCTTGCCCTCAAAGCCTCTGTATTTATTTCCCTGCACACTCACTCCCCTCAGCCACCCTCTCATTTCCACACCCCACCACAGGCTGTTCCCAGCCCATTCTCAGCTCCAGCCACACATTTCCAAAGCAGCACATCCTGAGGTTTCCTACAGCTCTCTCACAGCACAAAATGACACGATACAACATTGATCCAGCTGCTGTCACACAGTGCCCCTGACTGGAGTAAAGTCAGCAAGGGTGCCCCAAAAATGAGTGCAGCTCACGTGCAGAGCAGCAGCCAAGGACTGGTGCAGCACTGGCTGCGAGTTACCCTGACCCCAACTCAGCAGGAGAACAGCAATTCTGCAACACTACTTTTCCTACTTAGTATTTCTGATTCTGTTTCTGACCATTTTGTTTAGCTCCCACCTTCCTGCTGAATTCTATTTAACAGGAATTAGGAGTTTGTCTTCCCCGAGCTGTGCTTCATTAGCCATTCAGTCAGGGAGCTGAGCTTCTCTTCTCTAATGATTTACTTTTTTAGGCCATGCTAAACTTGTGTGCAGTTAAATTAGGAACATTACTTTTACTTAAGTAAAGAACAGAAGAAAGAGACCAAATGTTATGCTGCAAGATTTTTCTCTGATGCCACATAGATGTCCTTAAAATTGAGTTTATTCTACATGATCTTTTCAAAAACATGTCAGCATGCATCAATAAATTCCATTAAAAAGCAGGACTATCTACAAAGTATTTTTTTATCCATAGAGCTTTGACTTGAGACAAAAATTATTTCATTTGTGAAGTAATAATGCTGTAACACATAATACTGTTACTCTAACTAAACCAAACAATAAATATTTGTAAGCTCCAATGACACACTGAGCTCCAAGCTCAATTGCAGAGCCTCCTCTGGAAATCAGACAAACACAAATTGTTGATAAGACCTCACTGGATCATTCTGGAAGAACAGCAAGAGAAGAATAGTGTAATTTGCTATTACAATGACAGTTTTCTTTACATACAATCTTTTAACACTCCCATATTTCATAACACTGACTTTTATGCAGCAGAAACAGATTTGGAGCTGGAGCATCCTCACAATGTCCCTTTCTTGAAAAGCTGTCAAAATTTTGAAAATTCAGATTTTCTCAAATTTAATTTGGATGCCATAAACCTGTCCTTTGATTAACATCTTTTCCCACTCCCAGGATTACACATGTGATAATTAGCACTGTCAACTCCCTTTATATTTGTACAGTGAAGCCAACTGAGGCCTTTGCTCAAACTGGCTTCAGTTTCTGCCTGGATCTCCTCCTCTCCTAAATTCCCGCTAGGATCAGCAGCAACCACTGTCACTTGAATTTTGCCTCTCCCCTTTCTCCAAATCTATTCTGGCTTCCCAGCACTAACCTCAGTCGATCCTCCCTGCCTGAACACAGTTTGCAGAACTGGAACACTTCAGGACACTGGGGAATGATCTCCTACTCCTGCCAGCCGTTTTGAGGCAAAAAACCCAGGATTGTGCTCAAGGCAAGCAGCTGAAGGAAGACGAGTGGGGCGTAAAATAGGGACTTGGAGGCCAAGTCTGAAGAAGAGGGATGAGGGCCTGTGAATGGAGCGAAGGAGTGGGGTAGAGCAGGAAAGGGAGGAAAGTCTGTGGTGTGAGCCAAGACCAGCAGAAGTTTGTAGCTGCTCAAGTACTCTCCAAACACAATACAGCTCAGCCTTTCCACCACACCCACATCCATGGGAGGTGCTGCCAAAGGCACCCAGCTCCTCCTGGGCTGGATGGCCACAGGCACAGCTCCATCAGTCCCCACAGCAGGGCTGGACAGCCCCGTCACTGCAGCACCCCTGCGGGTGGCACTGGAGCAGATCACAGCAGCTCTGGGGTCTGACTGCCTTCCCAAGAGCACAAGTAATGGCACACACACAGAGTTGTGCTTGAAGACCACCGTGGAGACAACCAAGCGCCCAAAATGATGTAATTTCAGACCTGAGGCTGCTTGTGCAGTTTGAGTTCTGATGTCCTTCCCAGCCACCCCACAGGACACCTCAGGGATGGACACCCAGGGCACACTGTGGGCTCAGGCAGCTGGAGAGCAGCCTGGCCTCACTTTACTGCTCTGCACAAAAAAAAGGCATTTATGAGCATTTAAAGGATCATTTCCCAGCTCCTCCATCGATCACACACATGGACACACAGCCTGGAATACAGGATGTGTCATTAAACCTTAGACAGACGGGGCACGGAGTTACTGAGACTGGCACAGAGTGGTGCAACAGATGTTGGGTAAAGTTTCAGATCCAAACAAACCTTCAAGAACTGTTTCAGAGGACAAAAAAATGCTCATTTCAAGGCATAATTCACAACAGTATTCCAGAGGAAGACTGAGAGAAGCTTTAGAAGAAGACAGGCCTGGTTTTGAGATTCTGTGATGCCCTGTGACACCAGCAGGGCTGGGATGTGCTGCAGCGAGGGCTAGTGAGAGCTGTGCTGCAGCTCTGCTTCAGCAGCTCTGCTGAAACCACCACAAGACAAAGCAGACACAGTTCCAACTAGGAACAGCTGTTATTTTCCAATGAAAAATCACAAGACCAAAATATTAATTTATTAAGCAAGCATTTAGTTCGTGCAGCCACAACTACAATTCTGAGTAATATATTCTTTTTTTTTAAGAGAGGCTGTTGGGATGTCTCTGGCATAAATAACTTAATGTGAAAAAACAGTTTATTGTTTGCTGCTGATAGGCAAACAATGCTGTTCCATATTGTGAAATACTGGCTCAACATGTAAAGAACTGTAAAGGATTTTCCTCAGCAGGGCGAACAAAATTTGTTGACATTTCTCCAACTGTTTTACCTAATAAAGTATTAGCTGAGTTAGGCTTTGAGAAAGATTATCTTCTGCTATCATAGAAGCAAGTTAATAAAGTGACAATAACAAACTGATGTATCTGTCAAAGTTTATAGATAAGGATGTCAAGCTATAGGTTATCAGCCTACAGAACTGACACTGTTCATACATCACAGCCCCCCAACACACACTCTGTCAGCATTGTTTATTTTCAGTCAGGACTTAAATAATGACCATGTACTAAAAATGCCTTTGGGGAACTGCTTTGTCTTACATACTGTTCACCTGTTTACTTCAGAGTAAGTTTTGACTTGCTTTTATTTAATTTTCTGTTTGAACAGCTGGTATTTATCAACTTCAAATGGACTTCAGGTCAATACACTGCAAAAAATTTTACTGCCTTTTCTGCACTTGCTGCACAAACAGAGCCTGTAAAATGCTGATGAGAACAGCTCCCCAGCCAGCCCAGCTCCAGAGGGAGCCAGGGAATGTCCTCCATGGCCCTGAGACCAGGGCAGCACTGGGACAGGAGAGCACAGAACAGGAGGGGGGTCCCAAGGCTGCAGCACAGGAATCACACCCACTCTGTACAGCCCACCACCACCACCAGCCTCCACTCCCCTTCCTCTTCCTCCTGCATGGTATTAACATCAATTCAAACCTTACAGTATTCAAACCTGGTGATCCAGAAGGAGGCAGGAGATGCTATGGGGTTTTGGTTGGGTTTTTTGTCTGTGGTTTTGAAACAGTCTGTGGCAGAGAAAGCAGCAAGTCCTGCCAAAGTCAGAGCTGAGGATGGAAAGAAGACACAACCATGGAAGAGAAAACCACCAAACTTGATTTCATCCTAAACACATGAAGAAATCTCATTTTTTTCATAAACACATAATTAATTAGTCTTATAAAAACTATTCCTGAAGAAGTTATGAAATTAGTTAGACTGAGTGGAAAAAAAAAAAAAGAAATCAAAATGCCAGTAGAAAAAATAAATGTCTGGCTATAACCATGAACATGAAGGGTTTCCATCTATTTATTCTTTTTTTCCTCTCTGTGCCAGGCAGGGTGACTGAAAGATACTATTCTACCAGAAGTCACTTACTGGAACTGACAGCTCTACCTGTCATATTTGACAAAGCAAAAAAGAATGGGAAAGATCATGAATTCTTAATTCAAACAAGTGTCTATTACTTTTTTTGGAATCATTGTCTGAGTAAGAGTCTTAAGATAAGGGCTAAAAATTAACATATTACTCTCAGAATGCTTTTTCTAATCAGAGGATTTTTCTTACTACTACAGTACTTTTTTAAAAAGGGAACTGCAGTAAAAGGGCACATTTAGAATCTCCATTTATTAATGGCAGGAAGAGGGGAAGGAATTGGGGGCTGGGGAGTTGAATGACACTACCTTAAGCAGAAACTGCTCCTGACAGTTCATTTCCCTCAACATTAAATTGGCCTTTCTAGGTACCAAATGTGGGGACCTGAGTTTTACAGAATGATGCAGGACTGGGGTATGAGGGTTCCCATGCCCCTACTCCTGCTCAGAAGAGCAAACAACATGGGCTTTGGGCATGAAGAGACAAACATTCACCTGATACCTCCTAGTGCTGTATGACCTTAACCAAGATCAGAGAACCTACTCCTCCTGCAGTCAATTGCATCAGTTAGAAAAGGCAGTCATCTAAAAAAATATTTTTAAAAAATCATTCATTATGTAATAAACCATTTGCAAATAAAAGCCTTTCTTCTGCAGTCATTTAAGTTCTAATCCAAGTCAATCACTTCTTCTAGGACAGTCAGGTTAACTTACACACCAGAAGGCATAAAAAGAGCTGATTTACACAACCAACACTTTTAAATACAAGTTATTCAATGGCAGACTCAGAAAAGCCAAGTGCACAGCAGAGATCTGGTTGTCCCAGCTCCTGTTGCAAATAAAAATTATCTATTTTCTCACACTGAAGTCACTCTATTTCAATAATGCTGTGCACTGCTTTTACAGAAGGGACTTCAGTCCCTTTACATGTAGGACAACTGCAAAAATCCCTGCAACATTTGCCCATCTCGTGGAGTAAGAAGCGTGTCCCAGCTCCTGTTGCAAATAAAAATGATCTGTTTTCTCAGACTGAAGTCACTCTATTTCGATAATGCTGTGCACTGCTTTTACAGAAAGGACTTCAGTCCCTTTACATGTAGAACTGCAAAAATCCCTGCAACATTTGCCCATCTCGTGGAGTAAGAAGCTCCAAGACCTGAGCCTCGAGCTGGAAACTTTTCCTCAGGAGCCCAAGCCATTGTGTGAGAGGAACCAGGGGGTGCCAAAGGAGTTGGTTGCTATGGTGGCATCTCATAAATCATCAATTATTGTCTGTTATTATGAAGGTGACAGCCTCATAAAGAGATTTGCATTCTCGGCTAATTTTAAGATTTTTTTTTTTTTTTCCTGCAGACATCATTTGCTTTGTAAAAGAAATGTCATGACAACCAGAGAACACTTAAGCTTGTTATCGGGTAGTCAGGCAGCCGCTTGGCCCCCATCACTTTGGCATTTGAGCACTGGAGCCTCCTTTGCATTATTGAGTAGTTTATCTTTACAGTTCATAAATATATTTCTGAACGTGGGGACGGCATAATAGGAGGACGAGGGAAAGTGATGGAGGGCTCCTGGTTGCCACGGCAACCTAAACTGATCAATTCCCTGTCACTGTTTTAAAAGAGGCACCACTCTCCTGTGGCCCCCGATGCTAATTACAAATGCAGGCCCTTCGCTGGCATGTTCAGCTTCCAGATTAAAGCAGTTCATGCCTAATTTATCATTTAACATGTCCTCCCACATTTGTGGTGCCGTACGGAATGAATAACAACTTCACTTGTTTACAGTGTTTTCAACTTAATTTCACTAATTAGTTTTGCAGTTGCAGGAATCCGAGGGGGCAGTGTCCCCTCTGGAATGCTGGGCACAGGCAGGGAATGGGCAGGGAATGGGCACATGGACAGGCAGGACCACCCTCCCCATGCCAGCTCCAGGCTCTGCCCCCAGGACCCCCACCATCAACATGTTATATACTTATATCCCTCTTATTTTCAATCATGTTTTAAGTGACTGGGAGACTTTTTATGGGAATGAGAAAGAAGTTATGGAAAACCTGGTTTAGTTTTGTAGTAGGATAGTTTGTGCTGTCCTGTGCAAAGTTTGAGATGAAAATGCTGCTGGATTTACCCTGAAATTTGACACAATTTGGCCACTGACTGTCCTTCCAGCCAAACTTCTGCTACTTCCTTTGAGGATTTTGACCAAATTTTATGCAAACTGAACTTTCAATGAGTGCTTCAACACAGCATTCATCACTTATCGAACTCAGACCACTCAGAATGTTCTTCCAAATCTTCCTAACCAGCATTTGTGTCTTGGAAAACCCTTTCCCACCCTCTGAACTCCAGAACAACACAGAAGAGAGTGTGAAATCTCTACAAGGAAAACTAAAATGTGCTGGACCCAAAATGCTCTCAGTCATGACAGAACTAATTACTCAGATATCTAGGAAAATAAACCCACTTAAGGAAGCCAAAAATTACAACAGCCAAACTCTGGTGTCCTAATATCTGGAAAAGTCTCTGACCTTTCTGGTCTCAAGAATGATATTATAAAATCTCCATGTTCCAAATCTGCTCTGTAATTTGAAATTAAAAACTAAAAAAAAAGCTGGAACCTGTAAGACTCCTCTCTGGCAACAGGAAGAGTTCTGCTGCCGCCAGGGAGCCCTGGATGAGGGAAGGGATTTTGGTTCCTTGGTAATATTTGCACTGCTGCAGTCACAAAGGAGATGATTTGACAGCCTCTGCCCCAGGGCTCCTTCCCAGAGCTCCTGTTAAGCAACAAAAATCGTACATCACAGAAAGGGCAAAACCCCCCGAGGGTCTCGGGGGCTGCCCGGGCTGTGCCTCCAGCTGCTGCTCCTGGGGACAGCTGGGCCAGCCTGGCTCAGGGCAATCCAGCTCACAGCCCCAAGCTGGGCGAGCATTGCTGGCACTGCCGGGCTGCCCCGTGCCCAGGGCACAGCCCCGTGCCCATTCCCAAGGGAACGGGGGCAGCTCGGAGCCCTGAGGAGGGATCTCTACCCCAGAGAGCGCGGGGATGCGCGAACGAGAACACAGCACTGCTGCCACGAGTGGAAGTTTGTTTCTAAAATTAAATAAATAAATAAATCCGTAACAACAAAACTTTTCTCATGTATGATCTACATTCTCTGTCATTTGCATGTGTTTGGCTTCCATCATTTAGCCCATAATACCCTTAGTGATGAATACTACAGGGCAAGGCCAGACCTCTGGCAATCAGTAGTGTTAAGCACAGCTTAATTCTACAAAAAACAACCCAAAAACCAGCAAGTCTATGCTCTTTGCCCTGATAGGAGATTTGGCATTTATTTTAAACACAAAAAATGGCCAGAAACTCCACAGAAAAAAAGAAACAAGCTTGAAAATTACTCTATATTAGCACTGTGCATGTGTGTGACTACAAGCACCCCTGTGACAAGATGGGAACAAACTGTTTCCTTCTTATATTAATTTCACTCTACAAAATTTTGAGACGATTTGGAGATGACAGCATGGTATCCTCCTGGGTATTTCCCCCAGGCCCAGTTCCCAGGGAAAAGCACCCCTTTTGAAGAACCCTTTCAAAACCTGCTGTAGTACAGTAAAGCTTGGGCCATGCAATGGTAGCTGGTGCCCTCCTTCAGGACAGTATCCTTAGGGCCAATATCCATTCTTTAAAATCCTCACTAACACACAGAAACCCTTCTTTCCCATTTCTTCCCTACAAATAAGCCAAATTCCATTAAAGGCAATTGCATCAATTGCATCACACTGATGTAAGTAGAGAGAAAAGCTTTTTTTTGCCAGCAGAAACCAACACCAGCTCTTGACTCACTGCTCCAGTGCTTCTGCCTGTTTGTACACCCACATCCTCCACCAGCACATGCTTTTTAATGTCCCCCTTTCCATCAGTTCCTTGTAAACTTACATTTTCCAGTCCTCACAGCCTTACACCCTAAACTTGAACTACACATTGGTACTAGCACACAGCTACACACCACACAGTTATCAAAAACCAGTTCCAAATAAAAGCACAGCCCCTCCCGAGATTAACCACTGTATCTGCTGCTCTCAGGAAGATCCAAACCCAAGATGTGTATTTCAAACAACACTAAATCACACTGGGTTCTCCACTTGTGCTTTCAAATCCATCTGTCCCTGCTAGCCACTGACTAAAGCAGCAGTGAGCCCAGAAGCAGAACTTGGGCCAGGAAGGATCTGGAGAACTCTAACTGGGCTCTAAGAGCTATTCACGCACTCTGTTTTATCTACACTGCATTGTTGCAGCTGCTAAATAGTCTGCTTCTTGTTTAAGTCAGTCTGTAACTGTGTTTAAGGCATGCAGGAGGCTGTGCACTACTCCTCAGTGTTACTCAAATAAAAACAACATATTAAGAATAATCACTCCATCTCTACAAAACAGTTACACGCTGCTTAGAAGAGAACATGACAAATACTTTAGCTCTTTGTGAAGCACCATAATTGCTCATGATTTGCCTTTTCATGATTATATCCTCATTCAAGATCTACTTACTCACTGAGTCCTTAAAGCTGGTGCAGCATTGACTATCAGCAAAACTTAGGATGGCTTGAACACTTAAGGAACAGATTGTTCCAGCCATGAAGGATTTAACACTCCTCTCTGCTTACTGGTGTATTTGCCATGACACACTGTGTTTTATTACTGTCTCAATGTTGTTATTTAGTGAACTTAAGCCTTCATCACCTGCAGAAATCCCTGGCCCAGACTACACCCACTGGACAGACACAGATGCTGGTGCAGTCACTTCAGTTTTATTTCAGCTGCAAAGTTTAAATTCAAGGGAAGCTGGGACGTGCTGGCAGCAATGTAACACACCAAGGATCTCCACTGGGCACAGAATCTCTCCCAACCCGCTCTAAATCTGTTTGATTTTGCTTTAGGATAACTAAAAGTTCCCCAAGAGTTAATGCAGCACCTTCGGGTTATTAAATGGAACATGCAGAACATTACATTATTATGCTGCACATGGCTAAGGAATTTTAGTATTCACAGGATTATGGTAATTAAGTCTTCCTTCACTTTGGGTGATGTGACACTTGCTTGACTATAATGTCACTCCACTTAAAGTCTGTGTAAACAACATTATCTTAGTCACTCTGCATTACATTTCCAACTGTGAGCAAAATTACAAGGTCAAAGTGGACAAGAATGTAGGTAATCCCAAGGAAACATCATGTAAATGACTCGCTCAAGGTTCAAGCTGGGTTTTCAAGGGTGGTAAAAGGCTTATGTACTACACTGGTATTTCAATCCTGCTTTGCAGAAGGTATCAGTGCCAAACTGCAGTTCTGTGTGTAGGGGCATTTAGCTGCTCAGGACTCTGCAAACTTCTCCTTTGGTAAGGACTGGGCTGCCAAAGAAATGCACAGAGTAAAAGAGGACTGATTTTGAACAAAAAGCTATATGGAACCAGCTGAATATTAATTAACTCTATAAGTGACAGATGCAAACAAAGAAATATATATTCCAGTGACATCATTAACATAACACAATAAAACCCCCATTAAACTGTCAGTCAGAGAGCTGGGAAATATATTAACCTCATTGTTAAGAACAATTCTTTTAATTCACTTAGCTGGACTTGCTTTACCTTTGAATATCAAACAGGAAAGCATTTAATGTCTTTTTTGTGATTTTGATTGTTGGAACAGACAAACTTGCAGCTGAATTTCTTTTACCCTAATAAGGACACAGTAAACTCCAAGCACACAGATGTGTTTCAGTGCAAATATATATATATATATACACACACATACACACACTTGCCTAGTTCTCAACTACCCAAGACTTAGTTTGATCTCAGACTGAACAAAAGGACTGCACAGGTGAGCACAAATTAGCAGGTAACATCTCACAAATCCATAACCTCTGCAAGTTCGGAAACAGCAGCCCACCCCTTTCCTGTACTCACTAAACAGAAAAAAAAAATAACCTTGTTAGCATTTCCAAAGCTGTTCAAACATTGTAAATCCATGAGTACTCAAGCCTACATAGCTGGAGTCGTAACAAAATCAGGATGGGATGGGATTTATCAGTAGTGAGGCTTTAATAATTCCTGGGAATTCCACCTGCAGAGAAGTGGTACCCAGGGACAGGCCACTGACATTCCAGATCCTTGGAACTGTCATTTCAGCCATTTCCCTCTAGAACAGGAGCTGTGGGATGGTTAATTAATGACAAAACTACACTGTTTCAAGTTCTCACAGGTAGGAATTACATTTGGAAGTTCAGTGATAAAAACAGGTCTTTGCCAAAAAGCTAGAGGAGTGAAATCTGCCCACTGCAGCTCCTCCCCTGCTACAGCCAGGGATGGGGCTGGAAGAGCCACGAGCCTGCTCCAGCTCACTCATCATGTCCTGATGTCCAGAACCACCAGGATGGGCATGAACACCAAAGTCCACCATGTGCTCAGGGGCTGCAGCCTTCTTCAAAGCTCAAATTACAATATGATCTGATATAATCATCAAATTACAATATAATCTGATATAATCAACCTTTCATCTCCAGTCCATGATCAAGCATGACATACCTGTGACAGGTAAATACTAACAGTTAAAGTAAAACAATACACAAAGAAATCTTTTTCCCTTTAGACCACTTTCTCCTCCATGTGTAAGACACAGAAATATATCTCTTATCTTTCTTCTTTGCAGCTGTTAACCAGGATGCCCCCCACAGCACTTCACTCTGAAAACACCACACTGAGTATTTGTGTACCTGGTTGCTCCTGAGAAAGTTAAAATGAGACACCAGCGTCAAAACTCCCTTCAGTAAATTCTTCAGCATGAAAGGTTTTGAAGGTACAACACAGAGTCTGCTTCCCTCTCAAACCTAAATTCAGAGTACAACTCAGTGATACCACTGATTATACAGCATTAATTATTTGTAGCTTTTTCACAGTTGTTGTCAAAACTCCCTTCAGTAAACTCTTCAGCATGAAAGGTTTTGAAGGTACACAGAGTCTGTTTCACTCAAACCTACATTCAGAGTACAACTCAGTGATACCACTGATTATACAGCATTAATTATTTGTAGCTTTTTCACAGTTGTTTGCAGGCACAGGTGTCAAACACAGCTCAAAGCTGTGATCCAAAACTCTGCACTTGTGGCTATGGACAAAGTCAGGGGATGATCTCAGAGTGAAGGCAAAAAGGCATTTCCCAGGTGGGATCACTGCACACATACAAACAGAAAAGGATGTGCAAACACTGAGAGCAGAGATCTGCTCTCTGCCTTCAAAAAACACAACAATTCAACTCACATCCCTCTGCAACAGGACATCCATGTATGAGAGGAGAGTAACATCATTTAAACTGAATTTCACAGCATTCAGCCATTTTAGCCCACCATCATAGGTGGTTAAAACAAGTAGATCATTTCATGTTTGAAATATTTCAGTATTCCCCAGTCACACTTGTTATTTATCTTGCATGTCAATGATACTTGTCACATACATTATAACTTAAGTCTTACTACAGGATTTAATGGAAAAACAAATAAAAAGTAAGTGCATATAATATTACTAATATAAACAGGCAAAATATCATCAGGATCAGTGGCTTGGTGTCTATTTTGGCAAGAGCTGAATTTGGCCTAATGACTTCTGGTTCTGATTTAGTGAGGGTTCCCCGTCATGTACGACTTTGTGACTTCTTCAGTATGTTTTCTTAGAAAAGTAAAGGTTTTCTGTATGAGATTGGAATTTAATTGTTTCCTTTTTAGACAAATATGCTTTTGGATGGATGCTGATGGAAAGGGCAATCAGATGTCAAAAGGGCAGCAGTACAGTGAGATTATGTGCCGAGGTCTAGGGCAGGACAGGCAAACAAGGGGGATCTCAGATCACTTGAGCAGATCCTTATAAATAAAATCTCAGATAACAGGCTTTGTTTATTCTGTAAAAATGCATATCAGCAGGTCAAATCAACTCCTGTTATGTTAACTACTTAAGTTACTTTCTTATTAACAAATATTCCTGATAGCATAACAGAACTCTCATCTGTGAGCATCTGGAATGTAAGGAGGGAAAAATAAGAGTTTAAGTAATTAGGAAGGAGATGTCCTGCATCTAGAAGGAATGTAGTGTTCTCTCACCATTTGAGGGGGAATAAATAAACAAACTGCACTAAGAGAGAGCTCGTGTGGCAGCAAGTAAACAATGCTTAATTTGTGTGGAGACTCACCAATGCCACTCCTCATTTTTTCAATAACATTTTTACCAATTTTACTACAGATATGTCAGCAACAGCACTCCATTTACTTTTTTTTTTGCACATACGCTTGATAATATTCTTATGCAACACTCACCTGAGGCAATTCCCACTGCAAAAAATGTATTACAATAAATCCCAGTTCACTTTTTAATTGCCACGTGTCACCCAGTGCTAAGTCCTGTCTCTGGGTGCAGGAAGCTCTAACAGAGACCCATTCTCCTGCAATGTGATTATAACCCACAATTTTTATCTTGTGAGAGAGAATCCATCAGAATTCCAGCTCTCTTTAATGCTGAGTGACCTGGTGTGAAAAGCTGCCTCTTCCAAACAGCCTGGCAAACCCACTTGGCTTTCATCCTGCCTTTTAGCAGGCATTCTTTAAGACTGAGATGCATTTAGCAACGATCCCACACCTCACCACAGCAGCTTCCCCCGAGAATTTCTCATCAGTTATTCCCAAACATCTGAGGGAAAGGGGTAAATTTGAGCACTTAGCAGGAAAACCTCATATAATCCAAGATGAGCACAAGAAGCTGCTCCCTACCCAGAGATGGATTTGTTATCCCCCATGGCAGGCACACAACACCATCTCCACGTGTGTCCAGACTCCCTGTGAGGTAACTGAGTATTGCAGGTACTGCAAAATCCCCAGAATTTTGAAAACGCAGTAGTGAATCTTTTCCCTTTTTTTTTTTTTAGCTTAAATAATACATTTTTCTAAACCAGTTTTGCAAAACATTCCCATTTAGACATTATTTGAGAGCAAGTTTCAGAAGTGTTTGAAGGCAAATGGGTATTTTATCCCTTGACTACTTTTTTCTGCCTTTAAGTATTAATTTTCTGCCTTTTTTTCCCCTCCTCTGAAAAGCATCTGTTCTAGGAGAACAGAAAATGCAAAGAAAACTGAAAAACACTCAAAGTTTGAAGCGGTCCAGTTTTAAAATAAAAATAATAATTTACAAACCAACTTTCTCAGCCTGCTCTAACACTGAGCTGAAGCTCTTCTGGACTATTGCTTTCTAAATTATTCAGGGAGCACATTGTGCAAATGCATCTGTGCAAGTCCAAGTGCGAGTCAGCCCCGTCTGCCTGGTTCTTCTGCATGTACAACATCCCCAGAGGTCACTCATGAAAGTGATGCTGAGCAGAAATCACTGCTGGACACCCTGCCTTTAATGGAAAAGTTTGGTGGGTTAGAATAATGCTTTTTAATGTTTTTCACCCCATGCATTTCTGATGTAGGCCAATGCAAAACCTTCTGGTGTTCAGACTGTTAAACTCGCTTTTTCAAGACTTCGCAATTTCTGGTCTTCAAAAACATTAGAAAAATCAGGATCTCTCTGTGTGTGAGTTGAAAGACACAGGACAATGGGTTTGTTCTTGTCCACCATCATTTGAGGAGCACATAAAATACAAAGTATGATCCTGTTTTGCCTGTATAGAGAATTTCAAATGCACTTTAGGAGCAAAATATCAAGTGAGTATGCTTGGAAAGAAAGGAGTATTACCTCTAATATATCTATCTCATTATGACTAACACCAGTTTACTAAAAAAAATTCAAAGAAAATCATGAGTGCAAGAAGGTCAAGAGGATTGACAGTAAACCTGTGGGTCAGAGAACACTGGGTCAGAGATCTCCAAAATTTAAATACTAAAGTGACAGTAATCTTGCAAGCTGTTCTCCATCGTATAACATTAGAGTAATTACCCATACCTTTCAAAAAAGACAATTAAAAATCTTGTATTCTTAAGACAATTTAGTTTTTACCTTCTTTCTGCACGTAAAATTATACTGAGCAAATTTAACTTAAAGATCACAGCTGAAAGGAAGAGTTCACAGGGAGTGGAACATCTCAAGGGACTGAACTGAAAATCCACATTCATTATTCAGGCTGTTACACAAATCAATTGGGATCTTCAGGCAGACAGAGTGTGATCCTCCTGGACAAGGTGTTGTTGTATTCCCTGGCTTTGTTTCCAAGCAGTCTGGGGGGAAATCACAGATTTATTTTTTTTTCCTGTTCTCCCAGGAGCAGATTTCATGGCCCAAGTGGATGGAGGAACAAACTGGCCACGAGCCCAAGCACAAATTTCCCCCTGCATGTTCCATGTCATGAAATGGGCTGGCAGGAACTGCTCATGAGCAGCTGAACTCATGTACAGAACCCTGCAGAACCATTGCACAGCTCTGACAGCAATGGAAGGCATTCCCTGACTGCCCTGCACATCTGAACAGGCTGCTTGCCTCAGTTCAGATATAAAACTGTTACAAATCTTGGGAATTTACTCTCAAAATTCTCAATTGAATCCTGCACCTTCCAGTGTGAAAATTACTCAGAAATGTGATTTCTTCAGCTGGTGCCCCGCTCTCCTCCCACTCACATACACTTGACTGAAACCAACCATGGAGGACATTTCTTTTCTGATTTTCAACCTTTCCCTCCTCAAGAAGAGTGTAAGAATTTGGAAATTTTGAACTGCAAAGATTTCTAGTTCTTCAGAAATGCTGCAGTTTGCCTTTACCATGTTATTAACAGCTTAAACATAATTCTGCCTTTTCTCAAAGGTCCTTTGGCACATGTACATGCTGATAATTAGGTGAGCTACATTTCTTCTTCTGCCTGTAATATCTGCTATGGCTACTGATAATCCCAAATCTTCTAATGTATTGTTGCAAGAAAAACAAAACTGATGTGAAAGCAACTTACTGCAAATAATACTCTCAGGCCCAGCCTGTAAAGGCTTCAAAAAGCTTAATGATTTTCTCAGATGTGCTGTAACAACAAAGAATCTCATGGTTCAGTGTCAAATGTCTGCTAGAAGCCAATGTTCATCACAACTGGAATGACTTGTTCATCATAGATTCCATCAATAATTGTTTCAGTATGTGAACGTGATCAATGTCACTCTCATCAAGAATAAATCAAGCTGGGTATTTTCTAATGGACCTTCAGCATTCTCATGGATCCTGCTCCACAGTAAGATTTAATCAATGAGGAGCTCCAGTGACCAGGCAGCTCCTCAAAATAGCAATTATTTACAAATTCAAAACTATAAAAACATCCTAATGTTCCTGGCATAGAAAGTTTATATGATGTGACTGAATATTGAAAGAGGCAAATAAAGTGACTGCAGCGCTGGATCACATCAGAACTGTATTTGGAGCTGCCTGATTTAAGCTCAGTTAAGATATTTAAATTATTATAGCTGAACAGTGATGTCAAGTACAAAAAACATCTACCCGAGATAAAGGGAAATACCAAATCGATCCATTTCACCTCCTAAAAAAGTGACTCCATTTCTACAAGTTAACAGCAGGGTCAAAAGTATATTCACTTCCCTTTTTCCTGTCACTGTCTGAGCAAAGCCAACCAACCCACATGAGAAGCAACACTGCTGCTGCCCAGCTCCTTTTTTCTCAGTTTCTTCTTTCTACCAACTACTTAAGACATGGTTCTGGGATGTGCTGACACAGACAGATGCATTCTGACCTGAGTATTTTACTATAAAAACTGTTTTCTGATCTCTTTAGTGACTAAATAAAGCAAAAAGATTACATTATTAGACAAAATATTTATTGAATAGGATAATTTAAAAAACTAATCTTAAAAACCATCTCAAAGCCTGTGTATGCCTGTAAATAGTTTTAAATTAAATGCTGTATTTTGGTAATTCCAGAGCAGTTTTAGGCTACGGTTGTGCTGCACAGCTTCCCCCACGTTTGGTTCCCTTCCCACTCCTATTTCAGAGGGGAAGTTCTGCCAGCAGCCAGATCCAGGCAGGGTGTGTGGAGTGCAGGATTGCTCCAGAGCAGGGAACAGAGGGATCAGGATCTGCAGAGGCTGTGGGACCTCTCCCTGCTCGGAGCTTGGAGGAACCAAATCCTGCGAGGTCTCCTGGGAAGTCACATCACAGCCTCTGTCCAAGGCCAAAAGGAAACTTTTATTTGTGAACCCAAGCCCCTCCAGCAATGACCAGTAAGACTGTCTGAATAACTGAGACTTTTCCAGATGCATTTTTGTATTTTCCCAGCTCAGGTACTGCTAGAAGTGGAAGGGAAGCCTGGTTTCCTTGTGCTCAGAAGAGAACAGCAAGAAGTGCACAGGGGTTGCTCAGTTACTTGCCCCTCAACTGACAGATACCCTTCCTTTCATAATAATTTCTGATATAAAAGAAATAGAGTTATATATCGATATATAATTCAGGAGATTTTATATTTTTCAATTAAATGCCTTTCAACCTTTGCTCTTTAAAGGTTATAGAAATTCATGATTTTAGCCTCTCCTCAGACTTCCTATCTTTAGTCATAAGGTCAATCAAATTCCCCTTTTCAAATGTTCCATCTTTAAAGAATATGGTAACCAGAACAAAAACAATATCCTAAGTGAGGTCAGAAGATTTCCTAACCTTTACATATATTCCTTGCATTCTTATTCCATTACTGGCTGTTTTACCCCTTCTCCTTCCCCTTTCTTCCTCTTTCCATGTCTCATGTGTGTTTTCAGATATTTTATTGTGTCTCCATAGTTTAAAATTACAAGTAGCTCCAATCCCTTTCAGTTCTTTTGGGGCTGCTGCTTTGCTGTAACAACTTGCAGAAGAATTTCCAGGCCCTCTCCTTACCCCATAAATAAAATGCTGCTGATGAAATACCACTGTTCAATGGTTCAAAGCTATCTGAAGTTTACTTTGAGAAAGGATTACACTAAAACAAACTCAATAAACTTGTGTGAGTTACATTTGCCATCATTTCCGAGTTGTATATATCAAATTCAGGTTTTTCGAAGAGGCACATTTATTAAAATACAACCTGAACCACTAAAATTTGACCATTCATTTAAAGAAATGCAATCAAGAAACCAACTCAAAAAACCCAAACCACCACTGCTCCAAACAGTCTCTCTTATATCACTGGTGTCTAAATTACTAATCTGGTTAACATATTTTGCTGTCAGGGTTAAGATAAACCATCTGGACAATTTTGCTACAAATTCCTTCTTGGCTAAATGTAGTTTTTATTGTAATTTGCCTCATTTCCTCCTAATATAACAACAGAATGTTGCTGTGTGGATACACTCCAGTGACCTGACAGACCTTTCCAGCAACTCCAAAATGTCTCACCACAAACTTTTTGTTGATCTCAACATCACCATTTTCTTCTTATTTATCTTCTTACAAAAATGTGATACTGGAACCAGATGCTAAAAAATGCCAATTCCGTCAAAGTTCTGAAAGTCATAACCAGTTTTTATCTGAGTTTATTCCTTTCAAGAAACTCGCAGTTGGCTTTTCAGCCACAACAGAAAAACCAGGGACTCTCCAAGTTCTGCCTCATTTACTGTACCTCTCCAGTGTCTCTCCTCTCCGTGACATCAATTCCAAAACTCTCCTACAAACTGCAATCCAGTGACCTCACCGTGTAAATCCTTGGCTTCATTGCCATGTCTGACCACACAGAACCCAGCAAATTCACTGCGCAGGGAAATGAGCAGTGCTGAGTGTTTGGGAATTGCTCCCTTTTCCCTTCTCCCGGGTTTGGCACAGCCCAGTTAGCATCTACTTACACACAGGGTCATGCAAAGACAATACACATGGTCAGACACCTTCTCTAAAAATAAATATATCAGTAAATCAAACCTTTTTGAAACTCGTGAGCTCATTGTTTTGCTGCGATTTTGGTTTTTTTTCCTTTCCAAGGGAGAAAATAAAGGAAAGGAAAGCAACTCTGGTCTTTCCATTTAAATGTTTGACTAACTAGAGATCGAAATTCACCATTTCCCCCTCCTAATTGCTAAGCAAATCAAATTTCCTCCTAAAATGCAAATTAATTCCACAATATAAAAATGAACACGGAGAGGCAGAGAGGTTTACATGTCAAATGGCAATTTTCCTAAACGGCTCACACTTTAGCTTGTTTTCTTTTTTCATATCTTAGCCATGACAAAAGATTTAATGGCCATCATTACTCAGATGTTTTGTCAGCATACCATGATGAATGCACTCTTCCTGGGTGTTATTCAGAGTTACCTCACAAGATTTCTCTTCTGTGTTACATTAACAACACCCTTCATACTTAACAATTTGATCTATCACACATTTGACTAATGTTACCCATTAGAGTTCTGTGCAAAGACTCCTTGATTCAGGGAAAGATAGTTATTAAAATTAAATATATCCTTGCCTCTTAAAAATGTATTTTCTTTAATTACTAATATACATTAAATAGGATCAATCCATTAGCACAGAGATCCCATAAGCTGTCCATGAAAAGTAAGTGTAAAGAGAATTATCATCCATTAATTATAACCATTCCACTCGCCCTGTGGTGGTGCTGCTACCTCCTCCCTCAAAACTCTCTCCTCTGGAGCATAAGAAAGGAGACAAGAAACAGGAAGGAAAGAGGGGGGAAATCCAAAATCCTGCTCAGCTCCAGGACATGGTGAGTGTTCTAGGAGCAGCTGAAGGCTGAATCCAAATAAATTAAAATGTGAAGGATCAGAGGTGCAAAATTCAGGGCAGAACAGTCCAGCACAATGAAAAACACAAATTTTCACATACCACACCCCAGAACCTACAACATTTCTTTTTAAAACAGTCATTTTTGCTTAAAAATTTAATCTACCAGTAGCTATTGGAACATGCTTTAGACACTCATTCAGCTAATGATTGACTTTTCAAGTAAACTCCCAGCTGAGTGTGGGAAATCAATATGGATTTCTAATGGCACCTATACATCTTGCTGGATTTGACAGAACTTGCAAAAAAATACAAACAATCTTCAGCAAACTATTTTCCTCAATTAAAAAGTATGTAAAAAAAGACAAATAATGACTATCTAGACATCATTATTATGCACTTCACTCACTTGGAAGCATCAACAATACCAATAAATTACTTAGAATTGTTTTACAGTTTTTGTTTTGTCTCTCAGTTTTAGAGAACTTGGATGATGGATCTACAAATAAGCTGTTCGCTCTAGTCCAAAAGATTATGGAATGTTTATCTATATTTCTTCTCAGCAGTGTTTGTGCTCATTAGTTTTTGTCAGAGTCTTCAGAATTTAGTACATATTAGTTGAACTGATCCTGCATAAAACTGTTTGAAATAATACATCAAAATTTACAATGTTTAGAAAAAAGCACCTTTCATGCTTTGATATAAATACCATAAAATCTTTCCATGGAACTACTTTGAGCAACAGGTTCTTAGCTTGACTTGAATCCCCCTTTGCAAACACCTTTAACTGCAGGTAACATTTTACACAGCAAGCAACAAAAAACAATATGAAAATACAGTGTTAGCATTCCCTAGAAAAATCCTCAATATTTATGTTATATTATCTGTAATTAAAGATAACAGAACAGAAGCACTGACCACCACCTTTGTTTTCCCCGGTCCTGTTCAAAGTGTTTATTTTCCCTTTGTCTCCTATGGGAATTATTTGCACAATTAAACCTCAGCGAGACCAGCACAAATTGTTTGCACAAATGCCACAAGCCAGAGATGAGATTTGGAAAACCCAGCTCATTAGATCTGCAAAAAATATTGGACTGTTTTTATATAGAGGTGAGGGAATCAGTCGTTCCATACAGGATAGACACTGTCCTGCTCTCTCATGGAGAAAGGACCAAAGCTGGCAAAATCAGACCTCCTTCAGACCATCACTCAATGAGTGAAATTCCTTTGATACTATAAATTAAACCCCAAATAAATTAATAAATAAACTAATTTCCAAGCACTACTGTTGTTATTACATTACAGACAAACTACATACACCAGATTTTTAGTGTATTTGCCTTCAGCACTGTCTGGTTCTCTCCACTGAAAGTCTGTACTGCAGTTCTCACAGCCCAGGAACTACTCAGGACTCGAAATTTTGCAGGCAGAGCCCATTTTTTACTGACAGCCTTTACAGAGATGTGTGGGGAGACACAAATCCTCTCTGGTCACCATCTGAAAGCAATCAATGGCAGGGGACAAAACCCTCACATTTTAGGGGAGAACTGAATCCTTTCACCGAATCCTTTCACCTTTTTCTTTGGCACCACAGTGGAAAGCCTTGCAGCAGAACGTGAGGCATCTCCAGAGGAGGTCAGTTAAGGAATGACATGAGGACTGTAGATGTGGCACAAGAAAAACTCCGCCTGTATTTTTATTTCAAGGGGACAGCCTGAAGAGGGGGGAAAAACCCAGTCTCTGCCACAGTCCAATGTATGTGACAAACTGGATTAATTCCCACATGTCAGAATCCATTTCAAACCCCCCCTCGGAGCCAGAAGTCCATTTCCAAGAGGAGACAGCTGTCTGTGGCCACATCCCAGAGAAATCTGCCTGTCACACACCCCCAGCCCAGCGACCACAAAAGCCACTGCAGAGGAAAAAATCTGGGTAAAGTTTTGTCAGAAGGAAAAAGGAAAAACAAAGCCCAAGAAAAAATAACTTCTGAAACGCCATTTCTTGCTTTCAGAATTTGTACCAACAGCAGATCATTACTTAGCATGAACAAAAATATTTATCCTGTGGATTGCAAACACATGAATGCATTTTATGATGACTTCCTTTTACAGACCCTGAGCTTATTTCTGGCCTCTATTATTCCTGGTGAAGAATTTGCCTTCTGTACAGGGCAACAAGTTGGGTGTAAAATGCTAACAGATAACTCAATAAAGCCACTTGTTCATGAGGGTCAGCGCTGCATCCCAAACCTCTCCGGGGTTTCTGCCCTCCTCTCTCTGGGAAAGGGGTGCAGCTCAAACAAAGGAAAGGTCAGCAGGGGAAGGAGAGAGATGTTTTTAGGAGTTCTCATTCCTAACCTCTCCACAAGGATTGCAAGAACGAGGAAGCACTGGGCTGTCTGCAGAGAGCAGGGCTGGGAGGATGAGGATGAGGAGTTTCTCCCACACACCCAAGTGAATGCCAGCACTATCCAGGGGCAAATCAAGGAGCATTTGCTGTATTTCAATAAAATCAAACACGGTGGCTCCTGCAATAGAGGATTTGACTGGATTTCTAGCCACAGCAGGGCTGTGCCCATGAGAGCCTGCACTGCAACTCCTGCCCTGATCCTGAGCTGAATTCCCTGATCCTGATCCCGAGATGAATTCTCTCCTATGCCTGATCCTGAGCTGAATTCCCTCATCCTGAGCTGAATCCCCTGATCCTGAGCTGAAATTCCCTGATCCGAGCTGGATTCCCTGTGCCTGATCCTGACATGAATTCCCTGATCCCAAGCTGAATTCCCTGTGCCTCATCCCAAGCTGAATTCCCTGCCGTGGCCCATGGGCCATTCATCTGTCTGCAGTTCATTTAGAACTAAACTTAGCACAGGAAAAGGACACTTCAAAGCCGCTCTACAGAGTATTGTGAAACACTCTGAGAGGTTTAGGGCATCCAGGGAAGAATCATTCCAACCTCCTGGAGAGAAACATCACTGACCCAAAGGAGCTTTGTGCAGCTGTCACCGGTTTTGTCAACTCTGCGAGCTCCACAAATACAAGAAATTGTATTTATCTCCTCTGCCCATTTCCCATTCACACAGAGCTCGACAGGCTCATAATTAACAGCCTCAGAAAGAGTCAGCTCCTGAAATTAAGCAGCAGAAATTGAAGAGAAGTGAGGAGGTTTGAGGAGGTTTGTTTGAAAGAGAAATACCTACGCAAAGCACTGGCTTTACGCAGCTTAGGGCAGACTTGTTGCAATCTAAAAAAATACTACAACCATGAAATCTATGATGAGAATGCCCCATATGAAAACCACCACAGGATTAAGCTCAAGAAAGGAATTTCTCATGCAAACTTTGCACTCTAATCTGAACTTTTACTGTAAGCATTCACTTTCAGTTCAATTATATTTCAGGGGATATTTAGCCAAATACTCTGGAAAATTTGACTTGCTCTTGTCTACTTTAGGAATTAGAGGGGACCAGAGATCACAGCTGTCTGGAACAAGATTATGTTTGTAAAGTACAAAAATATTAAAGATGGGAATACTTTTAAAACAAACAAACATAAAAATCTCAAAGCAAACACAGATATCTTTCATCTTATTAAGAAAACACATGACTATTTCCTTTTTCATTCTCTACAAAAGAGTCTTATTCAATTGTATTAAAAAACCCTGATAAATTCTGACGGACTTTCCTCTTCCACACAAATTTCTAACCAACTCTGTAAGCAAATAATTTTTGGGGAATAAATGATGCCATAGCAAAATAAAATGCACTGATTCCTGCACAGCAAGTTCCTGAAAGAATTCCAAGATTAAAGGAACATAAAAAATGAATTACCCTTTTTCACCTCTCATGAGAGTAATCCTCCAGGTCAGCTTTGAGGTACATCTGAAACAAATGGTAAACTGTTTGGTAAACAGAAGGATTTTTCAGCAGCCCTTTTTGAAGGAATCATGGGAAAGTTTAGATCTAATCACAGCATAAAGATGGGTTCAAACTAAGGTTGGATCTTTTTTACACATCCTGCCTATGAAACACACTGCATGGAAAATCCAGGGGCTCCAAGGGACCCATTCATACCAGTGACCTACTGCCTCTGCTTTTATTTTTAGCAAGCACTTTGGTCTTAGGAAGAACTTGTATATGCTACTTATAGTTTTGTATCTCAAATTAGTCCCAGTAAGAGAGACCCTGGTGTCTCACACTGCCATCACTGCAAAGGGAAGGCAGAAAAAAGAAGCTGAAAGTAACAGAACACAAGAGAAGTTTTTACGTTTCCAGGAGTTTGATTTCCAGTTTGTGACCAGAGTTCTGTGCCACCCTGACCCCAAGGCAGGGCACAGGCAGATGGTGCTCCCAAAGCCAGCACTGACAACTCCCCCAAATCTCCTCATCCTCCCTCCCCAGTGCACAATTCAGGCTGGAAAACGCTGCACACAACCCAGCAAAAAGCTTTTCCCTGATCTCCTGCAAAGACAAGAACTGGGAATTGGACACGAGCTCCCCTCCCCACACGCTGCACTCAGCTGGTGTGGAACAAACCCACAGCAAAGTTCCCTTTTCTCATCCCCTTATTAACATGAGCCATGGGACCCTGGCAGGAGCCGCGGCCGCGCCGCCGACAGGAACCGTCCCACCTATGCCTAAAACAAAACCAGCCAACTCTCAGCTGCAGAAACAGCATTTGTGCTTCTCCAGAAAGGGATGGCAAGTCTTTAATTATTAAACCAATTGCATTTAGCAGATGGTCAAAGAAAAGTACTTTTAAAAAGTTGCCCAGAGGGTTATAAAAACGAACAAGCTCCAACAGCTGCCAGCTGGTGCGTGAAATCAATAATGAGAAAACGAGTCCGACTGTATCTTTGTGCTCATTGTCTGGCCCAAGCCAGCCAGGACAAGGGAGCGGGGACGTCACAGCCCGGCTGAATGGATTACGTGGATCTAATTAGGGAAGGACAAACATCTGAAGCGGGCTGGAAGGAGGGAGCCCGTGCGGGATGCGCGGACACAGGGCCGGCCCCAAACACACGGACCCTGCCAGCTCCAGGGACCCCGGGTTCCTTTTTGGAAAAGCCAAAATGCAGCACCAGCACCAAAGGCAACTTGGACATACAGAATGTTCACTGATTTTCTGCAGTTGGTGTACAGCCTAAAAATTAATGAAAATGCACAAAATTACAGAATTAAAATGTTACACGAATCGTTTTCTGTATTTAATCACTATCAAAAGTGTGGTAAGGATATAAATTAATGTTAAGCCTCAGCCTCCCAAGAGCAGTAACCTGGTTATTGCTGCTTTTTGCTCTCCAGACTAAGCTCAGATGAGAGTTTTTTAAACTATGGGCCTCTCATCAACCTTAAAACAATATTAAATGTCTACAATAACATGACAAGACTTCAAGCAAAAATGCAGAGGAAAAATAAACACTACTAAGGAGGTAAAAATAAAATCAATTTTACAAAGCAATTTCATTTCATTTAAATAATTTTAACAAACAAAAACCTACCACAGGGACCTGACTACCTTGTACATAAAAAACAACAGATAGGTTTTCTGGCAGATTATCTATTGGTTTAATAATTTATTCCATAGCCAAAATCTTCCCCTGAATTAATAGAAAACACCAGTTTAATTCAGCAAGCATTAGGGGTTTGGTTTGGAGGGGGTAGGAGGGGCTGTAGAGGGTTTTTTTATTTTCATCCTGTAGAATGATGGATTATTTGATGAACAAGGGGGTGGGCAAGGGAAGGAGTCACATGCAAGAGTAAACAAAACAGAACTGAGAAAAGCACATGAAGTAAAATTTCAGCTGCAGTAGCAGTGTGCTTAAAAAACAGAGCCACCTCACAGTTATAGGCAGAAGCCTATCAAATCCCAGATCTCACTGACTTGTCACTGTGGTTTCTCCAGTGAAGGTCCATTGATAAACAGACAGAAAAGCAGATTAAGATAGGCAGAATAAATTATTAATTGCTTCTCAAGACAGCCAAGATAACTCAACACAAAAGCATTCCAAATGTTATTTTTAGCATATAAATAGTACACTGTGTTTTAACTTACATCAGCTGTTTTCTTTATCAGATTTTTATCTGAAGATGGGAACAGCACATGTCCCTTCAGCTCCCATCAGCTGCTACACTGGGTAGGATTTTATCTTGGGGAGAAAACAGAGCTCTGAGCTGGAACTCCATCGGCTGGTTTTGTAGTTACTCTGGGCAGGACATACTGAAAACTTTTCTTGTGCACACAAAGCCCCAGGTCTGTATTAATGCATGGAAGTGACATTTCCTGGGGACATCCGGATAGGGACCATGCAATTAGCACTGCTTCATGCACTGGAATCTGCTTTTTGCAAATTAAAATCTGGCTTTATTTCCACTCCCGTGACAGCCACAAGCCAGCCACACTTTGTGCAGGGTGCTGGTGCTGGTCTGCACACAGTGAGCAAATAATATGCACAGTTATATCCATTCTGACACTTATTTGATGAGAAGTAGAGAGATGGCTTCTTGGATGTGCCTGGATTTTCACTGCCATCATGGACTGCTTCTGTTTTGCAAAAAAACCCCAGGATTTGTAAACAAGGTTTATTTTCAGAAGCTCAATTTACCTTCTGTTATCACATAAATTCTGTATCAATATCTGCCACCATCATTTTTCTTTTCTGCTGTTCAGCAAGGCTTACTTTCAATCACACAATATATGAAATGTAGATTGCTAGCAGTGAGCATTAATTTTGTCTATTCATTTATTTAGGAATCCTGAAGTAGACTCCTGAAACATTGCTTACAGCAGAACTGTAAACTAAAAGGCACTGGAATAATAAAGATAAGGCTGTCCCATTTAGAAAGGGAAATTTCTACATTCTTGGGTAAACAGAGAGCTCTCATAAATCGAGCAATGCCTTTTAGTGCTGTCAGTGTGACTTGAGTCTAGATGGACCATTGTGTTCCCTAAAGAAACTTACTTAAAATATTTACTGTAGAATTGTTTTTAGTGAGAATGATGAATAAATTTAACTCTTTTTAACAAAATATTTTGTTAAAAGTATGCTTTTCATGGAGTTCCTTTTAATATCTGAATAAACACATCAGTTGTAAGAATCATGGCTTCCAGGCTCTGTATTTGTACATGTGCACAGAGATTACAATGACACACAGATGTGAGTCTGCTCTGTAACCTAAAACTCTGAATTTTACTTTATTCTAATCAAATTCTGCAATCTTTAAGTCCCCACCCTCTTCTAATGACACACAATGTCTTGCCTTTGATGAGCTCAACTACGTGCACCAGTCCTGGTACATTAAAAAAACCTCCATAAAATAAAAAAAAATATATAGTTGAGCTCCATCTTCTTTATTTGTATATCCAAAAAAAAATTCCCATCTGACACTCAGATTATTTACTGGAAGATCGAGGGAAATAGCAGGGGATATGTAAAAGGAGAGGCAGATTATGATAAAACCAACAGCAAAGAACATGAGACCCAGCAAAGACCATTGCAGTCAGTGTCAACTGTGTAAGTTTAACATTAAAATGTACCATGTGAAAGAGTTTTGGTGTGCAGTGAAAAACCACCAGAGGTTGTCAGTCCAGCCCAGAGTGGACAGACCAACCCCCAGTGGTCCTGCAGCCATGGCCAGCAGAGCTTGGCAAACCCACCAGAGATCAGGCAGTGCAAAGGCAGAAGGGAAAAAAATCATTCCTGGAATGGCTTGTGTGTGTCTGGAGCTATTACCTACAGCATTTTACCAATCACTATTGTATTTCTTCTTAACCTACAATAAACACTTCTATAAATATATCCTTTTTAACCAGGCAGCTCCTACTCAAGCTGCTCATTTTGCTAAAAAAAGCCCCATTAAATTAATCCTAAAGCATACACCTAAATTGAGACTTGGTCATCTTCTACTCTCCTGTTTTTACTACACAAAAATAATCACTTCTGTGTTTGTGCAAAAAAATTCAGTGTTAAGATAAAGGAAACTTCAACTTCAATGCCACAATTTACGTTCAGCACAGCTGAATAAAGATTTAAAAGTCATTGACCATTTAGATTTTACAGCATAAAATGCTGCTTCCAAAGTGAATGAAAATGGGCTTTCAAATGAATTTTTTAAAATTATGTAAGTCTTACTATAATACAAACATTCCTAGTGGAAAAGCCAGTAAGGGTTGGTTATGGCATGGTGTGTTACAATTGTCACGGAGTGATGGCAGAAGGACACTGATGGTGATTTTTTAAATTCTACTTCAGAAACATTCACAGAAAATAATCAATATATGCATAACTTGTTCTGATATGAACAAAATAACTCTTCTGCACTGCAATTATAAAAACACAAACAGCCTGCCATGAGCACAATGACCTGGATCACCTTCAGTCCAAACAGCAGCCACCCTCTGCGTCACTCCTCAAAGATAAATGCAGGCAATTACAGAAATACACAGTGAGTCCCAGCCAAAATCCAGACAAGAACCAGCACTAAATACAGCTAAAAAATCAGGAATGTTTTATCAAAAAGCCTAAAACTTTTCAAAAGCTACAATTATGAAATATATATCCTAGAAGCTCTGCCATTTAGAAAATCCAGGGATTATTTGCACCTAAATCAGCACAATAAAGTGTAGTTAAAGTACCTGAACAACCTTAATCCTGTCCCCATCTGAAGGGCTCACACCTTGGGACCCTCGGAACATTGTAGACAATCGTGCATTTGGCAGATGCAATGGATTTTAGGATTTAAATTATAAAATAAACTTTTAAAACTTAATTTTTCTCTGTCAGAGTAAGTACTGGAGCCCATCGTGGCACACCCAGAAGCTTGCCTTTATCTTCCTAACTTGGCCAAATCTCTTCAAGGAGTTTAAAAAAAAGCTCAGAAGCTCAGGAGGTCGGAAACTGAGGTAGGTTTTTGAAAAGCACCTGCTGTTGGATTAACTCTTTTCTTTATAAAGACAAGACTGAACAATGTCACATAAATACTGTCTCTGGTTTCAATGGGATTTTCTATGGAAAATCCAAGGCTCTCTGGGGCGATTTCTGACTCAATTCTGCATCAACAAGCAAAGATCACAGTCAAAAATTGCACCTCTGCTTCTTCAAGTTCCTCTTCAAAAAACAAACTCACTAGCACAGATGGTTGTTTTTAAAGATTACATTTCTTTCAATCAGTGAATTTCCAAAAGCTAAGAAGGTATAGACTTAATATAATGTTATTTTGTTCTTTGGGAAGGAATTTCATAGAAAGCAGGAGGGAAAACCAGGAAGAAAACCAAGAAGAGTAACAGAAATGTCAGTAACAATTAGCATTACTGTGTTACTGATCTCCCTTGGACATGGCCACGCAGGAGCCAGGAACAGGAACCCCAGGTTTGGGGTTTACCATCAGTGATATACCCTGTAACTCCAAACCTTTCTAAAACTGAGGGCTCCTGCAGCTCTCACAAGAGGAAATTTGCCTGAGGTTTCACACAAGATTTTTTTAACTGATTTTCACGTATTATTAATTCAGAATACTGGAATCTTTGGCTTGCTTTTCAAGGTTTTTCTATCACAAGAACATGCAGAGTACAGCTCTACTGAGAACTGGCTTGTTGGGCTGTTCATGCAAAGTTCTGACTCTCAAAGCAGTGACTGCAGCTCCATGATAAACCAGTACACTGGTTCACATTCTTCAAAAATACAGGTAAGACCTCATTGTATTCACACTGCTTCAATTCCCAGTTAAATAATATAAAAATAGATGAAAGATCAATCTTTGTCCTGGACTGTTTTCAAAACTGGACACCAATGACACTTGATTCCCCTGATAAAAAAATTCTGTCTACCCAAAATATTCTTGCCTGCAATGAGAATTGCTGGTACTGAGGGCTAAATCAAACGGGGCAGGGGAGTTTCAGGGAGCAATCCAGACTACGGCAAATATGAAATAAAATCACTTGTGAACTTCTGGCTACATCTCACTTTCTGATTTATTGTAAGCTCAATTACAAGGTAATTCGCTCAGTAAAACTCAAGACCTTTCACCCTGCTACTACCAGAACTCTAAGAATACAAACTTAAACAATAAGTGTGATACTAATCCTGGCTACTCCTACAGAGGAGAGCTGCTTCCTCTGCACTTCCAGATCCATTAAACTGAGGGGAGGCAGCCAAGAATCCCTCTGAACCCACGGATCTCCCATGTAGCACCGAGCTATAAATATTTTCCATGCTCAGGGTTCAAGCAGCAGCAGCCCAACACAAAAAGCTGCATTCCCAACTGCATCCTAATGGGATCTTCCCAACTCCAGAGCTGCTGCTGGGCTATCAGCACATGAAAGTCCCGGAACAAGAACTGAAACACCACGATGGGTTCCCATTGTCCTTGAAAGCTGCCTCCTCCTCCTCCATCCCCTTTGTGAGCAGGGCGCTCACACAGCCTCCATCCATCCACGCCTGCATTCACAGCTCACCAATACTCATATGCAGCAAGGTCAGAAATTTTTTTTTTAACATTCTTTGATTAATGCTGAGAGCTGCAGCATGTTTAGACAGGGTCGTGACCCCAGGCATCCATTTAATCAAATTTCTCTGCTGCTTGTCCCAGTGGAGCCATCGCAACAAGAAACTCTCTCAATGAAAAAAAAAAAGGAAAAGAAAAAGAAAAGGAAAAAAATGCACACTTCACATCTCACATTGTTTACATGCTGTTAAGTAATTATTTCACTCTTCGACCCCCACCGGCCATCAACAGACAAGTCACCTCCTTGGAGATTCTGAAAAGCTTATTCAGCTGTATATAATTCATTTTGTCTCTTTCCTTCATTGTGAAGCTAACTGCTTAGCTTAAAGACTTCTTTGTGAATACTTAAGTACATGGTGTCCATGCTAATGATCTCACTAATTATAAGCGTATTTATCATATACAAAGTGTTCCCAGCTCTTCTTTCCCAAAGCCATCCCACTCCAGCTCTGCCATCCAGCAGTTTCTCACCACATCTTTACCCAAACACTCACATGTGCATTTCCCTGGAATTCTGTCATTACCTGAGTGCCCGAGCAAGTTGCTCAATATTTGCTCAGGAGTTTTCAATAACACTCTGATCTTTTATGCAGCTCTTCTCCAGGGCAAAGTGCAGAAATGAGCCAGGCAGGTAATAAAGAATTACAGTTTGCCTTTATCTAATAGCTCCATCAGTCAGAGTAATAGAGTTGGATAAAATGGTAACCTATTCACCCCGCTCCTCTTAATTGCTACCCTAGGATGCAAAAAGTAGGGGCAAGAAAAAAGTTTATTTCTAATTGCAGTTCAGAAATTAGAGGTGAATGACTTGAAAGCATCTAATACCCTCCTCTCCAAACTCAAAGGGAAACTGACTGGAGACAGAATTACAACCACAAAAGCAGATGTCTGGGGGAAAAGGGAAGGGGGGGAGCAGTGTGGATTTGGGAGAACAAAAGGATTTATTTTACATACTGGTTTATTTTTTTCTGAGTGTCTTCTTCCTTTCAGAATGAAAATATTCACATTAGCTGCTAGAATTATGAGAAAGATGGTGACATGATGTGCAGAGCATCCTGCTGAGGAGCTCCACACCCTCAGTGTGCTCCGAGGACCAGATTTTCACACTCCCATCAAAACTTGTCCACTAAATAAAGGGTACCTGGATCAAATGGGACAGGGAGAAGGGAAGAAAGGAAAATGAAATGGGGTCCTGGAAGGTCAGGATTAGTTGGAAAGGAATGGAAGTAACAAGGATAAATCAGGCAGAAGTAAACCACAGGGTATGTAACAAAAACTGAAATTCTGCCTCATCTCAAGCTGACTCCTGCACACAGCACGTGACAGCAACAGCCAGGTTTTACCAAAACTATCCCTTCAGACAGAAATAAATCTCAGCAGGTCCACCACACTTCTTTACTTGCAAAACTCTACTGAAATGTCTACGTACACATTTGTAAATATGACTGCATTGTTCCATTTCTTTTGAACCCAAATCACCTTTCAAGAAAAGGACCTTTCACATTTAACTTTATGGGAATAGGAAATCATCACTGATAGAGATTAAATTTAGGAATATGGGATAATTAAAAATAAAAAAAATCCTTTCCCCTTAATCTCACAAATTACCCATTGCTACAGAAAAACATTCTCAGCTGTATTAATTATTTGATATTCATCACTATCTCCAGAGGATAACTGACATGCACATGAACAGTAAAATAATTGCACTGAGCAAACTCTGCCTGAATTGTTGAAATATATTACTCATGCAGATTATTAAATTAATGAAATATTACTTGTGACTTTTTTTTTTCCTTTGCATTCTGTAATTTGCTGCACTAAATATTATGGAATTTTTCTGCTGGAACAGTACCTACAACTCATGTAACTATTCAACATTAAATTCTTTAGTTTCTTGATGTTATCTAATTCAAAAATTGCCTTCAAAAATATTAAAAAAGAAGGGGAGAAACTAAACTTTTGTGTCAAGAGCAGAATTTTGTTTCCACACAGGCATGCATTGCACAGCTCTGTTAGCACTTCTTGCCCAAGAGCAGTGTTGGTGTAACATAGATTTGATAATGATGTTATTACAACCCTGTTCTCAACTGCTTTTACACAGACAGTAATATTAAAGTCAGTATTTTGCATTCCTGCAAATTATTAATGATTTAAAGTGAAGTTCTCCACATCTGGCATCTGCTTCCATCTTAAGTATGTGATGGAAACACAGAAAAACAGGCTGCTGCTCCTTTATTAATAAAATACCAGTCTTTTCTTGCAAAACTTCAGCACCTCCACACCCTGAAGTACTGGAGGGTTGGACTCCTTCAGGAAACTCATTCTGTAGTCATGAAAATATGTCAACTCCTCCTCATGACAGACAAGTTCTTGAGAGCTTTGTATAAATCTGATGTAGTAAATGTTAATTATGCAGTATCTAAATTATCAAATTTTTTTTGCATTTTCCTTGTTAGGTTGAAGAATTTTAAATAAAATTTTAAAACCCAGCCCAAATTGCAGGGTTTTTTTGAGGTAGTCCTCTAGAAAAACCATCCTGAAGTGCAGGAGCAGACAATGCCAGCAGTAGCATCCCTTCCTTCCACGGAGGTCTAAAGGAAAATAATAGGGGAAAAAAAAAGAATTTTAGATTTTTCTTAGGATAACTGTGCCTCACTGTGACTGTCCTCTAAGTTTTTACTTATGGTTCCCTAATAGAACTGATGATGCTGTGTTGGGGAAGAAATCAAACCTGGACAAGAAGCAGAAGCAAGGAGGGAGAGTGGAACTGAAGCAAGAATTAACTCAAAGAACAGGTCATAAAAACTGGTGGTGTTTTCACACTCTGCTGGAAAATGAAAATAAAACAAGGAAAGAGTCTGGAGATAAAAGTTCACACAGTTCAATCCACACAAAAAAGCACAATCTGGATCCCAGAACACTTCAGATGGAACACTGCGTGTCAGGACAATGCTCAGGGAGGGATGAGAGGCTTCACCCTGCACATCCCTGCCCGCTGCTCCTGGAGTCCTGATTTTGTACCTAGTGGAGGTTTATGTAAACTAAATGTATGGGTGAATACCAGAATGGAAGACTTCTGATTTCCTTCAGTGTCATGGCAATTCAGCAGCAAAGTAAGAGCAGAGATGTCTTGAGCCCATTTCCTTCCCTTGGTCTCATCCACACAAAAATTTACTTCACTCTAAGGCAAAGCTGGAAAGAAAATCTGAAGAAAAAAACACCATGAAATTCCATATTTACACAGGAAAATGAATATTCTTTGTCTATTGGACAGTTTAAGAGTTCCTCTCTAATTCAGGTTTTTATCCATTATTATATCCACTAACAGACATTTTGTTTTCTTAAGGGATATGGCTAAAAACCAAATTTGAATATTTAATTACAGTTGAGTGTGAAATTCTTCAACTTCACTCTTTATATTTTTAATCTTTAAATGTAAAAAACAAATGATGCCTCCAAGTCTCATTTCCAGCAATAACTGCCCAGGCTTTCAGAAATTTCAGGAGCCACTGCATGCCTGGACTGAATTGGGAAAATTTAATACCGTGTAAGATATGCAGATAAAATATGAATTCCAGCCATGTAACAAAAATGCCGTTGACAACATGTATATTATGCAATTATGACTGTCATTTTATTACTGTTATTAATTTATTAGTATAATTGCAATTTTTTTCAATGTCATAATGTGATAATAAAGGACTTGTCATTACTACGTTAACCTCGGAACATCTCTGACCTCAGGGGAGGTAGCTGTACGCTTTCAGTCCAAAATGAGCTGTCAGTTACCACAACGAGATTTTGATGACTACATTATCTTGTAATTAAATGTCTCAACAAACTTCTCCTTTTGATTGACAGGTAGTTAAGACTATCTTTGACCACAGGGCAGTTTCT
Organism: Passer montanus; assembly: GCF_014805655.1. NCBI lineage: Eukaryota > Metazoa > Chordata > Aves > Passeriformes > Passeridae > Passer > Passer montanus. The sequence continues at coordinate 3,935,717 of NW_024369818.1, forward strand.
TTATTTTTCAAGAATAATTTTTCAGCAGCGAAGAAGAAAGACAAGAGTTTAAAAATTAAAGTGTTTTGAACTATATATTAATCTATATTTAGTACTTATAAGACAGTGAAAATTCCACCAAACTGCATTATCCTCTGCCCAAGCTACAGCATTTCAGTGACAACTTTGATTGATTAAAGGAGTTTATGCTTTTCTTTACTAGCATTTAGGTCTTTAAAGAAATAAATTGTTTAGATTTTACATTTTCTCCCATTTTCCATATATTTTTAAGACAATACCAATGCTCAGAGTCAATACTGATGCCTACAAGGAGATCCCATCAGTAAGAATGTTTTAGGAGATGCTCATAAAGGTTGATTTCTGATGATTTGGACCATTTAGAAGAACTCAAACAGAAACTCAGCTCATAATGGATTTAAAAGAACAAGCAACATAAATTATCCTCTATCAGATCAGCCATCCTCTCCAACAGGACTTTTTGCCACAGCAGAACCAGTGGAACTGAGGCTGGAGAAGCATCAGTGCCAGAAAGACGCCAAGATGAGAAGTGAACACAACACAGAGTGACACACACCCCTGTGCCCTCTCCAAAGAGAAGGATTTCCTTTCCTGAAGGAGGGAGGGTGGAACCACCTCCTACAGACAATCCCCATGGAAAAATGCCCTTGGACCTCGTGAGGAACATGCCTGGCACCACTGCCACCGACAGCCCTGCCCTCCATGGAACTGTGCATCCAGGCTGGTCCTCCTCTGCCCCGGCAGCCTGTGCTGGAGCTCAGCAGCACAGACAACAAGGTGAGCACTGGAGGTGCCCAGATCAATTTCTCCTCCCTCTGAATGGGATCCCATCCCCAACCAGTCTAAGTTCAACATAACAAAGGATGAAGGCCGTCCTTCCCAAACAAATCTTGACATCAAACACATCCTACATCAAATACAATCTCAACAAAACCTGAAGTGCTTTGAAATGCAGAAAACTGTACCAATAGCAAATTCTGATGAGAATAAAATAAAGCAAGGGCTTTCCACAGCAACATAAAGGTCACACAGGTTTGGTACACCTGAGGCACGTCATCAACACAGCCGGGAGTGACAAAATTCCTCTCCCATTTGTGCTGCAATTAATATCAAATTAATTTCCTGGGACACAGCAGCAATTACTCGCACGTCGCTGTCACTTAAACTGCCAGGCCTGTGGTTTAACCTTCCAGGAAGAATCCAGTGAGTCAGAATTTGACACAACAACACACGGTCACAGGCACAAGGAGAAGGCTGCCCTTATCTGCTGATGCACCCTCGGGTTTCGGTATTTCCCCATTTCCCCCACGGCTGCACTGTTGAAATCCAAATCTTATCAAGGACTTACGTTACCAATGTTCAGTTTTTTCATAGATTTCACGTTCTGCAATGGTCTCTAAGAGTTCTCAGCTCTAGGAGTCACGTACATGTATGGGGAACCGGCTTTCATTCGAAGAAAAAGAAAAAAGCAGAAGGCTGAAAGCAAATAAAATCTTAATTTTTCCGAAATTTATGCGTTTTTTTAAAACTGTGTTAATTTATTTGCTGATACCCAATTTTTTTTCACCTTCCTTTCTCTCACATTTCTTCATTCTAGCAACACATCTTCCTGCAGACTGTTGGACCCCAAGAGCTTTATTCAGATATTGAGGGCATTTAATAAACAGCACAAAGAAAAGTTGGGATGAAAATCTGAAATGACAAAAATGTTGCCCAGCATGTTACAGTCATTTATGTGGAATAAACTGCTGAGGTTTAATACTGTGCATGTCACTTCTTTGAACTGTTCAAGATAATGACAACAGCTACACTTAACTGTAGCTGTTAACTTCAATTTTGGGTTGAATTTCAGCTGCTATCAGGACAACTGGATTTCCTGAAATGTATTTCATACTTTTAAATTTATATTTCAAGTGATTTACTTTACAAACACCTGTATTTGCAGAAATGAGATTAAATAGCTACGTTTACACAAGGGAAACTGCTACTTATCAAGCACAGCAGTTGCAAATTTTTTGCTATTAATTACTATTTCCTGTAAAAAACAGACACAAACAAATTAAGGGACTGCAGTACCTTAGAGTACCACAGAAATTATATTGCTTAATGTTCTCCCTAATTCTGGCCACGAGACTTAGGTGAGTCAGTCTGTACTTGGTCAAACATTTACACTGCTGAGAAATAGATCAGCTTTTTCATTTGTAGAAAGAAACAAAGAAGTTTGCTATCAACATTATACTAAAAAAGTTTCCCATATAAAGGGGGTTTTTGTATATTAAAAATTATAACATATACACACATAAATACAGCTATATATAAAAAATGAAATTATTTATTCTAGACCAGCTACAGGTCAAAAACCTTTATCTAAATCTCCTGACACAGGATACATCAAAATAGCAGATGACCTGTGTAGACAATGTAAACTTCAGAAGTCACTGTAAAACAGATTTTCTGAAAGGTAATGTTTTAATTTACATTTTATGTAACAATGCTTCACTGTACATATATCCTACAGATCAAACTGAAACTAAAAATATTGACAATATCTAGGATAATGAGCCTTAAATGACACACTAAAATGATCCTTTTAAGAGCATTTGATTTTGCAAAAGACATTTTAAGGCAACATTAAATGAAGATATATTTTGAAGTCCCTTAAACTTGTAGTGGATGTTGCAGTGCTTGCTCATTTAGAAGGCTAAGATGTAAAATATAGAGCTAGAAAAACAAGGAGCTTTATTCTGCCCCCCTGGAGATCTCAAGCTGACCTCTGCAGAGCATATTCCCTGGAATACTGCAGGAATATCTGCACAGCCAAATATCAGCTAGTCTTCCCCTGCCCTCCTGAGCAGGTTGGAAGTGCTCTCTAAGAGGATTTGCTTCCAGTTTGCAGCGTTTTTTGGGAAGGAGAAGATTCAGCACTGCTCACAGCAATGCATGGCTGGGTACTGTCCTCAGAGGAACAGTGTGCCACGGAAATTCTCTTTGGAATTCTGTCACAGCAGCCTCACAGACACCCTCACTGCTGCTTCCAGCCACTGCTACCAACTGGTTCAAAGTCAGTGAAAATTATTTTATAACTGTGTTTCAACAGAGGGGCGTGCCAGGGGCAGGATTTCCACAGAGAGAAGAGTGGGAGTTCTGTTCCCCACTCCAGCTCTGACACACCAAATTCAGACATTTGGGTTTTTACACATTTCCACAAGTCTGGGAACAGTCAAGAGGCACAACACCATGAGCTGCCTCTGTCTAGAATATGTTTCCTGCATTTAGGAAAGTGCAGTAATTCATCAGTGATTTAACCTATAGACATCTGAAGGTTGGAGAGCACCTCAGAGGGGCTGTTGACCTTCAGCAACTGAAAGAATTGAAGCTCCAGCCTTAGTCAATATATATTTATCTTTCTGTTGGGACTATTACAACTGTTCAAGTAATGCTGACCTTGAAACTTCTGCACACGATGCACCAGAATAATGATCCCTGAAGGAAGAGTATAAAAATACCTAAATAGGATATCTACATCCAAAATGCACATAAAGATAAAAGGAAGCATTTCAAAATGTGAAGTCGCTTAAGATGTGGTAATATTATTAAGGCTCTTATTAATTATAATTTGAATAACATTGCTAAATACCATAATTACAGATTTCTAAATATTTTAATGATAGGATATAATTTATGTCAAAGACCTTGTTTGTTTCATTGTGAAATCTTTGCCTATTTGTAATTAATTTAATGTCTGACTGACAGCCTCGTAAATCGAAATAATCTTCAACCTACTCGGCAGAACAGCAAGAGCACAAAGTCTTAACCCTGGGCCTTGGGCTTTTGCAACTTTGCTGCAGATAGAAAATTACAACAAATAAAAAGGTTAGTTTCATGTGACGTCCCAGTTATTTGATCCCTCACATTTCATGCAGAATTTTCTCTTAAATTTGAGATTCAAACAACAGCCTGGACCAATTATATTTGAAAATATTATGGTACTACAGGTACAATAAAATGAACTCTCCTGGGGCCTCTCTTCTTCCAATACCTAACCTTTGACAGGGGCAGTTGGAAAGACTTTTCAAGCAAATTTTTGGAGATGATTTCTCTGAAAAAAACCAAACTCTCTCTGGAGATGGCGGGAGTAAAGACGATAATCACCAGAAGGAGGCTTTAAGCACAGAATATACTGAGATTGTTTCAAGTCCAGCCTTAAAACCACCATATTCCATATGAAAAATTATATTAAAAAATCCCCAAAACAAAACCACACGCAAAGTCTTTAAGATGGCTGTTTGACTTCTCTTCAGGACATTGCAAAACCAACCCAAAAACCCCTCAAATTCAAACTGCAGCTACACCCTGTCCATCAGCAATCCCACCTGAGCTATTTACAGGCTTTAACTGGAAGAATTACCATTTAAAAACTCACAGTAAGGGCAGTCTGTTAGGTTTTATATCAACTACTCATCACCCAGATTTCTCCACTCTTTTCTGCAGAGCCCAGGGCATCACCACAACACTGATCAGTGGCATCAGAGACACCAGTGCACAAAAACACCCAAAAACACTGGTACCGAGGAATTGTTCATTTTCTTCCTCCCTTTGGATTGTTCCTCTCACTTCAGAAGAGCCAATAACTACTTGAAGAAAACCATCTTGCCTGCACACTTTGTTAACAAGGATTAACTTATTTCCAAGCGCAAATGTGACCTGAGTCAGCTACCAAATGCATAAAATAAACATGTCCACATCGTACAAATTATTTTCCACCCTCACCACAGATTTCGTAACTGTCAGCTTTCTGGCTGTCTGGAACTTTCTATTTTCTAAAAGCCTGAATCAACAGAATCAGCATTCTGCTTTCTAACTGACCTGATAAGCTCTTGTTGGAGAGGGAGAAGGAAACTCATGCTCCAACTCCTCCAATTCAGAACCTGGGGTATTTTTTAAATATGCTCCCACCACTTGCAGCTGCCAGGATGCAAAGTGGGTTAAAGAAGGGCTGTAAAATAGCAGTAGAGTCTTTTTGTAGCTACATCCAACTTGTGAAATATATTTTTGGTTGAGTTAAATAAAACATGCAGCACAAGCAGCGAGCTGTTCACCCACCAAACCCCATCTGAACACTGAGGCAGCATGGACACAGACACCACCATTACAGACAGCATCTAATGGCAATTCCACAAGAGCTTTTCTGTTCAGTAGATTTTATTTGGGCTCAGGAGAGCCAGTACCATTTTATTTTGCATGGTATTATCCCAGATGCTGTTGTGTCTCAGATTTATTTATGCATTTCCCATTGGGATACAGGACTTTGCACAAAAACCTGATCCTTCAAGCAGGTACTGCTTTTCCTACTGCAGCCAATCAAGGGCTACCTGAAAAGAGGAGGAAAAGCTAAAAACTGCACCTATACAATGCAGTTCAACGTGGCACATGGAGTTTTATCCCATCCATACACTGCATAATAAAATTTACTGTTATATTAACTCTCTTCCATGATGCCCACTGGATTAAGGCTGCAGCAGAAGTGGATTTTTTTTAATAAAGAAATCTGCTGGGTTTGGAAAAATGAGGCTCAGCTGGGGACACAAGAACTTCATCTCTTGGTCAGCAGTTGAGTATCAAACCTGTCACTGCATGAGACACTCCTGTCTGAGCACTGCTTGGTAAAACGAAGTCCAAGAGCTTTGGACACCTTCTGCCCAAGAGCATCATCATAAATTCTGCCTCCAGGAGACCACTCAGCCCTGAAATGCAGAGCCAGGCCCATGCAATGCAAGCAGTGCTGCAGAGAAGGACAATGCTCCTGGACAGTGCTTTTTCTTCCAGGTGAGGAATCACTGCTGCCCAGAACGTGCAGAGAACTCCTGGGTATCTGTCTTCTCTGAAGAGACAGATATAATATCTTGACAATTCTTCTAATTTCTTTCTCAAAAATATCAAATTAACCTCCTCCAAATCACCCAGCACAGTCTCAAAAGAAGAGTGTTGATTAAGCCAGGACAAAAATACTATTTTTTTTCCAAGTGTGGTCCAATTATTGTAAATTTTACACATAAGGAAGGTCTCTTAAAAACTGTGAACAATCCCCTTATTTCACTTAGCCTGCAGAGTATGCCAGTTTTGCCCAAGACTGTTTTAGCTTGGGGAGCAGCAGAAGATAATAAAGTTTAATGGTTTAATGGCTACTGTTACTTAATTGTTCAAAATTCAAGGTCTCTGGCACATCAGGGGCCAAGACAAAAACCTCCTGACTGAAAAAAAACAAGTACGTAAACGATTCACTCTAATTGCATTTCCTCTGTTACATATTATGTTAAAACCTGATGCAAAATGGTGACTCAGAAGAGCTAAATATAACTAAAAAGTTCATTATTTTCAGCATAACATTTGAATAGTATTCACAGAATACCCCTAGCTATGTTAATTTGGTAATGATATTCTCCCTATATATTTTAAGGCAGTGGTACAACAAACTGAGATAGGTGGGGTAGAAATTACACCACTTTAATTTCTCGAGGATAACAATTAAAGCCCTGCCAACCTATGTACTGTGTTACACTGAATTTATGAACAAAGGTGATGCTGAAGATTAATCAGCACACACAGGCCTGTCAAACTCCTCCAACTCCACCACGTGAATTTATTATGCAAAAACGGCTACAATACATGAAATTTACTGGCTCAGACACAGAATGTTCCTTACTCAGCAAGTCCTCACCAGCGTTCAGAGATGTTTCTTTAACCAAACAACGGAGCAGGACAGAACCTGAGCCAGCACAGACCTCGTTAAGATTTACAGCACAAGAATTATTTTCAGGATGGTTGCTGAGGGGGTTGTGAGTTCTGACGGGGCCCAGGAGTGACTGTGGATGGAGCTGGTGGCTCCCAGTCTGTCCCATCCCTGGGCTGCTCCCTCCCTCTCTTCCAGGCTGCTCAGGACACACCCTGAAGTCAGTTCTCCTGCAGCACAATCTCAACACGCATGGTTTCCCTAAACACACCACATGTAACTCAGAAATCCAGAGAAAAGTCAGAAATCCATGGAAAAAGCAGGTTCGTTTAAAAAAGGATCAAGCAGTTATGTAACCAGGAAAGGGTCCTATTTCCCACATTTGGCATCTGCCCAATTACTCAGAGCTTTACTTTCCAACCTCAATATTATGTTACTGAAGCTCATTTTTTTTAATTGGGGAAGATGGAATATTATCTCTGTTGAACTCCAAATCTCTTTGGAACACAATGTTTTAAACAAACTTCCAACCAACACTGTGCAGATGGCACAAAGCTTCTCCCCCTTTATTACAACAAATAAAAATGATGCACAGTATATAGTGAGGAGTTGTTCAGCACAGAAATCCCAGGCATCACCTTCACTGAAAGGTGCCTGGAACTCTGTAGGATGCTGGAGCTTTACTCAGAAGCAACAACACAAAAGATATCACAACTCACAGTTGTTATGCAAAATTAATGATGAGAATGTACAATACTCAAACCAGTAATGAGCTGTAAGCTCCCATGTGAAACAAAAATGTCTTTTTTTTTTCTTTAAAAAAATTATTTTCTTACCATATCCCCAGCAAAGTACAGGAACAGCAGGAAATTTCTAACAGATCTCCTCAGTTTTTCAGTGAAAACAATGACCAGAAGATACATTAATACTGTACCAAACTCTAGGGAATCCCAATTGTTGGAGCAGAAACAAGCTCTGTATCTTTCAAATCAATTTCCATAGCTGTTTCAATCACAAAATACTTTGAAAATAACCAAAACAGGGTGAACAGTCATGTTGAAGAGACACAAGGCTGCTTCTTGAACACACCAAAGAAAAACACAAACTCTGATAACAGAACAGCAACATTTGTACTGCAAGAAAGAAGAACAGAAAGGTTTCACTGGTCACTCTTGGGTTTTATTGTATCTGAACTGCCAAAAGCTTAGACAAGTATTTCTTTCAGCTAATTCTCTACTACTCAGTCATTTCTTGAAAATATTACCAAAGCACAAAAGCTGACAACACCAAGAATGATTTTGCTGGAGCTGGCTCTCCAGGATGAGAGAAGGCTTTACCTCCTGTTTTGGTCTTCTGTCCCTGCTTTTTTGTTTTTAAATTACCTCTCTTTATTCAGTGGGGGAAAAAAATTGCAACGTGTAGAGCATTAACACATGAGTCTTTCTCTCTTGCTTAAATGCTACAAATACAGCAGCAATGGGCAAATCTGGTCTCAGAACAGAACCTTTTGCTTCCTTCCTCCACCTGGTATTCAAGATAAAGCACCTTACTGAGAAAGAGGAGCAAGACAATGAAAAGAGGTGGAGATGTTAAAAGTGTGGCTTCACATCCTCTGACTTCCAGAAAAGTTTCAGCTTGGTGATTACCTTAACTCAAAATGGGAACAGCAGCTGGGGAGCTACCAGGAAAGTTTTCCCCAGTCCTTCTGATCTTTTTATAAACAAAGGATCCAGGCAGAACCCTTTGATCCTGCCTGATGTGAAAACCAGGGATGGAATGGTTGGGAGCACCGCAGTGTGTCTGTGCCTGCTGCTCCCAGGCTCAGGTCAGCTCCCAGGCAGCTGGCAGCAGGACAAGGGGAATGGCACTGAGCTCTGCCAGGGGCACAGGAATTCAGGGTGGGCATCAGGCAGAAATTCTCCACTGGAAGAGAGGTCATGCAGTGGAACAGACTGCCCAGGGAAGTGGTGGAGTTAACATCCCAGAAGTGCTCAAGAAACATGGATGTGGCACTTGACAGGATGCCAAAGGTTGGGTTTGATGGTCTTGGAAGTCTCTTCCAACGTTAAAGATTCTTTGTCTATACAAAGAAGTTCTCAAGGGAAATAGCAGCAAAGTGGCTTTGTTGTTGTCCCTGAAAACTACTGCTGCCTTCTGGGCTCCTGCAGTAGGGAGAGCAACTGCACTGACACAGGGAAATCACAATGATTTCTGTGGCTCTGATCACAGGGAGCGATTTCTGCTGGACCAGGGTCAACAAGTCCCTACACCAGGCCTATAAAGCTTTCTGCTGTACAAACAAATACAGAAAATATAATTTCTAAATCCCACAGTTCTTGTAAGACTTCTCATGCCTTCTGTTTTCTAATCTGAAACTGATACAGAGCTCATAACAGATTAACTTCTTTCATTCCTGACCACTCCATTTTTTATATACTGTAATACTGCAGTATGTTTTCCTCTCAAATTGTTTTTGAAGATATTTCACGAGTCAGATAAGGTTCCTTTTAAAAACCCAGGCTCTTTAGGTGTTAAACACAAGCAGTAAATCCACTCTGTCAAATTGCCCCATTTATAATATTTAATCTTCCTTCTGTAATCAGGAGAGCTGAAGTACACATTCAGAGTTGCTTTCCTTTGACACAGTTCTCTTATTACTGTCTCTTTTCCTCACATAATGTCCCACAGCAGCTGTGCCATTATGATGATGCTTTCTCTTCTCTCTTTCTCTTTTTTTAAACAGCCTCTCTAGCACAAATAATTAAAACATGTATTTACCTTCCATCTCTCGGCTGAGACTAAGTGCACATTTTGCAGGGAGGGGGGCAGTTGTTTGTTTCTTTTTATTTTATTTCTGAGCAGTGACATATTGATGCTTCAGATAATAAATCATTCCAATTTGTTCATCCCTGCCAACAATGGTTTTAATCTTCATTTACGACTTGCAAAGTCCGTTTTGTTGGAAGCGTTTGATAAAATACTCAATTACCATTTTTTTTTGCACTGCAGTTCAACTGCTGTGCTGATAAAGGCTCTAGCTCAGAAGATAAACTGCAAATAATTCCTGAAGAACAAATGTCAGAGGCAGTTTACAATGAATAGGATTTTTTTTTTGAGCAGATTATTCTCCCACCAAAGTGACAGGGCAGCTCAATATTTATTTTGTTGAGAATGTCATTTGAATATTGTTTGACACCTGCTCCCTGCAGTCAGCTACTCAGCACAGAGCACTTTCAAGGGGTTTGGAGTGAGGTTCCAGATCTACTAACATATTCCAGGGACTTGATTTAAGAAGTAGAAATGGCAGCTTCAAGACACACTTGGCAATTCTTCCCAGGCAAATAAAGGCAAACACCACCAGAACACATGGGCTGCTCACTCCTGTGTGCTCAGGGAGCCAGGAAAACCACAGAGCAAATGTGTGAGCAAAGGGGGAATCTAAGGAAGAGGCTGAAGTTTTCAACTCATCCCTGTGCAGCTTCCATGACATAAAAAAAAAAATAAATTTGATTACATTTCCTCTTTTCATGTCTAGGAGAGAAGTTATCCCTAGAGTTCTGTGGGATGCTCCCCTGCGGATACTCCCAAGTCCTGCAGGACCCTGCCCCAGTGTGGGTTCCCATGGGCTCACAGCCTCCTCCAGGGGCACAGCTGCCTCACCAGCTCCTGCTAAAACCTGGCCATGTTCAGCAGCTGAACTGAACTCACACTGCTGCAATTCCCTACAGCAAAATGGGATTTCCCCCTCTCCCAGCTGTGGAGCTAATCTGGTGACAGACATCACTCCAAAGCACTTTATCTCAAAAGGATCATTCATACAAGATTTTCACCTTACCAGTGGCTCTTCCAGTCCTCTAAAAATCAGAGCATTCTTCCAAAAATGCTCTCCTGAAATGTACACAAGCTGCACATGTGAAACACCCGTGAAGATGCTGGGAGGAGGGCACAGCACAGCCAGGGATGTACCCAGAACATTCTCTGAGAAAAGATCCCTCCCTGTCTTTCCAAAAAGCAAGTAGCCATGAGCCATTTATCTCAATGAATTAAAGATTGTTGTAATCATGTCTTTTGTTTCAGTTTCTTAATCTGTTTTCAGCTACCCTGGTTTATTTGCTTCAGTTATGTGTTGGGGGTTTTGTGCTAACTCAGTGTTTGTCTGCAGGGATGCAGAGAACACACTGAAGGTGGAGCCTTCCCCTTTCCTCAAAAAGGACTTGGAATAAGAAACATGCAGGATTCACACACACAGTACTGCAAGGGAACAGGAATCCAGCAAAATCAGAGATCTACAGTAATTCAACACTGTCTGAAGTGTATCAAGTCCTTTGAAAGGCCATAATCTGCTAAATTAGGTCAGAGATCTATCTGCACTTCAGAGACCTTTATACTCACAACTGGCAGGAAGGAAAATCGTACTAAACCAAAAATATGCTTTGAGTCAGTACATTCATCATACCAAATACATGTGCATGAGCTTTAGTTATAACCCTAACTGTATTTATAAAATACTTCCTCTAACTACATTTATACCCACATATGTAAAATAGGCATATATAAATCAGAGCATATATTTTCTCAAGTTCTCATCTCACCTATGAATACTTTGCTCTTCTCTTCAATAAAATAAAAAAAAAGGATTAAAAAAATAGAGAAAGTGCTTTTACAGATAAAATAATACTTGTTGAGCTACTTTTAAAAATTGGAATAAATAAAAAGAGAATGGCTGCAAATGATCTGACCAGAAGAAGTAGAGATGGAGACTTCTGGAATACAATAACCAGCATGCACTTAAATGAAGCACACATGCACATTAAGTCCAGAAAACAATGCCATGACACATGCAGGACCAGAATGGGAAGGTGGTGACTAATCTGGCCTGCAGGGCTAACAGAACTGGGCACAGAGCACAATCTAATGATAATGTGAGTTATTACACAGACAAGATGGAGTATCCAATTCCCCAGCGTGTATGTGCGTGTGTACACATGTACATCTGTAAATACATGCTTTACAAACCTATTACTGCTTTTCACCAGCCTCTCAAAAAGTATTGAGATTAATGAATAATTGGGTTTCCAAATCTCTCATTGTTCCTCTGTGCTGCTGTGGCTCAATACAGACATCATTACTTCTCCACCAGTGTAGTGATTCTGTTCGTCATGCCTGAAACAACTACAGCACGGAGATTAAATACAATCTATATCCACATAAATCATTGAATAAATGAATCATGAAATTAATATGTAAATTGTGTGTTTAACCTCTATTTATACAGCACTGTCTGTCACCATGTAGTAAATCTAAAACTAATTGCAAATTCACAACTCTGCAAAAAGAACACCATGGTAAAAGCTTGACATATTTATTAACTAAATGTTGAACTACATTGAGTAAGTAATTAACAGTCATGCCAGAACAGGGAGAGGAAATTATATTTAAGCACAGATGTCACCTGTATGAAATGGCTAAAACTATTTTAGATTAGATTTTGATATTAATCAAAGAATACTCCTATTTAATTTTTGACAGACAAATCTGTTTCCATTTATTCATGATTCCATTAAACACTCCGTTTTTAAACCTGAATGTCATGTCCATTCTCAGTCTGGTATGTTCCTTTTAATGTCTTTTAAAAGAAAACGTGAAGAAGAAAACTGTAATGTTAAATGGTAACAAAATCTTCCTACAGTGTAGAAAAAATGCCCTCAAAGGATGAGAAAAATTATTTTGTATTAGGTTAAATTCCGTTATTTATTTCTTTGATATATAAAGAACTGGACACAAGCGTTAATATGCCATCTCTAATTTCACCTCTACATATTTCCAGTGCTTTCTGATGAACAAAAGGCACCTCCCCTTGGATGATCCTGGAAGGTCCCCAGCTGCCTGCACCAACACAAAGATCCTTCCTAAGTCTGATTTTGTTCCAGAATTGCAATATATTTAAGACATATAATATCAAAATAGATGCTTTATGAAAGCACTTGCACAAATGTGTCTGTAGCTCCCCAAGAGTCACTGACACACCAAAAGGGAGGGGAGATGTTCTCCCTCCAGGCAGCCAAAACTGATCCCATGGCACAAGGTCAGTGATGTTCATCAGGAGTACCCAGCTGCCAAACACAAACTTCAACATGGAATTCCTTATATTAACCTTTTTTCTTAACATCTTCTGCTGCTGAAACTAGGCAAACACAGTAAGAATCACCAGAAAGTAGAAAAAATGATATACATCTATGAAATCACACTGGCCCTATGTCATCTCCCTTCTTTGCTTTTTTTACCTCCAACAGGTCAATACTGGTACCCTACAAGTGCAATTCCCAAGCAGGATGTGAGCACAAGGCAGGTTCATAACCATGGAAAAATGAATCCTTGCTGAATATTAGAACAGCAGAGTGAAATCGATTATATAATAAATATGTACTTTAAAACACAGCAACTGGCCCACTGGGCAAACCTCCTTTCTTAACAGGCACTAGAAATTTGAAAAATATCCCAAGTAAATTCCAGTGCATTCAAATGGAAAATACACCCTGCTAGGAAAACAAGTGTCTGATCCAGCAAAAAGGGTGAGATCCTGAAATAACCAATAATGATGAGAAAACTCAGGCAGAATTTTACGCACTTGGTTCCAGGCTTTTAGTAAAGACAAACTCTGATAAAACAGGTAAATTTTACTTCATATGGAATTTATGAACTTGCGCTGTCCCCTCATGGCAAATCCATCCTGCCCACAGCATTCCTCACACTGTGCCTGATGGGGCCACATGAGCATGAGGATCCCCATCCCACAGCCTGCACAGCACAGCCACAAAGACACGAGGTGACTTGTCCAAGGTCAGCACACAAACCATTTCCAGGGCCAGCAATGAGACCTAAGTTCCTCAGCTCCTGGTTCTGGCAAGTGGACCATGGTGCCTTTAAGTGTATTACAGCAAACTATTCCTTGTGTCATCAATCTCAGCTCCAGAAGCACTCTAAATCACTCCAGGATTATGACATTTTTATGGGAGGACAACACTTCATTACAGACCTGAGAACTTGGGAGGAAGAGCAGGAAAAACTCCAAAGCTGCTGAGAAAATCTCAGAAACTACACTGAAAAGCAACTGTCTATGAAGATAAAACAGGGAAACTGCTGTTTACTACTTGCTATTTCTTATCCATTTATCCATCTATTTTCTATATTTTTAGCAGTTTCAGGGGCACAGAGAAGAGAAATAACAGCCTGTGCCCCATGTCCTATGGCTAAAAGGAACAGTTCCCATTACACAGACAGCTTAGAAGCAGAGTTTGAACAAGCTATGGGATTTTTCCTGAATTATAAATATATTGTAATCATGTGCAAATTTCCAAAGTTTTAAAATACATTCAATATAATGTTCATTTCTTTTCACTGTAGATAATTTCATTGCACGAAACAATGCAGAATACAAAGAGCTGCAGGAAAACAACACAGCCCAGTCACCAAACTGCAAATCATTCTTACAGAGGGTTTAACAATTTTCTGAGAAAAAAAACTGCACAAATCATTACAACATCCACTACAAAATGCAAAATACATATTTCAGTGTAGCTATTCCTTGAATACATGAAAAAAAAATCAAGAGAGAAGGGTTACTCTCTTCATGGGCTGTTCTCCCACGTTTAAGTGTTTGAACTATACTGTCAAAAAATAAACACAGGAAATTAGGCAATAATAAATTGATATATCATAATGAATCTCTCCAGAAGATGTCTGGAAATGGTTTTTGCTTGAGCTGGAGTTTGGACAGGATGAACTCCAGAAGTCCTTTGCAACATCATCCTTTCTGTGACTCTTTTTTCCATTCCCCACCATTCAACTCATCTGCTGGGTGGCTTTAACCAAGCTTTTTCAGTTCACCCTCCATAACCTGCAAGTGCCTGGATCCATTTAAAATGAGTCTTTTTTGCTGAAGGCAGAAATGCTGGATGCCGCCTGATTTGAATGAAGTTGTCCTTTATTTCACTATAACCTGGATGCTGCTTCCTCTCTCATGCAGGTAGAAAGGAGCAGGAAAGATAAACAACAGAATGCTAATACTTAATTAATACTCTAATTAAGCTCAGCTTGTTCTCATCTTCTAATGAGAAGAAGAAAGAAAATTTTCCCCCTCCCCTCCTGGAAAAACAACCTCACAAACCAGAGGTCACTGAGGACTGAGTGTGGAAGCAGCAGACTGTGTATGTGCAACAAAGAACTCAACATCCCACTGGGCACAGGAGGGATTCAAATGATTACTCACAACAGAGTCAGAACATACAGAGTAGACAAACAAAAAGGCAAGGTACAACGTAAAGTATGTACAACAACAAACAGAAATAAGGAAACATCTAGGGAGGAACAAATGGGATGGTTATGGGAATGTGAGGTCTCTGGTGAGACAAACAGCAGTTGTGGAAGACACTGAAGCAGAAGAGATGGTACAGACTGTGCATGGAGGGCAGAAAACCTCTTAAGTAGTGGAGAAAAAAATAAAAAGCATGTCTGCAAACATTTAGCAGATGTAGTTAAGGTGAAGGTATGACCATTCCAGCAGAGCCTTCCCCTCTGTTCCCAGCTGCACTGGCAGCAAGTCACCAACAGCAGGGGAAAAAGAGCCACATCTAATTCCAGAGAACAGGAATTATCTAGAGGAGTAGAGCTTCTTGCAAAGACTCAAGTACTGATGCCTTCAGGACAGACAAGGCCCTTCCTGGAGCAGCTTTAATGATCAGAGTCCTAAAAGGAACCAACCAGAGCTTTCCCTCACTTGTCCACACCATTCCTTCTCGGTGTCTTCTAGAGTCCCCTTTAATCAACTCCATTATTTTGTCTGGCCTAGTGTTTGAGATTTAGCAGTTGTCTTAAGTGAATTATTGGCCTATAATTCACAAATTTCTATTCCCTTTCAATTACGCAAGTCCCTCACATTACCAAACCGCCATCTTTATTCTTCTATGTATTGACAATACCTTCTTACATTTGTCATCAGCAAACTGTATGACCACACATCCATTCTGTGTCTGGGTGTTCATTGAAAATATTAAATAAGATCAGACACAAAAAAATCCTTGATAACTCAATCAAGTAACCTTTTTTAAGTCTGATAATTTCAAATTATATTGAACATTCTTAAGCTGCTTTCTCCACTTTTTGAAAACCTGTCCAGGAATTTCCTTAATTACATGCTCTACAGAAGTCCAGACAGCAATGGCAGCCTTTCCCATTTCTAGAAGAATCAGTAATCATAGCAAACACAGCTATTGAGTCAGCTTTGCACAATCTACCCATGGAAAATCACAGGACATTGTGTCTAACTTTCCACATAATTCTGGTTTGAATTATATTCAATAACAAAGTGTGTTTCAAGCTCCCCTTTGCAAATTAAATGAATTATTACCTCTAAATTTTCCATGTTTCCTACTATGAAATCTATATTGATAAGCTACCTAAACTTAATAAAAGCTCATATAAACTTGCCAAGATAAATTACGTTCACATACCTGTCCTTACTAGGGCATAAAAAGGATCCACAGTAATTGCTGACCAGGGCAACCAAACCCTGCAGCAGCTCAGGACTCCCAAAGCATTTTGAAGAAGGGAAGAAGGATTTGAAGCAAACCCTGAAGCAGAGCTTCCTCACACCAGACACAGGATGAACCTAAGCTGCACCCAGGATGCAGAAACAAAGGGCAGCAAGGGCAGGGGGAGCACACCTGCATCCATGGCAGCTTCCACAGGCAGTGCCTGTGTGCCAGGGGCTGTCTTGTATCTGTGGGGTTCCAGAGGAAGGAAGGAATGATGCATCTGATTCCATGTTCTTAGAAGGCTAATTTGTTATTTTATGATACTATAGTATATCAAGGAATGCTATACTAAAGCTATACTAAACTATACTAAAGAGTACGGACAGGATACTTACAGAAGGCTAAAAGATACAAATGAAAACTCGTGACGCTTTCCAGAGCCCCGACACAGCTTGACCATAACTGTCACTGAGTCAAAACAATTCACATGAAACCAATGAAACAATCACCTGTTGGATAAACAATCTCTAACCTCATTACAAAGCAGCAAAACACAGGAGAAGCAAATGACATAATATTGTTTTCCTTTTTCTCTGAGGCTTCTCAGCTTCCCAGGAGAAGAATCCTGGGCAAAGGGATTTTTCCAGAAAATATGACTGCCACGGGGCTGATCCTCAGGGTTCTCAGCCAGCCATGTCACAGGCAGGCACATGCCCACGATCATTTCCTACTGCACTTCAGAGCTCTTTGGAAACTGCTGATGCTCAGCTTCCCTTCTGGGCAGGAGGGCCTGGATCACCACAGTCCAAAGGCAATGGAGGAGTCACAGAACCAGTTAGGCTGGAGAAGACCTCTGAGACCATCAGGTCCAACCTGTGAGCAATCCCCACCTTGTCACCCAGCCCAGAGCCACCTCCAGTCCTTGGCCACCTCCAGGGATGGGGACTCCAGGAGCTGTCACCACCTCAGACCTCACTTCCCACACAGAAATTTAGAGCAGCCCATCACCCCAGCACCCAGATTAAAGGCACTGGGAGGGGAGGGAGGAGAGGCCATAAAGCAGCTTCTTTCTGCCCTGCACAGAGCCCAGATTGCCAGAGCGCTGTTTTTCAAACCACTAATGGGTCTGATATTGTTTCCACAAGAGATTTACGTTAAAAAGATAACTTTCCTCACTTTTGCTTTTCATTGCTGTCCCTTTCCCTGGCCGACATTTCATTCGGGGAGGGAGAAGGAGCTGCTCATTTCCGCAGAGCCCAGAACAATCTCAGATTTATGAGGTGCAGGGAGCCCATCACGGTGATAGAGCAATCTTTCCAGCAGACATCTCTCCATTACTGGAGCTGATGCCTCCCTGCCCCGGTGCCACTGCAGGACGGATCTGTCAGCCCCAACAGGGGGGCTCGGGGCCCCGCCAGCCCCCTCACCCATCTGTCATCTTTATCTCGGCAGCTCCTCTTCAACTCTTCACATGCAGCTCCACCGCCTCTATTTTTTATTTTTTTTTAAACAAAACGTTTGGATGAAAAGGCACATTTCCAACTCGGCGTCTTATGTGACTTTATTTTCCGCCTTATTTTATGATGAAGTTATTTTAGCTTTTATGAAAGGAAATAATGGGTAAAGATGAAGGATTCATTCCACTGTGCTGACAACATACTGGTGGAGAAATGGTGCAGTTAATAATGTAAACTTGATGTATGTAAGCACAGCTGGTTTGGGAACATCTTTTCAGTAGCACTAATTTATACTTTGCCTTTATTTTGTGTTTTGGTTTATGATTTTGATTAGCCACTAGAATGAGCTCTCTTAATTGCTTTCTGCTAAACTGCTTAAAAGCAAAAAAACCAAAAAAAACAAAAAACAAAACCTACCCCACCCCTAGAAATTGAAACCAGGCAACCTGTTTTACTTTTATTAGACTTTTACTATGTGGTTACATTCAAAAATCAAAACCCAGAATTAAAGGCTTCAGAGCCTCTGGGCTCTGAAGGAACAGGAGAAAGAGAGGAGAAATCCTGAATCCTCAGCAGCATTTACTCCTTAGCAATTTTAAATCCTGTATCACACAAACTTCTTCCAGTGATCTACTTTAGTTTTTGCATCTTAATTTCACACGTATTATTACCAGCATTAAATGACTACTCCTTTCATTTCCTGTCTCCCAGCACTCCCTAAATTCATTAAGTATTTACTTATCAAAAAAGGCAAACATAATGCATGGAGGGGGAAAAAATTGCAGAAGAGAGTGGGAGATGCTTAGAGAGTCATACATTAATACAGCCTCTTTGCATTCCTGAACAGACACTAAAGACATTTAATATTTACTTCTTCTGACAAAACCATTTTAAAACTGTTTCCTATTATTTTATTTTAAATTTAAATCTCAAACTGCTGTGAAAGGCTTTCAGAAATGTTTGTATTTTATCAAAAGTACAGGAACTGAAAAAGGCTACATGCAAGCGGCTCTTGTAAAATTAATTAATAAAACTTCTCAAAGTAGTACTGAATAGAATATTGAGGCTATCACAACTGAAATAGTCATTGCAGAATTAGAAACATATAATATATAAAAGGTTTCCACTACCTGCACTCAAAGATTTTTTTTTTTTTTTTTAATTAAAATAAACTTACAACACTGAAAACAGGCTTCGTAACTTTTCAAAGATCTCTTCTCAGCACTTTTCACTCTAGGGGTGCTCAACTGGATACCCCAAAAATCAACATCAACTGCTCTCTTTCTTAACCAGAGGGATTCATGGCAACACACGTCATACTTTCAGGGTAATTTTCCACAGACAAAACACCACAAGTATTTCGAAAAACAAGACCTGGAAATATCTCTAGTTCTACATACCTCAAACTTACATTCTACAAGTTGGTTTCCAACACAACAGCTAAGAAAATGCCAGAGCACTTAATGGGAAATGCTCAGCAACTGAAAAATTTCCAGCTAGAAACTCGCTCCCATTATTTGGGCAAAACAGAATTTGTGAATCTGCCCTTTGCTGAAATTCAGTGGATAAACTCTTTCTTCCAGCCTCGGCATGGAGAAGGAAGTTAATCACCTGATTTAAAGGTGGGCTGCTCTTTAATTTATCTCTGAAGTGAAGTGACAGTAGTCAGGCTTTTACAGTGACACTGCCATGATCAATGCTGCAGTCTCAGGTGTTAATGCTTCACCTACCTTTACCAGCAAATCTAATAACCCAGAAAGCTCAATATTATTAGTTTCCTATTCCACATTAAATTACTGTGAATTTCCTGTATTTTTACAGAACTCATCAGTGGTATTAACCATAGCCCAAAAATGTTAATGCTGAACAACACATCTCTTACTTGGCAACTATCAGACTCCTGCAAAATGTTGACAGTAAAAACACATCAGAAAATTTTTTTGGCAAAACTGTTCTGCAAAATTCCAGACCAAAACAGCTGAAAAGGGCAGTGAGAACAGAGCTCAATCTCTCACCTCAAAGCTGCTGGTTATGAGCAGACAACAGCTGTACCAGAGACACTGAGCAGCTTCAGGGAAGCAGGGACAGCAGCATCCCAGGCTGCTTCTGAACAAAGAACAATTGTACAATGATCTGAAGTATATGGGGGGAAAAGGAGAAAGAGCTGGAGGCCCTAATCCCTGCACTATTTGCCTTTTTCTCCAAGCATTTTACTTATTCAAAATCAAAGTACCAGTTGTAGGGTGCCACACCACCTGGTAACACTGACTGGGGTGAGCAGCAATGCCAGGGGCCTGGTACATCTGCAAGAACCTTTTATCCACTTCAGTTTCTTTTTTTAAAAGCACCCAAGTATGAAATGGATCCAGTTCTCCACCATGAGCTGCTCAGAATATCAGCCATAGCAATAAAAACTGGAAGACAACAATCTGGCTCAATGGGTAAAACATCCTTCACTTGGAAAAATCAGGCTGGAAACTCAAGAAACCAAACTCATGAGCCACTGTTCTGACTTGCAGAGCCCCTCAGTATTTGCCACAGCTTCCCAAAGCCACAGTTAAGCCTCTTACACATAAACTCTATTACTTCCTTCTTCCCATAGCCACCTCTTAAGAGTACTTTTCACATGTGCTGTGGGAAAAGGACCTTTTTATAAAGAAAAAGTCAAATATTTTTAAAGGTCATGAAAAAAAAGACATTTTAATATAACAATCTATTTTGCAGCCAACTCAACTAACTTCTGCAAGAAAAACATTTAGTCAGTATTAAAAAGCACAAAGCACCTTACATTTTGATTAATTTGATACTCCTGTATTATGCATAAAGCCACTCATTCATTTTGCCCTGCAAACTATTCTTATCCAAGAACAGATACGATCAGAGCGAAGCAGTGAAAAATTTTATTAAAGTAAACACAATCCCAGTGGAACATGCTCGTTATGGAAATACACCAGCAGCTGCTAAAAAATTGCCCATTTCATATGGATGTAATAAATATTTTCACGGACACCTATCTACTGTTCTTTCAAAGTTTTAAATGCATAACTAGTAAGAAGGTTTTCCTGGTGTCTGCCTAAGCAGATGTCAGCCACCTACCACATTTCAGACATGTCAAAAGCATTCCAATAGGAAAGAAGAACAAGGTATTAAGGTAGGGAGCACGTGTGCAGGCTCCCTCCCAGCTCAGCACAAAGCCCAGCCCTTGTTATGGAGTCCCATCCTGACCCTCCTATGGAAGGCAAAGAAACACCTATGGATCTGCACAGAAATGCCTTTCACACTGACTTATTTAAAAAGGGAGCAACTACAAACAAAGCCACATGCAGCACTAAGTGCTCTGCAACAATAGATGGGCAATGCCAAATAGCAATTTCACAGCAAGCCACGGGGCTGGAGCTGATCCATCTCCTAAATCTGATGGATGAACTTCCCTAACACACGATAAAAATGTAAGTGCTGCTTTCTAGCAGTTGTGCAGCAGCTTCACACTTGTGAAATGCTCAGGTTACATGTCAGATTCCTCCTCAGGCACCCCAAATTCCTCTTCTGATGAAGCTCTAAGGCTTGTACCTGGATGGGTCATCCTAGAGCAGTCCTTGCCTCTAGGTGAGCAGCTGAAGCCAGTTAAACAGGAGCTGAGGGACACCCAGGAACACACCTCAGCTCCCATCTGGCCCCATGTTCCACATGTGCTCTACTTCTGTGCCCCCAGTTTGCTCAGGAGTCTGATCTTCCTTCAGCAGAAGAGATGCCATGGGTTTGGGGCTGGCTGGCTCTCCCCCCAGCAGGGATGTACTGGCACAGTCTGGAGCTGAAAAATCCCTCTGGTGCCACCCATCACAGCAGAGTCCTGGGGGACAACTCACCCAGCACTGATGGCAGACCTGGACAGCCAAACCCCACAGAGCAACCTGCTCCCCAGGCCAACACCCATCAGATGGAGATCTGTCCCCTCGCTCGGGGGACGAAAGAAGTCTGGAATTTTAGTGCAGTAAGAAAAGTGGGGAAAATGACAGAGACACTGAGGGACAACACCAAGCTGGGCCCTGCAGCTGTTCACAAAGACTCAACTACAAAACCCTGGAGTAGCCACTGTTCACTAAAAACCTCAAAACTGACTCTGGGCTTTGCTCAACTGAATGACAATAAAACCAGAACTGTTACTGATTCTTTTTTTGTTTGGAAAGTAGCAAAGTTCTGTACTCTTCACCTCCTGAAAATCATTTTGCTTTTTATTAACTCATAATATTCTAAATTATCTTCAACTTTAGTTTATATTCTTATGCTGAAGTTTTAAAACCAAAAAAATGAAAACCAAACAAAAATTCCCCAGACCTTTAACACGACATGAACTAAATACAAGCCAACATCCACTCTCTCATTCTGAGCCTAAGACCTAGGCACATTAACTTTACATTACATTTACATTACTTTATATTAAGTGTCTTTTGGGGTTCTAAACATGCTCAGACTAGTGCACACACATATAGATGTATGCCCACATAGACACGGTCAAAAATCATCTCACGTTTTCATGAAAATTTCTGACCCTTCTTTACCACTGTTTTTGCAAATACTGCCTTTGTGAAAAATGTATAAGAGTAATGAAATTCCTGGCTGAGGCTTTAATCTCAAGTCACTTCTATAACAGGGGGTGGATCAGAGAGTATAATTTGCTGTTATCGCACTGCTCATCTCCTGTGTTGACAATAGAAATCCTCCTGTTAGTTTTTCTTAGACAAACGTGACCCCAACCTGATATGACACTTTATTTTTTCAGCTGTGTAACAACAGTCTTAAACCAGGTGCTTTCTAAGCTGCATTATCCCATTTTGGTAAACTTTTGTGTTGCTATCAGTAAGGTAACACATTAAAAAAAATTTTTTTTGGCCTATATTTGTAGGATTATGAATTAAATACTGTACACCAACTTCTTGACATTTTCACATCTTGCCAATAACAAAAATATTTGACTACTTCATGTTTTTCACGTTCTTAATTAAAATTAAACATGGATTGGCCGGCTTTTAAGGAAATACCACTAACATTCCAGGATAAATTGAAAGCATTAATGCGTTTAAAACATTTGTTCTCCTTTTTAAAATATCTGATCATTAGTTTTTTCTGGAGGTTTTTGGTGGGAAATATCTGTATTCTGTTGTTTTTATGTCTGCATATTCATCAGTCTAAAACAATTTTAGACCCCAGCCTCTTTGGTCTTGTGTTTTAGTACTTGCTGGCACTAGAATTTTGCACCATAGCCCTCGATTTATAGCCCTCATTTAGCCATCATGCTATTCAAACCCCTGACTTTAAATATCCGCCACACAGATATGAGTAACAAAAAGAGACAGAGTATAGCTATTGTGCCTTCAAAGAAAAGCAATAAACCATTCTGCTTGCTCTCCTTCATGTTCTTTAATTCATTTCATTTCATTTTAACTACCCAGAACAATTTCACCAGCCATTAGCCTGGAATGAAACCTTACAAAGGCTGATTGTTGTTATAAAGATGGGTCCCAGCACTCCCTCCCCCTCCTTTTCATAAGTTTTAGGACAAATAGGCTACTTCATAGCCACAGCTTTGTTTTTTAAAAAGAGAATTCTTGCGAAGCAAAGGACAGACAAACTGCTTCACATCCACATTCAAAAGACTCCAGAACAACATCCACAGTGAGCTGGGCTGGCTCGGAGCAGGGAAGGGACAACAAAGGATGGATCTCCCAGTGCACGAGGCGCACCAGAGCCCACCCCACCCCACACACAAACACGGATGCTCTGCCCCCAAACCTTCAGCAAAGGGTGGGGGGAAGCACTAAACGCTCAACTACACCACAGCCAACTCTAAATGTGGTTAAAGAAAAAAAAAGCACCGATTACACGGGCACATTTTTGTATTTTGCAGAAATAAACCTTCATGAGTGTCATTTCTGACAGCCTACGCCAAGAAAAAGCTGCACATTTTTGTCTCACTGCATCCATGTTTGGAAAACAGTCTTAACAACAACAAAAAAAATAAAGACACATTCTATTTTTTCCAATTTGTAAAGAGCTGCACACCTTACGTTGAGTATCTTCACGGGAAGCTGTGAAGAAAGATCTTCATTCTGAAATAGCGCTCAAGTGTTGTATTCTGCTTTTTTTTTTTTTCTACCAAGCTGGTGGCATTTCCCCAGCCCTGGACAGTCTCTCTGTTCAACATGAAGGCCCCGAGCCCGTAACAGCTCTGCCCCAATTTAGAACGTATGTATATGTAGCAACATCCCCACAAAACGTTCACAACCCTGTCCAATTCCCATGTATTTTTGATCCTTCCCAACAAACAGAGCAGAGAGATCTTTTCCAACAAAGTGTCAACAAACTGTCTGAGCAGACAACTCCCTCCTCAGTTTGTATATTCTGTGGTTTGTATTATTTTTATTCCTCGTTAAGTGTCACACTTGTCAAAAGAGTGAACGCCACTTTTCCATAGTAACACGGTTTGGTGATGGAAGTTGTGAAACCTTCAAGACTTACAGATATTTCCACAAATATCCAGTATCTGCTCAAACATTAACACTGTGAGCTCGGAAAGCAAAGGAATGGATTTCTGTGGTTTCTTTTCCAGCAAGGTATCAAAACTGCTCCTGAAATATGGGGATTTTTTTGCTCTCCCAAGAAAAGACCAAGACTAACTAATCAAGTATTTCTTTTATTACACCACAGGAAAAAAATACTTAAAAGTAATTCAAAGTAACAATAGAAGCCAAAAATTACTTTTTATGTAGTGACAAAAAACTTGGAATGTGAGATTATGTTGAGTGTGAGAGTGTCTATAAACAGAGCTGCTTTATCCCATCTGAGCTGTTATTGGTGATGCCAATAATCTGAGTTTGAAGATGAACTCTGCAAAGCTGCATGTTTTACTACTCACTTCCAAATTATGTAAATGAACACCACATTATATTACACCTTGTTGGAGGTATGCTGGAGGTAAAATAGCCTGATAAATAAATCCTAATACAATTATAATTCATTTTCACCTGACAGATTTATAGAAATCTATGAATACAAACTTCACAGGGAGAAACATCACAGAAGAACGGCAAACACACCGGCACCCAGCACCTTCTAGAATGTTCATTTATGTCCCCTGGGCACTAAGTTACGGCCACCAAGGCATGGCTTTTCTCTTTGTTTTAAACACAGAGACATTGGAAGTAGTAAGTGATCTCACACAGCTTCTAACAGCATCAATTATCAATACAAACACCAAGAAAATCACCAGCTGCAGGGTGAAGGCACAGGGCTCCATAACACTTAAAAACAGAGGTGCCATGCAAGGAGAACTTGAGCAGGACTTCAAGTCAAGAAAACACCTTCAACAGGAACAAGAAAGGAGCTCCAGCCTGAGTGCAGAACGTATCTAATTTTATTAACTGTGCAAATAAAAAATACCTGGGAATTTCTACAAAACAGATACCTGCAGAGCAATAGAACACAGCAGGACATCAGGTGCTGCTGGAAAGCAAGCATCATTCCTGCACCCTTTTCCAATTACACCACTCACAAAAATCACCAAAAATCTTGAAACAGAAGAGATGAGTTTTCCTGAATGAGTAAAACTCCACAGACATGAGCCACACTTGCTCTGTTCTACTCAACTGTGGAATTGGCAAGACCCCAGTAACCTCAGAGCCAGTCCAGAACCAGCTTTACATGACAGAACAGTTCAGCTCCTCATTCTGGAGCACGTGGCACCATGCTGAATTAGAATGTTTGTGCCTTATTACACTGTCATATGGTCAAAAAGTTCACACTGCAAGATTAATTACGACTCTTTAAAGGAGGTACTGCTGTACACATCTTCAAATGAACACTTAATCCTCTCCCTGACATTTATTTAGATGTGGACTTTTCACCTTCGTGCCACCCTGCTCTGTAGGACATCATTTGCTATCTCAATTAAGCTGCATCAGTACTTCTCATTCCAACTTAACTCTCACCACTCTCAACAGGAGAAAGCATCATTTATTTCCAGCTTCACAGTTTTCATACAACTACTGAGAACTGTTAAATTGAAATAGTGCTCTGTCCCACAGGATGCAGGGATGGCCAGGAATAACTCGCCCTGGAACAGACTGGCTGTTTACATTTCAGCAGCACTGTGCAACCTGCCAGGCAGCAAGAGTTCCACACCTTTTAACATCTCCAGCTTCACCACACCTGACACATCCTAATTCCTGTACTGAGGCTTCTGCAGTCATGAGGACAGACGCAGTAACTAAGCACAGACAGCTCCATGATCCACCTTGCTCCAGGCAAAACCTCTGTTTGTGAGCTAAACATTCAAAAAGAGCAAAACCTTTCACATCTCTAGACTGCTTTTAGGAGGTATTTATATATATACACATATACGTGCTTGCATAAAAACGCTAGAAAAATCATCTAACAAAATACAACGTTATACATGCTCAAATCAAACAGCAAACAAAACATCTGGGGGAAAAAAAAATATTGTAATTCATAATAGAGCCTTGATGTCTATTTAGAGACTGTCCTGAAGTAAGGTACTGCTACAGAGACATTCATATTCCAAAGAACTTTGATCATCAGGCCCTCTGCTGCATCTGCTGCATGCTGCACGTCGCCATGCAGTGACAGCAGAGGCAATTCCAGCAGGTAAATCAGAGACAGGAATTAAAACACAGCACTCCTCAAACAGCCACTCCAGGTCACACCCAAGGCTGCATTTTCCTCTTGCAAACACAGCTCCCTGGAGCGGGCTGGAATTCACAAGTTTCACTCTTCCTGGCAGCATCAGTAAATCCAGACAATGAAGCTGGAGGCATTAAACACTAATCACAAAGTGGCCACGCAGGGATGAAAGGGGAGTAAAGGCACCAACTCCCTCACACCAACAGCTTGGAATCACAGGATACACAGAGTAAAATGGCCTTCACAGAAGGGCATGAAATTGGGAAAAATCACAGCTAATTTATAATGCAAACTTTGTGCAAGAAATTATTTTCAGGCACGCAGCTCTCACAGAACCTTCCCACAAGAGCAAGAAGCAATTCAGCAGCAGACTGCAACCTTAAAATAAGAACTACATTAATTATCCATGAGGGAGGAAAAAAGTAATCCCTGTTCTAAACAAGCAGAGTTCCTATACAACAGCTTATTTGTCCCTTCCATCTTTGCTACTTACAGTGTCACAAAACACAGATTGGCACTGGGGAAAGCAGCAATAAGGAATGTGTCTTCTGGAGCATTGTTTCCAAGTTCAGCCCAGGCCCACAGAAGCTATAAAAACTTCCAAGTCTGTTAATTCTTTTATACTTATTGTGCATGTTAAGATGCTACGTAAGAAGTGATTTTAAACAACCCAAACTTTATAAATAGCAATGCAATTGCTTTGAATTGTGGCCTGCAGCCATCTCCTGCTGTAATCAATGACAAAAATCAAGCGACCTCAGCAGCTGCAGGTCACCCACCAGACCAAAATCTGGGCTGGCAATTACTGCAGAGAAATACCCAAACCCTTGCTGAAAACTCATGCAATAGATCTCTCTTCACTTTATTAATATCAGGGAAGTCACACATAATATTCTGAACTGAGTCCCACGGAAAAGGTGGAGGCAGATTTTTGTTGTTGTTACTTAAAATATTCATCTTTATGGGTGAAATATACTTAATT
Source organism: Passer montanus (assembly GCF_014805655.1). Classification (NCBI taxonomy): domain Eukaryota; kingdom Metazoa; phylum Chordata; class Aves; order Passeriformes; family Passeridae; genus Passer; species Passer montanus. The sequence continues at coordinate 3,963,134 of NW_024369818.1, forward strand.
GGTTTAAAAAACATATTGGTTTCACTAAAAAAAAACCCACCTAAAACCAGTAAATCTGTAAAACAGAACATTTTTTCATACTCTTATTAACTGCAGTTTGCTTAATTGCAATATTTAAGTCATGAGCAGATCTAAAATTGTCAGATGCATTTAATTGAAATACCATCCCTAGAGCTAAACACCGAGTGTTTATAATAAGATACATGTTATTCATGATTAGCTAACTGCTCCCTTTGCATGGAAAATCCCACAGAAAAAGCAAGGGAAAACAAGGGAACAAAACTGCACTACAGGGTGGGGGGAAAGGGGAGGTGTTTGCTTCAAAGGGGGTTTTGGTGGGCTTGGTTTGGGTTTTGTCATTCTGCATTTAATCAAGTGATCTTTGTTCCTTTCTTTTCTCTAGTATCTCCAGAAGTTATGTCTTCATGTAAAAAATGAATTAACTTCTTGCTAATTCTTCTCACCCTTCCTCCATGTCCAAAGTCCTAGGTACCTTCATCCAGACACCATCTACAAAACGCTGAGCCCAAATGAATGCCTAGTTTGTTAAAAAAAATTTGATTGAGAGCAAACAGTATTTACAAACTGGAAAACACCTACAGTACATGCACACAGCTCAGACAAAAATCACTTTGATTTATTCTGATGTTAGTTTGCAGCACAGAACTAGAGGCACAAGCACAGAAGTCAAAACTAAAATTCTCCTATGCAGAGATCAAAAAAAAAACCTATATTCTGCGGGAGAAAATGAAGCAAAATAAATGTATAAAAATAACAGATATGTCAGTAACTTTCTGCCCAACAAGATGTATCTTGATGGACACAACACCAAAAAATTGCTGCTTAAAATAATTTAAACTATATGTTTATGAAAAAAACAAACCCAAGCAGACAGATAAACAAAGAGCCTTCTAATTCACTGTATTTTTTTTCTCCTTGGTGGTCTGTAAGGAAAATCAAAACACTAAAATTAATACATGCAGGATAAGACATGCAGCTGAAAAGCTGAACAACCCAGTAATATAGTAATATACTCTTGGTTAATGTGACTTTTTGTTATTTGCTTTAAGATCTCTACCACAAAGTTCTGCTCAACATATTCTTCTTAGCAACAATCTGCACCAGAATTAGTGTCTCTCAAGTAGCAAGTGTAGCATACACAACAGTCTCAATGAGAGAGGCAATTAACAACTGCTGCAAAAAATAATTATATATAAAGATGGTTTGAAAGACAATACTCTATCTAAAATGACCTCACTGTATTCACAGCACTGATAAAACAGTTTTCCTTTAAAAAATGCCGCTTTTTTTATTCATCAAAAGAGAAAAGCCCCAAGGTCACCTGTCAATAACAGAACAAACCCTCAGTAAATCACAGTGCTTCACAAATAAATTCCTCATCAGTAATTAAAACCAGGCCTCTCTGGCCCTGTGTTATCAGCTCATCAAATTCATTGCTCATCTAGAATAACAGATCCACATCTGCAGTCATTACAGCATGCCAGATAAATCAATCCTCTCAATGATGCTTTGAGCCATCTCTGCTCCCTTTTAACCAGCCCGATATTTATTTCCCCCTGACACTTCTGACATTCTATTTACTGTAGGCAAATGGAACTCATACGGCACCTTGTAATGGCTTTACCAAACCCCATTGTGGGGCATATCTTCCAAGACTGATGGGTGCAATAAACAAGGTTTTATGGTGTAAGTGTGAGCTTCCAACTTCTTTTTTTCCAGGAATTTGACTTCTGCAGTGAAGATGGTTTATTACATTTGATTGCAGGTGGAAAAAGCTATATCCACTTTGAGACCTGTCAGCTAAAAGCAAGCAGAAAACTTGTGAAATAATATTATTTTTGTAATTTTATTTTCTCATTGATAACAATACAGAATAAAGCATCTCCCTGTCAGGACTTGGAAAGCAAGGCCATAATTTATCATCCCACCTCCACCCTCCCTCCCACCAAATCAAACACAGGTCTCCTCTGTAAACTTCCAAAAGGTACAACAGCAATATATAATCACCACATATGTACCAAGTCCACCCCAAGTCCTCCCCAGCATTGTTGTTTACATTCAAATCTGAAGTAAGTGTGGTTAAATAGGTACACACAAATTGACAGATGAGGTCAAACATGCTTTTGTGGCATCTGAGCCCTGCAAAAAATCACATTTCTTAAATTTACTGCACAAACCAAAGCTTTTCACTGTTTGGTGCATTCTCCAGTAACAAGCATCAGACTGTTGGGTTCAAAACAACAACATAAATTGTTTCCTTGAGAATGAAACAAACAGCACAAGAATTACTTTTCCGCATAAATTCTGATTGTTTGTACACTATCACAGCTGCTCTATTTAAGGAAACAGAGCGAAAATCCGTTTAAAGGAAAAGAAAAAGCATTCCTAGAATGGGAAAGCCTCCCAGAATGTATCATGTGTTAACAGCTCTGAGGAGTTCAGCAGCTCCCAGAACTTGAGCAGGTCCCCCTCTCCGTGGGGGTGGTGAGCTTCCACGTACATATGGACACTCATCCAGGAGATGCCTAAAAGCATATGCCACCCATCCAGGAGCCCATCTCATCCTAGAAACCGGGCTTTCTGTGCTCCAAGGAACGATCCTGTGTGCAATCTGACTGAAACAGCAGAGTTGTGGTGCAGGGAGAGGCAGCCCAGCCCGAGCCCAGGCCCTGCACCTGGACCCAGCCCCGGGAGCGAGCGCGGATCTGCATCTCCCCGCTCATTATGCTCAGCTCCAAACTGGCTTGCATTAAATTACTGTCATACTCTTAGTGGATCCCTCCTTTAGCATATATTAAAATTTTATTTCTGCGTGGCGGCGGTGCCTCGCTCACAGCAATGTGAAAAGGGAAAAGTCCCTTTTTTTGAACAAAAACAACATCCGAGCCTATAGGAGGCCATGAATCCTCAGATCCTCCTTCCAACACTGATTCAAAAATGACAGGATATAGTCTTTTCCTTAATGAAAAATCTATATTTATCACTCTATTGTTCTTGTGTACTGATCCTACTGCTCTCTGAGGCCAAAGTTTGAATATATTGGATTTTGAAATAATAGCCCAAGGCTCCGAGATGCTGGGTCATGATACATAAATGATGAGAGGGTTGTTCCTTATTTCTCTGCTGCTTACCACAAAAACAAAGTACAAATTCCACGGTGAAGATCTTCAGAAGTGTACATTATCTGCAAAGTGCAAATTATATGGGATATTCACAGAACTATAAATGATAAAATCAGGCTACACTGAGAAAGATGATCTGCCTGTTCTAGGAATAAGCCAGTAATTTGTTGCTTTAATATCACAGAGTAAAGCCCTATTTTTATGTAACCACAGATGTGATTAGCTCAACTCGTTTGGATTTTTTAATCTTAATTCCAATTGAGTCTGCATATAAATGTTTGAAAAGATTAATTTAGGACAAAGACCCAGACTCTGAATTTATCAATCTGTTATACTTCACACTTTGTGAACAAGGGTTGAAAAAGAAGCAACCTCCAGCTCTAGACTACTGGTACTAGGAGAATAAAGAGATAAAAAACCTCATTTTTTTTCCTACAGCAAAATTTAAGGCTGCTGTTATGATGAAAGCATAAAGGGGAAAATCTGGAAAGTATTTTTCACCTTCATCCCATAACAGAAGAGTTACTATTACAGAGTTCTGTAAAGCTGCACCTTCTACACCGCTGTATTTTCAGGTGAGGAGGAGTTGCCTCTCTAGATTTTGTTTCTCTGACGTGTCCAACTTTCCTTTGACCTTGAGTGACTGGCTGAAGATTTCCAAACCAGCCACTGAAATACTCATCTTGCCACAGAAACAAGGGAATTTCAGGGAGCCCTGGGGATACAGCTGCTCTTCATGCTTTTTGTCAATTACCTGAAAATCAAGATCTGAGATTCATAAACTACTGGAGCAGTTTAACACCCAGTGCCCAGGGAGAATTAACACCCTGGGGAATTCCTGAGATTACCACACCACTAAGTGCCATGGAAATGCAAATACTATTTAGTTATTATCAACTAACATTCTTCTTTAAAATTTAGTTTATGAGTTATACATATACAGTATAAATAGAGTACATGCATAAAAATAAAATAAAAAATAGTAATTTCTCATGCAACAATCCATACCACATCATTTTGTCCAGGCATAATACATTTATAGGAATTTTTAATCTGTTAAAAAATGCTTTGATTTCCACAATCAGATGTAACCTCAATTCTGCAAATCCACAGCATCAAGTGAGATGAATTCAGGGAAAACCAATCCAATTCCTCCTGCCAGGCACAGACCAAAGGTTCCAACCAGCAATGGAACCAGCTCCTTTCTGCTCAGCTGTGGAACTACCCAAGGCTGCTCAGTCTACAGAAATGATTCCCAGAATCTTCTGGGGCAACTGCTGAACTCAAAGCAGTTTTAGAATGTATTTTTTCTTATTACTTATACTCATTATTTATTCTCTCCAACTGTGATCAGGAAAATAAGTTACAAGAAAGCTATTAAAAATATGTTCTAGGCAAAGGTTCTTCCCTTTTAAGTTTTTATTTTGCCACATGAAAAAATCATTCCATTCCTAAAATTCATTTTTAACATCTAAAGTGGGATGTGAGCAACCTTCCAGCCCAAAATAAGTGCACTATGGCATACATACCTTACGTTTCTAGATTATTACACGTGTATTCCATACTTTACGCATTCACACACTGAGTGATTGTTTGGTTTGGCTTTTTTAATTAACTTTAATTGCTTACCCAAGGTGAATATATTATGCCTTAAATAAGAATTTTTCAGTTGGGAGGTTAAAAAAAACAAAATCACATTGTGATTATATCCACAGCTCCTGGATACCTTTGCTCTCATTCCTTCACTTTTCCCTGACAGTTTCCAAGATGAAAGTGCCCCTGAATCTGCAGAGTCCCTATCACTGTTTTCTGTCTGTCCCACAGACTTTGCCAAGCATTCCCAACAATGCCTGGTCAGGAATCATGCTGCTCCTTGCTACCTGCTCAGACACACGACTTCACAAGCAGGCTGCCTGTACAGGTTTAGAGACACACAGACACGAGTCTGATCTCAAATGTGAGGAGACAAGATCCAGTTGTGATACATCCTAGTATTTCCTGAGCAGAAGTAACTACACAAAGAGCCCTCAGGCAATCTGTTTATATTTGAATGGATCCAGAATTGATGTGCCCCTATTTGCTGGCAGAGGGTTGAAGCTTAGCAAGTAAAGAGAAGACACATGTACCTAAAGAGGGTACAGTTTAGGCACCCTCAGTACCCTCAAACTACTGCTCTGTCCACTGCCAAAACCAGACATTAACCTCCTGGGATATTAATAACAATATTAAACATCTCCTGCACATACAGAAACATAACAACTGCAAAACTGGCCAAAGAATGCACTTGAAAAATACAAGATTAACCCTTCCCCAGTACTGCTTTCTGTGATAGGTGGCTGACAATGAGGATTTCTCAGCACCTGAGGCTGCAGAAACCAGAACAACTCCTACAGAACTATTGACCCATGTGTCTGCACAATCTTTAAATCCCAACTTCATCTTCTTATGCATCACTAATGATTTTAATGACTGCTTACTCCTCCTGACTCTCAAAATACACAGAATGTGATCACCAGAGGTTACTCTGGAGAAGGGACACTCCAAGGGTAACCTGTGCACAGCCCCCACAGTTTAAAGGGGGATCTGCATCCTCCCAGTATTTCCAGTGGTTTTTCTACACGTTCCCACAACACTTTCACACAGCTGCAGTTTGAGAACTATTGCATATTCCAGCCTGAACAACACTGAGTCATGGACAGCTAATCTCAGCTCCATGAAGAAAGTTGACCTCTCTAACATTTGTGAGTCATCAAATGTACAAGTTCAGCAATTTCTGGAAAACCAAGATGAAAGATTATAACTTTTAAGAACCAGCAGAGCTGTGGGAATATATTAAACTGACCACACAAATATGCTCAGGCTGTCCCTTCATGCTCATGAACTTTCAGGCTCTGAAAAAGAGATGAAGCACTGGGCACCCTCCTGCCCTGGAAAGCAGACACTACTGTTTTCTGGATATATTTCAACCATATGGCAGAAGAAAGATCTTCACATTATTCTTGGGAAGTCAAGGAAACTTGACCAACACTGCTTCATTCTGTATTATCCACAACTCCACAAACTGCATCATATAATGTACATTGACATCTGGATCCTTGAATATTTAAACGCTCTGCCATTTCTCAATGTTTGGCAAAACCTCAGCACAATGACAGGATTGTGTGTTTCTTCAAAAATATTCAATTACCCCAGCCCACAATAAGACCACAGAAAGGAATTAATTTGGATTTCTAGACTAAATGAAGTTGAAATTAGCAGACAAATCAATAACTACAACCACTCCTCTGTAAGAACTCTCATTGCTCTTAAATGTCACAGCTGGCCTACACCTTACCACTGATACAGGATCTGCTGTAAGATCATGCTAGAGGAAGGGCGCAACAGTTCAGTGTTCTGTGCAATAATTATTTTAATATGTAACTTGATTAATATTGAAATAGCCTTTGCCTTTAATGATTATAAGAGAAAGACAAATCAAAAGAAAAGGAAGGAAAAAAGCAGTAGGTATTAACTCTCCTGCCGTTTTCTTGGGTATAATCCTTTCCTTCACGAAGCACAAGACCAGGAAGGTATGAGACTAATTGAAACACTCATCTCCACTTCTCTCACCATGCCCTGCATGGGCAGTAATCAGAGAGGTCAAGATTGGCTTGAATTCCTTCACATTTAAAAGACTTCACAATTTGACTGTGTAATGAAAGGCTGCTGGATATTTTAGCAATCATCAATTATGTCAGCACAGAGAATTGGTCACTCCAGGTAAGCCCAGCACTCCAGCCACCAAGAGGAAAAACTCATGGGAGTAAAGCTAAATGACTTAACTTTCTGAACACCAAGAAAAATAATGAGATGGCTCCACCACTGTACCTATTAATTGGGAAATCTTAGAATTCTTTCCTGCTCAACTTCTTGCAAGACCAACTTAATTCATAAAACAATTCACTATCTACCATCTGTTGTCACATATCATTACTCAGTGCAAACTGCCCAGTGCAGAGATAAGAAAAACATCTGAATGAGCAGCTGGGTAAGATAAAGCCCTGAGCCTGTGCAGACACAGAAAAGAAAAAGATATCCAAGTCCTTACTGCAGATTACCTTCTTCCAATCTGCCTCTGCCTAAGAGTTGGGAAATGCAGGCTACAGATTACAGTTTTTAGATTCCTTGTTGATGCTAAAACCATCTACAAATGGTCTCTCAGCAGGTGCCCATCTCAGAAACCCTGACCTCAGTACCACTGACCCACAGACTGAAAACACCTCAGCCAAAAGCCACCAGGCTTAAGAAGCTCAGCCACACAAAGAATGGCAGCTGGAGGCTGTCCAGCACGCTCTCCATTGACTTATCACACACTACCAGCCCAAGCACAAAGCCTCTATTTTTAGCTCTTCTTGTGGTATCTGGATCCAGCCAATCTAAAAGAAACAGAAGAAATTAGTCTAGGATTGTTTGCTCCTTAATTATCACAGAACTCCTACCCAAAGAACAGTTCTGCTCAAAGCCCTCACAGCAATTTAAGTCCCTGATGGATCCCAGAACCTTTTAACACAACAAGAAATCCCATGTTCTTTCTGAGTCTCCTATAATTCTGCTAAAATATATTTAGACCTTGCGTACAGAAATCACTTACACAAATATTCTGGCACAAAGACTTGGTGCAAGCCCTCTTCAACAAGGTGGTCTCAACTTCCCTTCTGAGAAGACTTTGAGGGGATAACGATGAAAATACACACAAAGATAGATGTGAACTGCTTTAATTCAATCCTATTGCTGGAAGGTACAGAGGGAGATGCAGCCTCTCCATCCATGAAGTGTTTACGAAAACATTCCACCAGCAATTTACATCTGTGTCAGACAAATGGAAGCGGTGTCAGAACTTGCATCCTTTATGCTAAACCATCCAAAAACAACACAGAAAAGCCAGATTATCTGCCCCAGTCAGCATTTTTTAATTTTTTAAAACTCATTTGTGTTTTTCATCCTTCTTAAATCCCTGTGACATACACCTAAGCACTAACAAAAAGATTATTTTGACATTGTTGCTTTTGGCTTCTTTTGGGGGATACCTACCTTTGTGTAAGTGTTTCACACCTTCCTGGGCAAGTTAAGCTCCTCAGATTGTATCAGCAAACCTGTGTCTGGCAGCATCCTATGAATCCATATACCCTCATGCATTAAAACTTTCACACATTTATAAAGGAATTAAAAATTTATTAAAGGAATTAATACATTCTCATAGAGGAATACCTGAAATCTCAGTTAGACTCCAGAAGATCTTTATTTTATTGGTTAACTGCACTTTAATCATGTATAGAAAGTACAGCAATAACTGAGTCAAGGAAAAACAAGAACAAATACATTACCAAGCTGTCAGGGCTATCACTGGGTATGAGTTGGTTTGTTGTACCTTTAACACATTGATAATTTGGGCCCAGTGTGGGAATGTGCCTTTAAGCAGGAGGGTCTGCTTATAAAGGCCCGACTTACAAAAAAAAGAATTTGCTTATGGAATGGGAAAAAAAGAAACACAGCAAACTGGGCTGTAAGCTCATGGAGAGGTTCAGGCATGATTATTTCATATTTACATGCTTAAAATATAAAATTATGATTGCCTAAATATCTAAATTTAAAGGTTTTCACCTGAAGGGAAACTCCACAAACTAGGCACAGGACACTGAAGAGATGAACACCCTCTTTACTTGGACACTTGCATTTTCACATTAAAATGCAAAGCTGTGAGTTTCTTTAACCATCAGTTAAGTATTCAAAAAAGAGAGACAGAGATATGTGAAGTATTTAACAGGCTCAGGACATCTTCCAGTACAATGGCAAGCACTTAGATAAAACACAAATTACAAAATAAAGGTATTCTGTCTTTCAAAGCATTCTATTACTAAAGCCAGATGCAGAGACACTCACACTCACTGCTTATGAGAACTGGAAGAGAAAGTACTAAGTTAATAACAACAACAATAATATAGAATTTAAAGTTAATATGGAAAATTATGGGTGAAGATCAGACAGAAGAATTATCCTCTTATGAAAAACAGCACTAAAACAGGACTAGAAATAGCACAGCAAGCCTTTATTATTGCTCTTTGAACACATACACAAATTTATCTTGTACTGCTATAGTACTTTCAGCAGTTTCATTGTCAGGTCCCATTTTCTGCTTCCTCCGTTCTCCCCTTCTCCTGATTCAAAACCATCCCTTTAACACATCATTCCTAATTAGATGATTAGTGCTTGGAAGGGCAGGAGATAAGTCATTTGCATAATTTAATCATAAAAAGAAGTTAAAGATACAGATTTTGCTGTTCGTTTGTACAATTATCTTCACCAGCCTGGGGGGCTGAGATATTAATGTGATTAAACAGTATTTCTGCAAACAGGCAACTGTGTGTCCTCTATTAAAGCAGAGCTGGAGGCAAATGAAAAATTAATTTTAGAAGACAATCAATTTTATTCTACATGACTGTAATAAATAACAGCCCATCTGCAGACAAGTCATTAGGCCCTGGGAGGCTACACGTGTCACAAAGTCTAAATGACACACAAGGCCAAATTTTCCACCAAAAGCAGAGTCAGAAATAGCCCACCAATGGCCATTCCCCTTCAGAGAGTGCAAAGGATTTCCCAGAAAAGCCAGGTACGTGTGTGAAGTACTGATCACCAACCACCACTTGGGCTTGTACAGTGTTCACACAAACACAGGGGCTTGGTGCTGTGCCCTTCATCGTGTTTTCACTCTCTTCTGAATTCTGCAGGAGTAAATCAAGATTTGACTAAATAGCCAGGATGCTAACTATGATGCCATAACCTTTATGAAATGTATGTGCTAACTAAATATGTAATAATTATCATTTTACTACTTTTTAAACTAAGGTACATAAAATTATTTTTCATTATTCTTTACATGCAGTCACCTCCACTTAGAATATTTAAATTCACTCCCTGATTAAAAATAATCAAGAGAGTCTCAAATACATGAAATATGATTCTCCTCCAAGTAAGGATTTCTGAATATGAGCAGTGTACAATGTATGCACAGCAACAAGTCTGTAATATTCCCTATACTAAAATGATTTGTATTTATCACCACTGGTAAACACTTCCCCCAATGGGAAAAGTGAATATTCCTGCTCACCCTGTAATCCCTGATTCCTGACAAGTGTTTACCAGGCCATGCAAATGAACATCTATTGACTACTCCTGACCCATGTCAGGCCTTTCATCACAAAAATACAGATCTTTACTGGAAAGGTTTGGGGTTCCACTATGCACATTCTCTATGTTTCTTTCCTGTACGAATATATGGACTTAATAAAAATCCATCCAAATATGACATTCACTAAATACATAGGGGATACAACTGATGTTCCTGGGACCATTTCATTATTCCACTTAAAAATTTGCATGAAATGTTTCCTGATGTGGCCCTAAGTAACTTACAGATTAATTCACTGCCATGCACTGAGGTTTGGATGCTTTCTATGCTGGCAATCCAAAACTCACTGAAATCAGTTGGAAGACTCTGGTTCTACAATGGTTCCACTGTGGAATTTCACCTGCTAGGAGTCAAAAAGACAAAGCAAAGCAACCTCCTCCTCCACGAGAGATCCAAAGCCTTTGTGCTCATTCAGTTCCTCTGCAGTGTTACACTGGTTGGGTCAGGACGTTATGAAAAACCAACAGCAAAAAAAGGAACTTTCAAACTCTGCCCACAGTCATGCAAACTAACTAAGCAATCAACCTAAACACGTAAACAAAACCACTCTTTGCCCACCTACTGTCTGTAAACTTGTTTACTTTCACTCAGATTCTCATAGTGCTAGACACTACAGGGGATTATTCTGGAAACAATCTGACATCATCAGATAAACCACTTCATGAGCACAAGATGCTAAAAGGAGCTTCTAACTAAAAAGCAGAAGAGTAAACAGCACCATCAAAAACCCCTGCAAACAAACACCAGTATCCAAATATGGTAAATAAAAGCTTAAACTTTGAGGTTGATAGACACTTTTAAAGTTTTAAAGACAACTCAGTGACCCGCACAGCAAATGAAACCTGTGAGTGGTGTCTGCTGTTTGTGTATTGAGTTATTGTGTCGTTTTTGTGAATGACAGGTCAATCTAGATGTGGAAAGATGAAGCTGTGTGGCCACAAGAACCTGAAGATGTCAAAGAGAAATTCTGTGACAGCCAAGGATGGGGGGAAATCATCATCACAGAACAGCACATTGAGACCCTAATACAACACACTACTAAAATGAAATGCAGTCCTGCCAGTACAAGCCCCTCATGTAGCTGGCTTACATGTGAGACTGAGCAGCAGAGAAGCTCATCCCTGCCAGGCATTTAACTTATTAATAGCTAGGTTTCAAAAAAAACCCACCAAAAATATGGCATTTATACTATCAGAAACATCGCATGAATGAATAAAAAAAAAGTCCTCACTAAGAGTTTCTATCCAGGTGAGAATACACCAGTGTTAAGAACTCAGTCACTCAACTGACCTTCACTCAGTGAACACAAGTTCTTAAAAACTGCTTTAAAAGTCTAATGCCATAATCTGAACTACTCCATTGCACTCCCTGCATCTCGGGAGAGATGACTACAATAAATGTCTCACCAGTATTTTTTGTTTTGCTTCCACACCAACATGAATAGAGATTCTCTCCTTTAAGGACAAAAATTATGATGGAGCAGCTGACTAGAAGGCTGTGGTTGTGGGGGGCACATCATGCAAACTAAAATTCTGAAGAAAGCATATTTAAATAGGGCAAGGTAAGTGAATGACCAGGAACCCATGACCTTAACAGGCAAGGCAAAAGTCATTCATGAAACTGCAAGACAGAAATGCTCTTAAGTTCCAGCAAGAACAGATTTGCTTGAACCAAAAGTCAGTTGTGCAGCAAGCTAAGCAATTCATAAAAACAGAGCAGAAAGAAGTGACAGCAATTCTGGTTCTGAGACAAGAAATCCTCGTTCACAGAGCAGCAGGATCAATGAATGCTCTTCAGCAGTGCTGACCATGGGCACAGGTGAGGTGTGCAGTGTGTTACACCACAGTTCTGGGCAAACCCTCGCTGAGGCTCCTGCAAGAGGCATCGTGGCTGCTGAGAGCAGCCTGGGCACACACCTGGAATGCAGCAGGGCAGCAAAAGGCTCAGCCAGCCTGTACCGAGCTCTCTGCAAACAGTCAGACAGCCTGGCAGAATATAAAATTATTTTGTGATGGCAGGGTGCTCAACTCAAGGTATTCTGCTAAGTCACCTATCAGATGCATGAACTGGCATATAAAAAACCCAACAAGTACAGCCTTACAAGCCAAAGACTCCCCAAACATACAAATAACATCTTTCAGCAACAAGCTCATACAACAAGGGAACAGAACACCGAGTTCATTACCCTGGGTCCTGTTTCAGTATCCATATTCTGCTCTTGTCTAACTGCCAGCATTTTACCACCTTGCTCTGCTCTGGTTTTTTTTATTGCTGGTTTTGGGAGTTTTTGTGTGTTTGGAGGAGGGGTTTCAGTTTTTCTTGTTTAGACATGTATTTTAAGTCTCACTGGAAAGACTTGACATTTTTCCTGCTTCTATTTTTCAGTATTATCTCAGCAGCTCTTTAGAAAATTGCCCTCCTTCAGCACACAACAACATTTAAAAGTACGGGGAGGAGAGGAGGCAGCTGCAGACACCTGCAGCCCTGAAAGGGAGATGCCTTCATCAGCCTCGCGGAAAACAACAGGGATAACATTTCACAGACACAGGACATTCTCTGATTAACTGTTATCAAAACAGTCTATTAGCTAGCATGTAAAACTTGCACTAAGCAAAAACAACCGCTGCACATGTAAGAAAAACCATAATGCAGAATATTTTAAACATGCTGATTAGAGGCTCTAAATGAAGCTCAAAATATTTTTTTTCTTTCAACTAGCTTTATCTTCTTAATTAGCAAATCTAAAGTTACTGTAACATACAAGTAACTAAATCCCCCTACTGGCACAACCTCTGTGCCAGGAGCTTTCTTTACAGCCACCTTTATTTTTTAATTGCAAATACACAAATATTCTTCTCCAGGGGCAGTGTGGAATAGGGAAAGTCAGCTCCTCAGCTCACACACAGAATTTCAGGAAATTGTTTGTGAGTCAGAGATGGCACAAGATGACACGGCTGACTCCCAGGAAGGACAAACACACAGCAGAGTGTCTGTACTGACCTGCCTGAGTGACTCCTCAGCAGGGCAGCGACCCCAGCAGTGGCTGCCTGTGACATCTACTCCCAACTCCCACGGAACCCAGCCATCCCAGCAAAATGCCCAGAAAGTCTGAGTCTCAGTCCCTGCAAATACTCAAAATCTAACTGGAGACAGCTCAGGACAACCAACTCCAGCTGACACTGCTGAGACAGAGGAACTGGTCTGGACCACAAAATCCCAGAATGGTTTGGGTTGGAAGGGACCTTAAAGCTCATCCAACCCTTGCCATGGCAGGGACACCGTCCACTGTCCCAGGCTGCTCCAACCTGGCCTTGGGCACCAGGGATGGGGCAGCCACAGCTGCTCTGGGCAGCCAGCACCCTGAGCTTGGCCTTCAGCTCCCCCAGGTCTGCCCAGTCCCACCTCTGCAGCCTGTCCAGGTCCCCTGGGATCCATCCCTTCCCACCCCAGCCAGCCTGGGGCTGCTGCTGGGGGCTCCATCCCCCTGTCCCTGTCACCAATGGCTCCTGTCCCTGTCACCAATGGTTCCATCCCCCTGTCCCTGTCACCAATGGCTCCATCCCCCTGTCCTGCCCCTGTCACCAGGGTTAAACAGCACCAGGGCCAATGCCCACGCTGGAACACCGCTGCTCCCTGGGCACCACCTGGGGATCCAGCAGCTGGTGCAGCTCTGAGCATCACCATCCAGCCAGTTCCTCTTCCATGCTCCATCCATCCAGCGCACATCGCTCCAGTTTACAGACAGGGAGAGCCCTCAGCTCAAAATGCACAAAGATGACCTCAAGAGGACCCTGCTGGCCTCAGAAATTCTGTGATTCTGCAAAATATGTTAGATTTGGAACTGTATGCACAGCGTGAAGTAACTCTGATGAACTTTTCAAAATAAAAAATGTTCTGTTTTAATTCCACTGTCCATTCAGGCTTGAAAACAGCAAAGAAAAAAGTCTTGGTGTTTTGCTGATTTAAAATACCATGAGGGCATCCCAGCCTAAAAGTTCTCTTGCCACAGACTGGACAGAATTGAATTACATGCTGAGAATGTTACTCACTTACATGGCTATGACAAGCATAAAAATAAACTAAAGACTTTAACTAAGGAGACCAAGATAGCCCACATAGCCCTGTAAGTTTATTTAGCAATTTTAATTCATGCCCATAGCAAATGTAATTAACACCAATTTCTGGATTATCCTAAAGTCTTCCTCCCCAAAAATCAAGGCTGATTTCCATGGTTGAGAGCACTTTGGAAATATCCAGAAGTTTAGTTTAAATCACATCATACATATGTTTATGTGTATGGAAACATTTTATCAATGAGTATGTACATATTTAATTGCACAAATGCTGTTTTAAATGTAACTCCTGCTTTAACTTACAGGGGAGCTGAAATGTGTTACCTGATAGAACATTAAAACTCTGATCACAGGAGTGAAGAAGAGTGAGGAAGACTAAGAACTGTAAATGCAAAATGCTGCTGAAAAACAGTCCTGAGATTCTTTCAAAGAAAAATCAGAGCTACCTCTGCTCAAAATACTGTCATCCTAGCAGAGACAGAAAGGATGAGGGGGTGGCATTCCGAGGAGGCAGCACAACCTCCTGGCGTGGAGCTCATTTCTGTGCCTGAGCACAGGAAACCCTCAAGTCTTACAAGCTGGGAGATGTCTCAGGTTGAGCCTTGAGCAGAATAACTGCAAGTGCACTGGTGCTGCACAACGTGACATTTCAGTACATTTTAGTCATGAACAGACTGGACTTACTTTTAGACCAAAGAGGTAACATCTTGATTATACAAATGTACTTTTCACAGCCCCTGAAGTAATTTTTCCCTTTTTTTAAGGAAATTTTTTTTTTAAGGTAATTTTTCCTTTTTTTTATTTGTTTTACAGAAGGAGCATAATCAAGAAAGAAACTCTAAAATCGCCACAGGAGATGACCTCAAAAGAAAAGATTTACCCTACACTTTCTGTGTCACACACAACTATACTGCCCAGTGTTAAGGGCAACTGAACCATTTAACTGAAATGGAAAAATATTTCACAATACTTAAGACTTCACCTGATTCACTGACACAATACATCACAGAAGGTACCCAGCTCAAGGAGCAGAGCAAACTAGTTGACTTGCTGGGAAAAATCTGAAAGAACATATATTAAGGATCTTTTCAATACTTACATTCCTATAAAATACATTTCAATACTTCAGTGACTACATGCCAAATCCTTAACTAATACTGTCACTGGAAACCTTCAATTAATGACAATATTAATGGAGCTTTATGTAGCATAGATAATAGTGCACATGCATACTATAGCAAGATACCTCAAGTTTTACACATTAGTAGTAAAAAACCCATTAATAAGGAATAATCCAATAAAAGCTCTGTTTGTCATGGCATTACCATACTTTTTAGTGTAAGAAAAAAAGAGTCTCCTTCTTAAATAACTACTAAATGCTTGGGGTTCTAACATATTGCTGCAAGCTATAATGGTTATAACTGTTAATCCAATACACCTTTTATACAAACCCATAAACACACGAGTGGAAAAATAGCACAGATGTTCATCTCTAATGCAATTTCCATTCAATTTCCTAAGTGCAGTCCCTGTGTGCAAACTAGCTTAACGTTATGTTTAGCTTGCAAATTCTTTTAATAAATAATGAATGCAATAAAACTGGTAGATCAATGGCAAGCTGAGAAATCATAAAAAAGCCTTTTGTGCTCATGCTGTTGCCGATTTCAAACTTTAATCCAGCTACAGATCAATAGTACTTTTTCTTTTTAACCCATCCCATAGATAGCAGACAGAGTGGATGTAGGTTAAATGCCAGTACCAGATATCAATTTCCAGAAACCTGATAACATCAGGCACAATTGCAATCGAACATTTTATACCTTATCATAGGAACAATATACACTGCTAAACATCACACTTTAAAGCACTGCACAGTAATAAAGGGAGCACATTAATTGGGTTTGGTTCTTACTTTCTGGAGAAGTGGTATTTGTGAGAGAGTCAAGAAAGGCTCTGAAATAATCTATTTTAATGAGCAAAGTGGGCTCAGCGGGTCAGGATGTACTGACAAGGGAATATAATCTCCCCACGTCTGCTAGCGACAATAAACTTTACACACACACAAAACAAGAGCATGGCAGCATGGCTGCGCTACCAAAAATTAAAGGCAAGCAAAGAAATTTCTGCTTTACAGGATTTGGATATTGGAACCTTCTGGGGCAGGTATCAAAGTACATTAGTTAATAGGTATCCGTGTTTCTTACAGGTTGTAGGATAGAGGGAGAGGGGAAACCCCATTACCCAGACACTTTGGATAACCCTGTTTTACCAAGAGGGAACAAAGATCAAAAGCTTGTAGCCCCGAGGGACAGTAATAATATCAACCAGGATAAATCTAAATCACTAAGAATCATGACTAACTAACATACTTCTGCTTGGGAATGCAGGTTTAATCAGAACGTGTAAAAACCTTGCCTTGGCTTACACCAAAGGACAGCAGGAACTCTGAAGCAGCCTCATTACGTCTGGGTTTGATATTAGTACTGTGCATGTAAATAATCATTAAAATTATGCATTTCCACACACCTACAGGTTTTATTACACTGATAATCACACAAAGAACTTACAAAAGCAACCAGCTGGGAACTTGCCATGTATTTTAAAGTAAAGATTTGGAAAACTTTGTAACTTCAGCAAATTCGTAATTATCACCTCTGGAAAAGCACAAAAGAGATCCAAGATCCTACATTCAGCAAGTGTAACATCAGACCCAAAACCAGAGGAACACGTTATTCTTCCAAAAGCAGGGTTCAGAAAACATGTCCCACCTTTGATGAGAGGGGCTAAAAACATTTCTAAGTTCTTTGCCCTTGTTCTGGAAAACAGCCCCTGGCATGAAAGGGAGGTTCACCTCAGCAAAGTCAAAACTGAGACTTTACAGCCCAGATTTCAACACCTTTTTAATACCAATGCTGACAAACAGCCCTTACAAAACACCAATTCCAGCCTGAAAGCAGTGAAATAAACAAGACAATTCTTTAAAACATCTCAAGAGGCTCATTTGAAATATTTACTGCAAAATTACTAAGGTAGGTAGAGATTAGTTTCTCACTCTTAAAGCCACTGCCATACAATAAGAAATAATTCTTTAATTCAGTGGGTTTTTCTGTGCTCCTCAGTCCTACCAAAGTTGGTTCTCCCTGCCTTTCAAAGCAGGGCACAAACAGAGGCTGCGTGTGCAGCCACAGCCCCAGCGTGAGAAGAATTCCCCATCTACAGAGCTGGTCCCTTCTGGAGCCTTTCTGAGCATAATGCTATTGCCACACATTGATATATTGGTGAGAGAAAGGCAAATATAACAATGCTAAAGCTTAAACTCATTTGAATAAACTGTGAATTTCTATTACATATATTGTTTCCTTTATCAAATTGGAACTACTGGAGCAAGAATACCAAGAATGCCAACATAAATCTAGATCCGTTACAGCCAGTTTCTCCAATTTATTCTCAGAAGCCTTAAAGACAAAAAGTCAAAGTTCTTCCGTGTCGAGGAAAGATTAGGAAAAGGAACATTCCTGATAATTTTAAA
Source organism: Passer montanus (assembly GCF_014805655.1). Classification (NCBI taxonomy): domain Eukaryota; kingdom Metazoa; phylum Chordata; class Aves; order Passeriformes; family Passeridae; genus Passer; species Passer montanus. The sequence continues at coordinate 3,981,107 of NW_024369818.1, forward strand.
AATGAAAATAAAAGTGTCACAGAGAGAAATCAGGTTTAACAAAATGATTGCACAAAATACTATTTTATTTCTAAAGAAAAACAGATGACCACGAGTGGTTTAGCAAACACTAAGGAATAAAAGCTGTGCATAGCCTACGTGGGAAACAGATCTTCATTATTCATGGCAGAGTACTTTACACTTTGTGCTATCTTTCTCTCAGAATTTAAAACCTTTCCACAAAGACACGTTCCAGCCTTTTATGGTTTGTGTTCCACAGGTTCTGTCCAAGATAATGGATACCAGACTAAACTGACCCGAAATTAACAGTGATCAACAACTTCTCCAACATATCTGGCCCTACACGGGGAGTAGTAGCAGAAACATAACAAACAACTATTTAAAATCTAACAGATGTTGAATCCAGACATACTTAACTTTAAAAGAAAATTCTTAATGAGGTAAAAAAAGAAAAAAAGAAAAGCCTTACTTCAGCCTGTAATCAATTTGGACACGATGATATTCTATTTATAGCAATACTTTTAACATGTTCTAGTCTTATATTATTTATTCGTATCATTCCTATTACAATGAAATATTAATGTTGAGAAAGTGGTTACTCTATTAAGGAGCTATCCTATGTTTAGATTTTAACATTGATCTCCACTATTTGGGAATAATTAATCATTCTGTAAGAATCTGCATTTGCCTGCGTTATAATAGGCTCAGAAGTTTAGCATCTTCCCCCACAATAATGCCAAGATTAAATTTATATTTTGACCTATTCCTAAAGGCAATTTAGTTATTCCAACAGAAGGGGGAAAAGGGGATACCGCCACTTTAAAAGCTTCAATCTCTTTGACATTGCTGGCAGTGTATGGGAACATTAATGCATCTGTCATGATAACAAGCTAAGAATAACATCTAGACATCAAACCGAGCAGAGAATCCATCTGAAGTGATTCATTCAGATCTGTCTCATTGATTTATTAAACACAGGGCAACATCTGCAGCCTCACAGAGCCGCTTGGCGAAATTAATGCAAGATCAATTCAAATGGAAAAAAGTGCAAAAGAGATAAATCAAAACACAATTTGCATGCAGTTCCACAATCAGGCTTATTGGGTGCAAATGCTCAATTTTCCTCCCAAAGCAAATGAGTTTAAATGTTGTTTTATCTTTGTAGAATTGTGTGATTTGAAGTGACAGTGAAGAGTTCTGCAGGTTGAAATGGTGAAAAGAAAAAAAGGAGAAGAAATGCTTGCAAAGACCTTTTGAATATGCAACAAGAATATCATTAATACCTAATTGTTTAGCTTTTTTGTCTTTGCTACAAAACACAGTATTTTTCAGTTGTAGAAGTCTCAGTAGAAAATTACATATGTATTATGCATATACACATGCAGGAATCATACAAATACTCCATTTTGGAGGAAAAGCATGTTATCCTTCAAATGGGGAGCTCTAGTGCTATGAAGAAAGAAGGGAATTTTAATCAAGGGTTCTCCAGATTAGATATGCATCTGATGAAAATATTCAAGTATTTTAGGAGTTTTGAACAGGCACAGACTTTCAAGATACCCAAAAAGAAAGAGGGATTTTTCCAAAAGCATAACTGCACCGCTCAGAAAGTGGGAGAATTCCTTTCTCCATCTCCAGCAGAACCCACTCTGCCACTTCAGAGTGTCTGAAGTGAGCCTCCTCTCCAAGGAAGGGAGGGGAACTGAAAAACTGATCTTTATTTAAAAATGCTAACACCTCCAAAGCTCATAGATTTGGCCAAGTCTGAATGCAGACTAAATATCCACTTTGAGAACGAAGTTTATGGACAATCAGATGCCCACATTTCCTATCAATACACAGGAAGCTGTGTGCAGAGCTACATGGCTGGATTGCTTTAATTATAATCTTGACATCAGTCTCCTAATAAAAGACAGAGTACTGCTGACTATAGGGTAGCTTTTAATAGTTAACATGACTAGACCCTCATTATCTCATAAAATTAAATGTCTGCATTTACTGCTTAAATTCATTTCTAAAGCCTTTTATTGGTTGTGAATAGCCAAACTAATGCAAAATATTAGCTTAAATGGTTACTTTAAATCATAAAAAAATATGCCACGCACTGAAATACTCTTTTCTGGAAAGTATTCTGACCATTCACTGAATAATCCAGAGCAATACTATGCTTCCTCAGTGGCCAGTAGCATCCATCAAATACAGATCTGTGTGGAAGAGGTTGTGATCAGTCATACAATCCTATTTTTCAGGACTGACATATGTACTATCATAAACATGTTCTTACTACAGTTTTAAATTTCCTTTCAAAAATACATCCTCATAATAGTTTGGGGATTTTTTTAAATTAAATAAATGCTATGCTTCACTATTAAATTTAAGCAATTCTCCATAAGGTAAGTAATATTCTAAGGTATTGCCCATCAGGAGCTAGATTTTGTCAGCATGTTGTACTCACTGGAGGGTGGGACCTGCAATGAAATGAGCAGTTAGTTTTATTTCACAAACCTTGCTTGCAAATTAGAGTGCACAGTGCTGGCTGAAAACAAACATTAGCAAGATTGTGTAAATATGTGAATGACAATTTCAACAGTGCATGTGAAGGTACCACAGAAATACACAAATCAGAGCTGCTGGACAGAGTAACTCCTGCTACACAACACACACACCAAAAAACTTTCACCCACGGGTGTGTTTCTCTTACCAGCACTGTAGAAAAACTCAACTAGAAAAACGCAATAGAGTAAGCAGGAGAAAGAGAATTTATCTTTTTTTCAGTTATATATAATCAATGGTTTGCATCCCAATTAAAAATATAACTTAAAAGTGCACACTAACATAAGAGATGCTGACTTTTACAAGTCAATTACCAGTGAAAATAATGATACCCAGCATTTCTTCCTGCTTTTACTGGCAGCTTTTTTGAGTTTACCGCAGCATTTTTACAATATTCAAATAAATATATAAATAGCTATCAAATTTTTTAAGGTATTAACTAAAAAAGCAATGCACAGTATTCCAAGTTGAGACTATTATCTCCAAAAGATCACGTATTTTCAAGCCTTTACTTTCCAGGTACAGAACTAAAAACTGTGAGCATGTCTTCTAACAGTTCTACTGCATTTATTTATTTGATAACATGCACTGCAGTGCTTCTCAGGTCACTTCACAGCAAACAAAAATAATTAAGATTACTCATGTATTTAACTCTTTTTACCCAACATTCTCTCCAGTAAGTACGGACTTCTCAAGGGAAATAATAATCTGTAAATAAAATGAGGCATTAAGCATTTAATTAGCAGGACAGAATACAATTAACATTAGTTACAATCCTTGAACAAAGTTTCAGGTGTGCTGATAACACTCCTCACGCGTTACACCTGAAACCATGAATGCAGAACACCTGATGTGAGCAGGGTCTTCCAACCAGTGGCATCTTCATGAGGCACAAAGACCCTCACGCGTTACACCTGAAACCATGAATTCAACACCTGATGTGAGCAGGGTCTTCCAACCAGTGGCATCTTCATGAGGCACAAAGAAGTGAAATGTAAAGGGATTTGCTATTTTTGAACAGGTAAAAATACATTTTCATAGCAGGGTGGGGAGAGTTTAAGCACATTCAACACGTGTGAGTCTGAGCTGAGGGCTCATCCCCATGCCCAGCCTTTCCCAGGGCTCCGTTCCACTCCCTGCTCCTTCCAGCCCCTCCTGGAGCATCACTTGGATCCACACCTGCGGCTCCCCTTCCCTGCTCCCTGCATTTCCCATTCCCTCTCCTATCACGCCAATTTCTCTTTGTGAAACAGAATGGGGGGAAAAAAAGTTGGGAAATACAAGTTTTAAACATTTAACACTGCAGCATTTCAAGATTTTAAAACACTGGTAGTACAAGAGCAGAAATCATCAGACTGCATCTAGAGGTTGCAACATACCAGATCCTGTATTTCCCGAATAAAAAACTTTGGCACGGTCACAGAAATTGACGAGATGGTTTTTTTCTTTAACCATCACTTTCATGCTAGTCGATTCGCAGAAACATTTCACTGAAGCATTTACATGTTAAATGTGTCCCTCAGTAATCTAATGTACTGGAATAAAATTAATGTAAGCCTCAGACCGTACTTCCAAACCCATCACTTAAATAAAGCAGGGGATGTGATGTCATCGAGGTGCCTGACACTGAAACAGGCAGCGGGAGAAGGGGTTACAGAAACAGAACGAGAGCAGGAAAAAAAGCACGTCGTTCCTATTAACAGATCTGGGAATAAAGCGCATCTCTAAAGTGCCACCTGTAATATAAAGTGATTTGGAACAAAGCAAACATCGCGTTCAAGAATAACGCCCGGTCTGCTCCTGCTCCAGCAGCGAGCGCAGGATCAGGCCCCGCACGGCCCGAATGAAGTTATTAAAGATAAAATCCCGTTCGGAGCAGGGACACAAAGCCCTCAGCCACCGAACGCGGGCACGCCGCGGGTCGGATATCGCACCAAAGCTCGCTGGAGCGTCTGTGAAGAAAGTTTGCTGCCACAGACAGCAGCAGCACGCTCTGACATGGAAATGTTTCTGGAGACGTCCCTCACCAACTGCTGAAGCGGGGAACGGCATCTCCGAAGCGCCTGCCTTCCACCCTGCCCCACGGCACCAGCGCTCCTGCCGAGCCCCCGGAGGGTTTTGTGTTTATTTAGATCATTATCATTTCTAAAGGCAGCAGCCATGAGGTCACAAACCAGGACTATAAGCCCGAGTATGCAGGACCCAGCAGGGATCCGGGGCTCGCTGACCGAAGCCGGGCAGGGCAGGGGCTGCGGCCGCGCCGGGGGCACCGGGACCCGCAGCCCCCGCCCGGGCACCCGGCTGGCACCGCCGCGGGTTCTAGCGGGACAAACGGAACGGAGAAAACTTTTGCAGAATCTCGTTGGGTGTTTTTTTAAGGAGTGTTTTCGGGAACTATCGGCTTTCCCTGCTTGGAGAAAAGTTTGGAGACCGGCGCGCGGAGCCGCTCCGCTGCCCGGCGGTCCCGGCCATGGCGGGGGCTGATGGAAGCAGGGAAAGTTTTCCGTGTGCCGCTCCCCAGCCCCGCTCGGTGCCCCCACGCCCCCCTCCCCTGGGACCCCCGCCCCCGCTGCGCTCCCCGCGGGCCGGCCGGGGGCGAGAGCGGAGCCTGCGCTCACCTCGCGTTGGTGCAGTCGTTGTACAAAGTTTCGAAGTCCTTCCTGGTGATGAGCTTGCAGCGGTTCACGCCGGGCTGGATGGCCCCCAGCCCGCGCAGGATGCGGACCTGCTCCACCGTGCACACCACGGGCGATATATCCAGCCGCTTCAGCTTCGTGTAGACCGTGTGCAGCCCTCCCACCAGGTGCTTGAGGAAGAGATCAAAGACCTGCGGCAGGCAGATCAGCTCCTGCCCCTCCACGAGGAACGAGGCCACCTTCACCCCGTGCAGGTCGACCATCTTACACTCGTTGCCGCCGCCGCCGCCGCCCGCGCCGGCCCCGCCGCCGCCGGCCGAGAGGAAAGTGTTGACGAGGCTGTTGGTGAGGCGCGGGGACTCCGCGGGGCTGGAGTACAGCGGGTCCGCCCGGAACAAACCCGCCGAGCCCCCCGCGCCGCCGCCGCTGGAAGTTGCGGCGATGACGGGCGGCGCGGACACCGCCATGGCCGGCGCGGCTCCCCGCGGCTGCCTCAGCCCCGCGCTGCGCTCCGTGCGGTGCCGCCGGACCGCCGCGCTCCCGCCGCCCGCACGCAGGGCGGGGGGCGTGAGGGAGCGAGGGCAGCGCGCCCCAGCGCCCGCAACTCCGCGCAAAGTTTCGGGGGCGAGCCTGGGGCCGCGAGGGGCTGCCGCTGCACGGGCTGGGAGAGCGCCCCGTTCCCCGAGCTGTGACCGCATCCCGCGGGGCTGCCCGGGCTGTGAGGGGGTCTCGATCCCCGGACGGGGAGAGGGTCCCGCGGGCGCTCCCCGCGCTCAGAGGGGAGGAACGGAGGGGAGGCAGCGCTGGGGCCGTCCCCATCCGTTCCCCATCCGTTCCCCATCCGTTCCCCATCCGTTCCCCATCCGTTCCCCATCCGTTCCCCATCCGTTCCCCAGCTCCCCGCGCTCAGAGGGGAGGAACGGAGGGGAGGCAGCGCTGGGGCCGTCCCCATCCGTTCCCCATCCGTTCCCCATCCGTTCCCCATCCGTTCCCCATCCGTTCCCCTGGGAGCTGCAGCGGTCGCTGCTCCCTGGCAGGTTTGTAAGTGTTAGAACACCTGGAGCGGGAGGCGCGGGGACAGGGTGGCGGTGCGAGGCTCCCCTTGGTACCCGGGACAAACGCGGAGCACCGAGCGCGCCGGCACCGGCCCAGCGCAGGGCGCGGGTCCGCGGGCACTGAGCCAGGCCTAAAGCAAGCCGGGACCCTCCGGAGAGGGGCACAAGCAGGACACACAAGGGAGGTGTGAGAGATGTGCAAGTTTGCGGCCGCTCACTCCATTCAAAGCCCGTTCTCGGGAGGTCTGGCACGCAGTTGTTTGAAATTCCCAGTCTCATGGGGCATCAGCTGTGGTTTACACTCACCGGGCTCGGCCCGCTCGCCACACAAGCCCCAAAAGCACCATGAGGTGCCTCGGCCTGCGAACACCCCGGCACATCCTGCGCCTCCGCCACCCATCCAGGGCGGGGGACACAAGAACTGCCAAGGCTCCTGCGTCCCTTCTCCCTGGACAAGAGGAGCCGAAGGACGATCAGATATCCCAGATATCCAGCTACATTGGTTATTTGCTTGTCACCCTCTCCCAGTGTTACATCACACCTCTTTTCCCACCCGCTTCCCGTTTTTCCTGTGTTTCCACATCCTTTTTTCCTGTTTGTTGCCACTGGTTTTCATTCTTTATCTTCGCTTCTTTCCTAGTCCTTTAACTTTGTCAGTTCCCTCCTTTTTGTTGTTGTTTTTTTTTAGCTTTCTCCTAAGCCATTCAATAAACAAAGCAAGCAGAAAAGAATAAACTTTCCAAGCTGATGCCAAGCAAGCAATACAACAGAGCTTTTCAGCTATTTCCATGTGTGGGCCATCTTCTCTTTCCTTTTGTTAGGCTTGCTTATTTAGGCACCTTCTCTGCAAAATTTAATGTTTTTTGCATTATGAGTAATCCCATTTTAGATGAGAGAAGATGACTGTATGCTAACTAAATTGCTATATTTGTGAACATAACTGATCTTAAATTACACTCTGGAGGAACCTCCCCTTCTCCCCATTGATTTTATGTGTTCTAAGAAGCCTGGCCACTAGTTTTAGGTCTCTAACCTCACTGCCTAAAACCAAGGCAGACTTTTCACATTACTTAGTTTAAATTAATACCTTTCAGTAAGAATTCTCATATTTTCCGAACTAGTTCATGCATCTTTTTAGGCTCAAACCTTAGACTGGAAGCTCTGTGGGGCAGGGGCTACTTACTTTGGCAAAGTACAATCAAGCCCTGAACTCATCTGAGATATTTATATGCTGGAAGTTATAGAAATAGCAAATAACTGACTCCAGATAGAAACTTTTGGGTGTTAATTTTCTGAACATGATTGCTGTTAAAAGATTTAATAAATCAGATTCAAACACTGCGCTTTTAAAGACTTTTTTTTTCCCTTTAAGATTAATGCAACAATCAAAATCCACCGTGAGAATTCTTTTTCCTTTTTGACTTTAATGCCTTCCATAAGCTAAACATATTTCTAAATAAGACTGAATTTTCACAAGGCCAGAGGAAGCCTTGCACATCAACACCCAGCGAGCTGGAGTGGCATGAAGCAATATAAAATCATAAAGGCTGTAGTAAAAGCAGTACCCTTGAGAGGTGACTGTCCATGGAGAGAAGAACTGCTCTGAAACTTAGAAAATGCTCAAGGTTTGAGAATTAATGCCAGGCAGCTGTCCGGTTCAACTAAGCATGTACAAATCAACTATATCCATGAATATTATTATTTCTCTGTAATTTTGTTAAAGACAAGGCAAAGTTACTAAAGCCTAACAATCACCCAGTAATATCTTGTCAGTTATAAAGTATCCAGATGGTTTATTTGAATGGAGTCCAGCAGTACGTAATCTGAATGTGTACAAACTACTAAGCCTCCCTAGAGCTGAAATAAGTATTTCAAAATATTACTTTAAGGTTTCATTATTTTTCTTCCTTTCTGACTGGTGTGCAAAACTCTCTGTTTTCTTACACTGGCAGCCATAGAAATACTGGTCTATTGTGTATTAATCCTACACACAAATTGGCTGTGTTTGTATGGCAAGATGTCAAGTAAAGGTTCCATTTGTTTGTTTTTGTTTTTGTCATCCTTGCATATGCCCCACTGGAGTGAAATGGGAAGGAGTCTTCCCTGACACAGGAGGAGAGAGGAAAGCCCCAGTCAAGAGCATTCTGGAAATCTCTTTCTGCCAGCTGGCAGGAACACGGCTCCTGCTCCCCATGGGGTCCAGGGAGAAAATGATGGGAGACACACCTGACGAGGGGGGACACTGAGGAAAACTAATCACAGCTAAGTGAAGCAGTAGGGTATGAACTAAAAATAATAATTTGGTTTAGAGAATTTGGAAAGCTCAACAGTGCTATTTGTGCTTCATCTCAGTTTCCTGTAGTCAAACATGAGGGAGAACAATAAAAATAGGAACTCCATAGATATCACAATGGGATTTTTTTCCTATAATTTTTTTTTTCTATGGACTTCATAGAGGTATGTCCAGTGTGAGTAGATTACAGGAAAAAAAATTCTACTTTTTAGTAAAGAACTTGGATTGTCCCTAAAGTAAGTGGGAGGGAATAAATGTGAACATAGACTTTAAAGGGTCAGAGGTCACTGCGGGTCCAAAATGAAAGATATAAGATAACCAGAAGATGCATTTGCAATGCACTCTAATCATAACGAAATGAAACACCTCTTTTTTCTGAATTCCAAGCCAGCTGGAGCCCAAGTGACAAACCCTTCTCCTCGTCCTTAACAATGAAATTTCTCAGGGCCCAGTGGAAAGCTGTAACCTGCCCTAGTGAGCTCCGAGCTGATAGCCTGAGCATGCAAAGCCCTGATGCTGCTACTTCTGAGAAACAGCTTGAAAAGGAAGAAAAAACAGTACTAGCTGTCTGCTGGGTTAGTGTTTAATGCCTTGGATTCCTTGAGAAAGAGTACCCACAATTATATTAACAAATGTAGGCCACTGACGTGAGAGAAAGAAGAGACTGAAATTAGTGTGTCATTCTTTGTGCCCACATTTTTCTAGACTCGTACTTGACACTTGTATTCAATTTAGTTCTGACATTTCAGCTGTGGTTTTTATGGAATTGTGGATTAAAACTTCCCACCTCAACATCAAGGGTTTTACATAAAACTGATGAATCGAAATGTCTAAGTATCAATAGAAAAATGATCCCTTCTCTTAGGTGATTAAATGTATTGTATTAATGTGTGCATAACGCAGAATCAATAAATAATGAATTACCACTGATTGTAATTGAATGTTTTCATAATTTTATTGTCAGCCATGATAAATAATCAGTACATTTATACTGCATTAAATTAATTAGTGTGTCATTTCTATTACATACATCAGCAGTGAAGTAATGCAGTGACATCTGTTTCTAATGTTTTAAAGATGTGGTATTCCTTATTAAGTAAAAGGAAGAGTTATTAGAGGTATTTCCTGTGATTGGCAGTTATACTGGTACAGTCAAAGGGATCAAATGAAGGAACTTGCACTCTTGGCAAATGCTGCATTTCAACCCTTAATGGCAGCAAGTAACAGTGATTGCAGTGAATTTTGCTTCTTTAGGGTTTCACAAAATCCTGCCTGCCTTTCTAGAGAAAGTAAGAGCAGATCCTTTCTCCCTAATACAGCTGGGAAGATTCTAACATGCAAAACAATTAAAGCTCTACAGAAGAACCAGGCATCCACATCCATTTTTGTATCCATGTTTCTGCCTCAGTCCTCCATATATACAAAGGAATTCCCTGCTAAGTGCTCATTAAAAAGTCTCAAATTAAGCCTTTTTTTGGCTGTGATGTTCTTACACGGCAGTGTCTGGACTATGGGTCTGTAATCTTTCCTGGAAGTCACACTAATGTGACATAGCTTAGCTTTGTGCTGCTGTTCATTGTGTTACCTGCAACAGAAATAGGAAATTGAGGATGTTGCAAACACAAGAATCAAAAAGTGAAGGAGTAGAACAGGAGGAACAGAATAAATGGGATATACAGCAAATAAGCATGAAGCAAACTGTGCCAGAAGGAGGGCTGGTTGCTAAATGACTCCAGTGTTACAAATGGGGTGACCACTTGGGTGACAGGAGTAAAACCCACAACAACAGTTACAGATGACAAAAGAAGTCTGAGGTTCTTGTTTAATGCTGTCTTTCCAAGTCACACACAGTCATCCTTAACTTTTCTGCACCTTACACCATCTTTAAAAAGAATATTTGAAAACATAACGTTAGAGCTTACCTGACTGGAGTTCTTCATCCACAAAGCAGTTTCTCATTTTAATCTTAAAATTTTCATGCTGACAATGGGCATCATGATATTTAAGCAAAATGAAAACAGTTCAGAAGAATAAACAAACTTTATTCTTGCCAGTGCAAGTCTCACACATTGCTTCTGAGTGATCACTGACTACTTTGCACAGATTTGGGTGGCTGGTCTCTGGACCAACCGTGTGCACTCAGTTTGTCCCCATGGCTTGCCCTGGGCCCAGGGAGCTCTGGCTGGTTTGGGAGAGCCTGTGTGGGCAGGACTGCTGGCTGCTCACTGGCAGGGTTGCACTTTTCATACCCTGTGAGCTCAGGCCAGGTGAGACAGCACCTCAGGGCTCCCTCCATGCACTGAGCGTGACTTGGGGCCTCCTCTTGGGCCAGCCCTGACAGACACAGCCCCTGAGAGGAGTTCTGCAGTTCACAGAACCTGCTCAGCTCCCAGCTCTGTGTGAGGCATGAAGGATGTGACCATTCACTACAGAGCCTGAGATAACTAAAGCACAAACACACTCTCAAACAAGGTCCCATCCACTTTTCCTATTTATCAAAATGTCACTTGTGTTATCACTGGACAGATGTGACCTGCCACGCTTGGCACTATCACTTTCTGTCTAACAGATGTGTAAATACCTTTTCTGAAAGCCAGCAGCACATTTGTCATACAAAAAATGAGTGATACTTTTAAGCTTGTTCCAATGAAATCCATGAATACAAGATGCAGTCATTGCTAATGATCCCCCACGTTAATTTGGATTTTGATTGAGGAGAGAGTGCAGCAAAAGGACCAGGACCTCGGTGGAACAAAGCTATTTTACACAAGACACAATCATTCTTAAGATTCAATATTGTTTGCACCTTTTCTTCTGCAGGAAGAAAACTTAATACTATTTGATGTGCATTGAAGTTAAAACACACTTCATGGCAAAGCTCTGTGGACACAATTCATGTACTTCAATATATTCAGTAAGTCATCAGACCCAGATGCTTGTTACTGTTCCCAGAGGAACGAGATTAACCTCATCTCTCCACATTTGCAGGTCAGTTAAAGAAAAGTTTTCCTGCACTGTCTGTCTGAGCATCTCAGCCCTAATCTGAAGGCACCACCATCTAGTGGGATAAGAAGGTATTTAAATTTCTTTACATTCTTTTGGTATTTTTAAACATGGACATTGCATTCTACTTCAAGTAGCAAAAAAAAAGTTTCTGGAATTTTTTTTATTTATACATATAAGGCTCATGTGGCCCTTCCATTAATTCTCATTTCTGTTTTAACTGCAAAGCATTTTCCAATAAAAACCTTAGGAGTTGTTTCCTTGAAAATAGATTTTCATAAACAGAATTTTATCAATGAGAAAACAATTTATAGCTATCCAGACTGAGTGGAAGTGTAATTGATTTATTGACTAAATATTTCCAGTATTTTATTGAATCTACTTTGTGGAAATCCAATTGGCAGAATTATTAATATTGTGAAAGTAATCATCTTGAGCTCATCTTTAAAACCAATATGTATTTTAGGGAGTAAAGATCCGTCCTTGCAGTTTTCCACAGAGCCATTAACTGTGCAGCTTTTGGTTGTAAGCAGAGTCTGACCATTAAGTCCCATCTAAAATAAATTCCCAAGCTGAATGCAAAGCATTCCTTTTACCTCTAAGAGTGACCATTTATTGTACTTTGCCTGTGCTGATCTCCTGACTGCTACCTGCTCTTATTTGGTTTTCCTTTCATGCATTTACAGTTGGGCAGGGTAATGGCAGGGATTTTCTGTGGGGGAGGCAGAACCACCAGGGTGAGCAGTGTGAGCTCCTTTGGCTGGGTTTGCCACACAATGTGTGCATCTGCAGCTGTTATCCTAAGATGCCTCCTTGTGTTCAGGTCTCATTGATCTTGTTACAGCATTTCACACACACAGGGATAATTGATTTGCATCATCCAGGAGTCCAGATCTTTTATAAGCCTAAGAGTAAATATTAAAAAATTACCATATTTTAAAACTCTATAGATACTTTGATTTTTTTTTTTACTATCTAAACCAGTAATGAAATAATAAAGATTTAGATACTTCATTACACAGATAATATTTTAGTATTCATAATGTGGGCCTGCTTCTGTTTCCATGGAAGTGAGTGGTATTTTTACCTTGAATACTACTAGACATTTCAGTTCTTACTATCTTCAAATTATAGAAATCTTATTGACACAAATGGGGATCAATGGGTATTTTGCATTGAACATCAATTTTATGATGCTGTCTTTTCAAACACTACATTTCTTCTGAAATCCATAAAGTAATATCAATCTATGCTGCCAGTTCCTACTGAAATCAGTCTGGAGTTCTGAGTTAAAATCAATGGAACTGGTCCAAACTGGTTGAGGTAGTAAATGCCATTTTGACCCTTTGATCCCTGAACCATGTGCCTGGGAAGGTTTGAATTTCACTGAGAATGCAAATTAAAAAATAGGTAAATACTTTCACTGGGGATGCTGCTTGCAGCTGATGAAGTCCAGGATGTGCTACCTCACACTCCCTTAGAGAAATAAAAATTGTACCTAAAGAAGAGGTCTGGGATATACAGGGAATTAGGAGGACAATCTGTAGAGGACAGAAGACAGGTGTAGGGAAGTTCAGGCCAGATCTACACAACCTCCTGAGTTCACACAGAACCTTCCAAAGCCTCTCCTTCAGAATTCTCATCTATTTTTCAACTCCCCGTGGAGTGAACCTGGTCCTGAGGCTTTCCTGCCACTCTCCCAACTCTTGGGTCACTCTTTTCACAGCTCTGATGGAGGCTGAAGAAAATATCATGAACTTTTTTTTTTTTTTTTTTTTTGGTAAATAAAAGTTTTTAATGAAATTAGCTCCAGGATAGTCCATAGTTCTTTACAGAAGTGGAGGGAAAAGTCTCACTGGGGACTCTGCTATTTCAGCCCTGTCACAAAGCCCGAGCTGCTGAGGCTGAATCCACACAGAATTGAGTCTGTCTGAATCTCAGTCAAAGCAATTCAGAGTGAGATCAGAATCAAATATTTAAGAGCAGCTTTTGTTTTTACCTTGACCAATCTCTGTGTCTCAGTATGTTCTCTGAGCTTTTGGATAAAGCCATATTAAAGAAGTGTCTCTCTTCATCTTCAGAAGACATTATTGACTTTATCTACCTTTTTTTCCTCTTTCTTTCACATCAAGGTTGATGTGACAAACATCGATAACTCAGAAAAAATGTGTAATCTTACATAAACCTGGTTTTATATTCTGTAACTTCATTGACTTTCTGATGGAATTACCAGTGACTTGTGGAGGCATAAGGACGATCAGGCCCTGAATTGAAAGTACAGGTTGGAACACCTGTGATCATAATTATTTAATGTATAACCATCCTGTAGGTTGAGTTTTTAAAAATTCTCCTTGCCCATATTTATAATATTAAAACTTGCTAGTACCCTGGGAAACCATCACTGATACCTTTCATTAGTATTATGAATTTGAGAGTATTTTTCACTGAGGAGCACTGTATACTGAAAGGATTTCTTCTGAATTTGTTCTAAAGGGGTGTCTTACAATTTGATTCCATTATGATTTTAAACCTGACAAGATCTTCCCTATTTTTCCCACAAGGTCTATGAATATAGAATAAAGCAAGGTTTAATAGATACTTTGCAATGTAAATATTTTTCCCTAAAATGTAAATATACAATATAGTTTACATTTAAAAATTTGAACTGAGTGTTCTATTTGAACAGATACTTTGCAATGTAAATACTTTTCCCTAAAATGTAAATGTACGATATAGTTTAAATTTTTAAAATTGAACTGAGTTTTCTATTTTAGATAGTGGTCTGTTTCACATGAACAATAGAATCAAAGAAAACAAAACATTTTTAAAAAATCAGTTTGCATAGAGTGATAGGACTTCAGACACCAGTTTTCTTTGCTATTTTAATAATGAATGTTGTTTGAACACACTATGGTCACTTCAGTGCATGAAATTAGCCAGGAATCCTGGGTTTGTTGATATTTTCCATTAACTGAAACTCACTTGAATCCAGCATCTGTCAGTGCAATCCTTTTCCATACAAAATACATGTTAACAATTCCAATTCCTGGACGTAGTGAGGAAACTTTAGAGTCTGTCTTTTGGCCAGAGGTTTTCCACGGCTGTGCTGCAGCTCATCAGCTGTCAGGGTGAATTCTGACAATTCCTCTGCCTAAGAGCAGCCACTCAGGAAAATCCTTCCCACAGGCTCTCCTCAGTCCATCCCTTGGGCAGAGGCAGCTCACCGTGAGGTTTTACAGCTCCAAGGGTGGTTTTTAAGGTATCTGTCTGTGTAGTGGCATGAACGTGCTTCTGTTCATTCCAAGAAAATAGGAAAGACACTGTAAGTTAATTGAGCAAAGGCTTCCCATAGAATCCATCTTCCCAATTCCTATTTAGGGAGTTCCTGGCCATGCAGGAAGCCATTGAAAAGAGGCTGTCAGGAAACTGCCATCTGCAAGGCTGCAGGGAGCAATTGTTTCCACAAGTACAGTAACCCTGGTCAGAAACAGGATTTTAGCACTTGGCTCACTGGCCCTGATGGAAGAGTAAAGGAACAAAAGAAAATGAAGTAACACGAAAGGTTAAGTTCTGGAAGATCAAGCCCTGTTTTTCACAGATGCCAGGTATCAGGAATTGCAGCTATCACACCAGCTCTGATGATCCCTCTGTTGCAAAATGCTTTTCACAGTCATTTCAAGGTCATCAGGGAAATTGGAATTATGAAACTTTTATTTTGCTATGCACAGTATACAGCCTTTGTAGTCTTGATTGCTCATCTCTGGTTTGATGTGATAAAAAGTCAGGAAAAAGGAAACTGCTTTCACCAACAAATATTGTGGATCTGAACTGTTCACAACTGCCAATACTGATAAACTCTCACAATATAGATTTACTAGTTGAATACAGAGTTTATGTAGCAACATTATCAGGGAACACAGAATTAAATCCCAGCTGGATCAGTATCCATTGTGCTGAAATACAAAAAATTATTAGGAACTTTGAAAATCTTTAGGAGCTCAGTGTCTATACACAGTCCCAGTTCATTAATGGACCTTTTGAATGATACTCTCATCTGGCTGCACTACCACTTCAATTAGTTCAGCTACTAATTTGTGTTCAACTATCCCTGTTTAACATCCCTTGTCTGGCTCAAAAGGGCAGATTTAGGTAGCACCTCACTATTTAAAATCCCTTTCTTAGGAGCAGTTCAAAGTGCCATCCCACAGTATTTATATACCTGGTTTTCTGTACAATTTGATTATCTTTTTTATAAAAAGAAGGATGTATGTAGTACTTCTAGATCTGACTTCTTTTGAAACATTTTTCCACCTTTAAAGAAAATTACAATAGCTTCCATGAAAAGTTCAGACTGAAAAAAGCAAATGAAAAACCCCAAGCACTAAAGCACAAAACAGAAAAGAATTGCACTGACATGTGAAATGTGTTAAAAATTCTTCTTTGAATCAGTCATTTAGACATACAAAGATAATTATGATGATTATGATGACAATAATTATAATCAACTAAAATTTAAATTCATCCATTTTCTTCTATGCAAATACCAATTATATTTCTTTTCTTTAAAATGAATGTGACCATTTTAAGTAGTTATTCTTGCAAATCTTCCTAATAATCTGCCTCAACATTGACAACAGCACAGCATTCTTCTGAACTGGGGGGGAAATTCTGTCTCTTCTGGCTTAATGGAAGGGCCGAAATGAGGGGCTTTATATAGAATTAGTATTCCCAGTGTGAGGAGCTGCAGCCCATTCCTTATTTACTCCATCAAACACAGGAGGAAGTGCTGCTCCTGAGGTGCTAAGGAGGTACAAGGGGAGGGCAGTGGGGCTCCCCTCAATTCTGCTCTCTGGTTCTGAGCCATTTCAGGCCCAGAGCTGCAGTAAACACAACAGCTCGAAGTCTCCTTGATCCCTCAGAGATTCTGTGCTGCAGAATGCCTGAGAGAGGTGGTTGGAGTTGCAGGAATAACTGCTGTGCTCCTGGAGAAGTTACCTTATGGAAGAGCTGTCCTGGGAGCGCTGCATGGACCTGGGATCTGCTAAGCCAGCATCTTATCCCGAAAAAGATAGTGCTGAGACTAAACAAACAAACAAACAACTTTCTAGTGAACACTGTGCATTGTGGTTTCTTACATTCAAACCTAAAATTCTCATTCAGACTAAGATTTGACCTTTCATTATTTTATATATTATCACTCTAAGAACACACAGCCTGCAGAAAACCCTGTTATCAAGGCAATGGGGTTGAAATTCAGGTTGCAGATATTGCCCACTGAAAACAGATTAAAATGCAAACATCTTATGAAAACATTAAATACTTCCATATAGCTGGCCCACGTATTGCTTATAAGTAGGAGCCTTCTTTTCCTAGACATATAGTTTGATTAAAGTTTAATAAATGCAATGTGGATATCTTCTGCAGAAGAAAAAAGGCAGCATTTAAATGGAGTGTACTATGTTTGGATTAATGAAAAAT
Organism: Passer montanus; assembly: GCF_014805655.1. Lineage (NCBI taxonomy): Eukaryota > Metazoa > Chordata > Aves > Passeriformes > Passeridae > Passer > Passer montanus. The sequence continues at coordinate 3,998,125 of NW_024369818.1, forward strand.
GGATGTTAAATCCTGAGTGTCCATCCTGAATTCTCAAAAGCATCACACATACATACAGTCTGGCACCAGTTCACAGCTTCTGAAAGAAAAACAGGAGCTTTTCTCATTTCTGTGAGCAAGCTGAGTATAATCTCATTTCAAATGCCTTAAAGATTTCAGTGCACCACTACTGCTACTCTCTGGCTTTAAAATCCTAAAGAGAGTATTTTAAACACAAAACTTGCTTGAACTGTAATGTTGGGAAGGAAATGCTCAATAAGGAGGCCTTTGCTGTATGAGCTTAGTAAATTCACTTATCAAAGAAGTGATTACACATACTCCTGTTTATAAGCTGGTAACGTTTTTAGCTACAGCCCTTCACAACTTCAATTTGTCCCCAAATCACCCTGCTGCAGCTGAGATATTTTCATACATGCCCTTTCAGAGCAAACAGAGGAAGAGGGTCTGGCAGCCCCTCCCTGGCTGTGTGTACCCTCAGATAATGTTAAATTTCCACCACTGCAGCAGCAAAGCCCAAACTTTAATCTCTGCTCTTACAAAGAGCTCCAAGTGGAGGCCTGACAGACCCAGCCTTGGAACGGAGGCAAATCAGCCTCCAACAGAGATTTTATCAAAGAAGGAGCAGTGTCTGCTTTAGCATTTTTAGTCGCCTGCTTCTGTAATTTCAAATGCAGTTGGATTAATTTTTAGCAGTTACCACCAATAGCCTGATTTACCTGAAAGTCAGTCCCTGGCTGTTACTCACTCCTAACTTTCAGCTGTCTCTTGGCTACAGTTTGGTGTTGGAGTCCTTGGTGACACGTGTGTCTTCACAAGAATCCCAGCTGGCAAGAATTCATTTCAGCTGAGGCCTTTATAGTGTTTTGTTTATGGTTTCTCTGGTGAAGTCTGGGCAAAAATACTGCATATGAGACACATCAATTCCTTTACTTTATGGACTACCTTAAACCCTTTTAATTATATGATAATATTTATGGGGAGTTTCCTAAGGGACCTTTATCAGTTTCAGAACTTAAAGTCTTGCTTTATCCTCTTTTCTCATTTCAGCCAGGTCCCAGTTATGATTTTCAGGACTAGAGAATGCTGCTGTTCAAAAATTACTCAATGATCTTGCACTTGTCATTCTCCTCAAATAGGAAATGCAAAACTTCCAACCTGTGGCTGGCTTATGTTCTTTCATTTTCTGCATCATCCATCTCCCAGACTAATTCCTGTTTATTTTCAGTATTTGTATGGGCAAATTTTAAAATACATATATATAAATTAAATTAAATTAAATAATTACTCCTATCTCCTCTTTAAGGCAATATACAGTTCACCTTCAGGTGTAATTATGTTTTGTTAATCAAACAGAAAAGACCAAGAGGATGAGGCTGAACTTTGCATGGTAAAACTTGTGCTGACTGTAATGAAGTAGGAATATGCACTGATGGCTGAAGGATCTGTATTCATAAACTGGCAACAAGTCAAAAGAGATGAATAAAAGAAATGCAATATATAAAAGAACAGGAATATTTCCAGAGAAAAGAGATTAATTTCTTACCTAAGTTACAGTCTCCAGATGTGCTGGAAAAGGTACAGTTTTCCTAAACTCAGAGAACACGAGTCCGAAAACCTCACTATGCCATAAAATTGCTTCAAGTAATATTGCAAATAGGCAGTGAGGCAGTAACTGAGTGTCATTAGACACACTTGTCCATCTTTACTTAATCCTCCTTAAATCTCAATAAATCATAATCCTAATGAATCTTCATTTACTCACACAACTATACTGCAGTCATATTTCCAAGCAGTTTCTTTCTTCTGACTGACTCTAAAGTGTCCTGATTGACCAAGATGCTGGAATGGCCAAATAGTGGAACTGCCAGGACAGAAAGGATTCAACTCTGCTTTGTGGCATCCTGGACTTTGAGCCAGCCTCAATCTTGGGGCTGCTGCAAAGACTTTTCCTTCTTCCTGGATACCTGTAGTTTTGGGAAACCCATAAAACTTACAGGTAATCCTTAATGTGGCTGTAGTGGAACTTTCTTTCCATACTCTGCCAGTTACAGTGGGAGAGCAGCGTTGTCAAAACTGTGACCCTGGGTTTTTTCTCCTTGGTGTTCATTTTGTACAAGATAATTTTGACTGCCATGAGGGACCTACAGATTTTTGCGGATTGTCATTAATTAAGGCTTGAAAAAGCAAACTCTTTGCCTTGCATGGTTACAGAAGTCAAGTGACATATAATTCTCTTTCCAGTCTCTGTAAGCAATCCCATAATTTACACACATCCTCGTAATCAAAAGGGCAACTTCAAAATGAGTTTCAGTGCTCCTTAGGTCGAGAATGTGGGTTTAATTATTTGGAGTTTTTAAAATATATTCAGGTCACTGATCTACCAAGGCTTGTATCACAATATTCATACCATCCATGGGAGCTGAGTGTCTGCATCCCACTGAGCATTTGCAGTACAGGGTCCAATGTCACTAATATCACACAAGTTATATGGGCATGGCTGAGGCTGACCACTGCAAGCTGCGACAGGACAACAACTCAGATAATGGTAAAAAAGAGGAAGTTGGAATCAAGGTTGTCTGAGAGTTTGGAATAAATTTGGAAAGCAATAATTTTTTCCCAAACACGCCTGACTGTGGCGAGGCTGCTGCTGTGGTTAATGAACAATCAGGGCGGTGCACGCCTGAGTGGGTGCCACTTGTGGAACTGCAGAACTGCAGAGGAAAACCACACACAAGTGCAGCACCAACCACACAAACACTGCCTTGCTGCCTGAACTAATGAGCCATTTCGCTGGGATAAATCAGATTATTCACTGGATGTTTCAAGCAGCTAATGGGCCCGATCCTGCTGCTGATCCTTATTCAAACTGGTACTCAAGGAGAATTAAATTCTGTATCCATTGAGGGAACAATAGAATGAATAATGAGATTTCACACGTGAAATCACTGCAGGATAAAGAGACAACATAACTCAAGAAACTTAAAATTCATCATAGCATTTGCTGTTTGTTTTTGGAGGAAGAAGCATTTGATCAAATGGTGGGAGACCAGACCTTGAGATAACTAGAAACTCCTGAATTCTAATGCTGATTCTTCCTAGTTTTCTTTCAGACTTCCCTACCTGGGAAAATAAAAAACACTTCCAGACCTTATGAAATTTTTCTCAGATTACTGGACTTCTGAAAGGTATTTTGATAGAGTTAGGTATTAACTACACAAACTTTAAAGTAAGAAGGGTAGTTCTATGGACATGTGAAAATCCCAAATAGAAGCCATGAAGTAAAACGTGTTTTTATGAGAGATGTTTTGGTTGAGATCAAAGTTGGAAAAGTTGCTCAGAGAAAAAGTATTTAGAACTGCTAAAAGTGGGATCTTAAAATTAACTTTGTGTGCCTTTCTGAACTGCTATTGCTGAAAAATCTGTATAAATCCTCTGCAATATGTAGGATTATATATGTAGGAATTATTTCATAAAACAGAAGGAAAATGTATTTAATCTAAATGTTTAAAAAAATTACATTCAGTTTTCCAGTATGCATTTTGGAATGCATTTTGGCAATCCTAATTCATGAGACCTAGTTTAACAAAATATAGGGAAATTCAGTAATCAGGGCACAGGATGTGCAGTTTAATTACGTTGGTGTGCATTTCTATTTGTTTCTAATGTAGAGGATCTATTGGTAAAATGAATGCCCATTTTGTGGTCTGTTATGCAGAAAATGTTTAATCCAGTGTTTGATTTACTCTGTTAAATCTTCTTTATTGAATGTGCTTATTCATCCATGCAGAATTGGGTATGCTGCTTTCTGTTAATATGACATTGCAATTAAATAGCTAAAGAGAAAAACCTGGCAAGACATTTTCTCAAGGTCCATGAAATTCTCATAAAAATTATTCATACTTACATATTTCACTTCTACATTTGCTGAAACCAAAACTGCAAACTACAGAGAAATATTTTGGTGTTGTGTGGGACTGACAAACCTTGCAGTTAAAGATCCTGAATAATCATTTTTGCCAAATAAAAAGTACTAAGGAGGATTTCTGGTCCAGTGGATAATGACTGTCATCACGAAATAGGATTGCACTGATTGCATCTTATGAATGAAGCTAACAGGAGCTCACAGCACCAAACAACAGCATTTTGTGGTGGGATAAATACTTAAGCACTTGAGAAACAGTGAGACATTGACAGTGAAATAGCTCTGCTCCAGTGCAGTCCTAGAATTGGATTGAACAGTAACAAAAGGGTTTCGTGATGCTGCTGGACTTTCCTGAGTGTGCCTTCCCTCAGCAGGAAAAGGGTGTGCAGGGGAGTTTGTCTTATCTCATCTAACCAATGTAGGGATGCTTTGTTCCTCAGCACAAGGCATTGGGGTCAGGGATGATCCAGCATTGTGAGAACTCTGCAGCTTTATTTCTTTTGCGTGTCAAAAAGTAGAAATGACAGCTCCATCCATGGAATTGCATGGGAGCTGGAAGTTTTAATCAAAATCAAACAACAAAACAATGGAAGTTTTAATCAAAATCTCTCTGGGACAGAAACATAAATACAAGAAACATAAGACTTGATCTTACTCCTTTTCTATCTGAATTCATAACTCCTAATTTTCTCTGTTACATATTTATCAGCGCAGTAAGCAAGTGCTGCTGTTTAAATCTGTTTTTTGTTCTTGCATGATTGGAATTTCCCTGCTAGACTGTTTTCTGTGCTGCACTCTGCTCCAGCACGTCTGGCAGTACCACAGGGGTAACGTGGCCTCTGGTTTCCATTAGTCACTTTTTACTATTTTCACTATTCTTTTGCTATGTGAACAAGGAGCTTGTAAGAAGGTGTTAACAGGCTGCTAGCTGGTTTATTGTTATTATTGATTTAAGGTGCTAAGACTTTAATATAATCATACACAATGAATAATATTAAGAGATTAGTTTAAAGCCATATAAGCCATTAAATGTATCATAAAAACTTTCCAGAAATTTCCAGCATATTCTGGCACAGGTGTTCTGTGCTGGGTTATTTTGCCTACATTGCTGTATCTGGCTTTTTCAAATCTGTGGTTTTAGTCCTGCTGTTCTTACACTCAGAATGGTGTTATGGAAGGGGCAACTCTGAAACAGGAGATTCTGGATTTTATCCCTGATTCCACCTTCTATTCCTTGTAAGGTGAAAGAAGAAGCTGAACAAGACTAAAGTGTGGCTTTTGGTTTTAGAGGGAAAGAGTTAATGGATGAGTTGAGAAAACAAGAAAGGGTTTTGCATGCAGACAATAGTACAGTCAAACATCTATCTGTTAATTAACAAGAAAGGACATGAAATTAATGACTGATAAACTTTCTAAGTAAATAACTTTCTTTCTACATCTATGCTCAAATGTGCTGGCTAAAGGAAAAAAATATTGCAATTGGGAGTAAGGGAACTTTTTTTAAATAATGATGAAAATATTTCCTTAGATATATTAATAAGGAGCAGTGAGCAACAGGATTGAAGAAACAGCATAAATTATTTTGGGAACAGTAAATATGTAGAGGAAATAATAAAAGTGGAATTTGTTGTTGCTGGTCATCCAAGAAACTTCAGTGGTGTTCATAAGATGGTTTGGGTTGGAAGGGTCCCTAAAGCCCATCCAGTGCCAGCCCTGCCACGGCAGGGACACCTTCCACTGCCCCAGGTGCTCCAAGCCCCATCCAACCTGGCCTTGGGCACTGCCAGGGATCCAGGAACAGCTACAACTGCCCTGTGCCAGGGCCTCCCCGCCCTCAGGGAACAATTTAATAATTTCTCCCTCAAATCGACCCGTAAGCCACACAAAAACATGCGTGCGTGCATTGAAGCGATTCGCGTTTGGCTCAGTAGGTGGAATGCCGCCCTGTGACCGCAGTTAAGAAGCTTATTGATGGATGTAGGTGCCGGTGTATGTATACATGTTCCCTACTGCATCCCGCAGCATTGCTGCATGGCAGGTGAGGGCGGGTCCTGTGGATGAGCAGGACAGCAGAGCGGTGAGGGACAGGAGGGCTACGACGGGAGGAACCCGCGGCACGCCCGGGCACTCCCTTCCTCAGGCGGGGCTGCCCTTCTCTCCCGGAGTGCTCCCCTCCCTCAGGCGGGGCCATCGCTCCCTCAGGAGGGGTCATCGCTCCCTCCCGCAGCGCTTTTCCCACTCAGGCAGCGCTCCGCTCCCTCAGGCGGGGTCATCGCTCCCTCCCCGAGCGCTCCGCTCCCCTAGACGGGACTATCGTTCCCTCCCCGAGCGCTCCGCTCCCTCAGGCGGGACCATCGCTCCCTCCCCGAGCGCTCCGCTCCCTCCCGCGGCCGCCGGAACCCCCGCAGCCGCTCCCGCCCTTTCCGCCGGCGCCGCGCGCTGACGGCGCCTCCCAAGATGGCGGACAACCTGCCCACAGAGTTCGATGTGGTGGTGGTGGGCACCGGTACGGGGCGGGACGGGCGCGGGGGCAGCGCCGGCCCTGGCAGGGGCCAAAGCTTCAAGGGGCGGCGGGGGAGACGCGGGTCCCCGGCTGAGGGGCGGCAGCGGCGTCTGGGGAGGGCGGGCAGGGTGAGCGAGTCGCTGCTGAGGTGCCCGCGGGGACGTCTCCGTGGCACCGGCGGGGACATTGTCCCCAGCGTGCCGGGCATCGCAGCCCGCTGCAGGGCTGCTGCTCACACTTCCGTGGCCAGGCTGGCTTAGAAATGGAGTTGTCACGGAGGGCCGTGTGGGCTGGCCCTGGGAGGGATTTGCCGGGACCGCCGGCCCTGTGACCGGGCACAATCTCCTGCCCCTGAGATCGGGGCTCCTTTGGAGCCTCGGAAGCCTTGTCTGGCTGACTCTGCCTCCCCTCACAGCCCCATTCCCGAATGCCATCCTGCTGGTCAGGTTTGCTTTTGTGCAAGGAAAATAGCTCTGAAGAGCTCAACTTTTATCTCGTTGCAGTATATGTGTTATAGGCTGATACTGTATTTTTATCATATCCTGCAATACAAGTAGTTTTAAGTCTTCAAAGTAGTTTTTCTAATCTCTATGCCTACTTTATAAATAACACAAAACTCTTTGAGTCTTTCTCATTAAAGCACATTTCTCTGTCTGTGAATGATTGCTTATAACAGACACTGAATTCTCATTTTCTGCACTTTCTGTACCCTGTACAACTTCATCCTGTTCAGGTGAATAATGATGGAGACCAGGAGCGTCTCACTGGAACTCGCCACAATGTAACTACAAGAGAAATTTTTAAATACCCCTCTAGAACTAAGATTCTTGGTGCTTGTGTAGCAAAATAATCTTGAATTATTGGAATACATTTCTGTTTGTAGAACCCAGTGGGAGCGACCTGGTTCAGATTGGTCTTGATAAGCCTTAAATTCAGCATGGAGCTCTAGACTTAAAGTGCATCACTGTTTAGAGGTCCCAAATTCACAGTCAGATTTTGTTTGCCTTTGTAAAGGGCTCAGGGTGTTGTTTGGAGCACAAATGGGAAGGCACTTCTAAATGTTACTGTTTTCCATGTGAAATTAGTAGCTGGTTTTGGAGTTTGCTGATCTGTGAAATTATGTCCATGGGAGCTAAGATTCCTAGCACTTTGAGATAGAATGAAAGAGTTTCTTAAAGAAATTGCTGATTACAGTGTTCAGCAGAAAAAAACAATTCCCATACAGTGTGTGTATAATTGTTTAAAATATTTCTGATTTATATCTGGAGTTTTTGAGTAATTATAAAACCATACTGCCCCCATTGTTTTGACCAAAAACTGTGCTAAAAATGCAAAATTTAAGTTCTTGAGCAAATTGAGAGATCCCTTCTGTGTCTTAATCCTGTTCTGTGTAGTGGCATGCAGTAATGAATCTGACATTTTTTTATATGTGCTCAGATTTGAGAACATTTTGAGTGTGTGAGAAGCTGGGTTAATAATGAGAAGCTGAAGATTTCTGATTTATATCTGAAGTTTTTGATAATTATAAAACCGTACTGCCCCCATTGTTTTGACCAAAAACTGTGCTAAAAATGCAAAATTTAAGTTCTTGAGCAAATTGAGAGATCCCTTCTGTGTCTTAATCCTGTTCTGTGTAGTGGCATGCAGTAATGAATCTGACATTTTTTATATGTGCTCAGATTTGAGAACATTGTGAGTGTGTGAGAAGCTGGGTTAATAATGAGAAGCTGAATTATCAAACTGTAAGGGTGAAATATTAAACATGGTGTAACTTCTGTGATTTTTGGGGATGATCCATTCTTTACTGCCATGAGGTGAATATGCAGAAACTCAGAGCTTTATGAAAATGATATTAATATTAAGTTATTTACTGTCCTAGCCACGAAGGGAACAAGGACTGTCTGTGCTGGAGAGCAGGTCAAGTGCAGCCATCAAACCCAATCTTCCCTGCTTGGAGTGAGGTGTGATAGTGGGGCTTTGATGTTGCAGGAGGGAGCTTCTCTGAGCCAAATTCTCTGAAATATTGCTGTATTTGGGGTGTTGATTTATATTCAAGGATGCCTTTTTGCCCACCTGTAGAGAGTACTGCTCGTACTAAGTCCAAGGTTCTCAGAGTTCTGCACTTCAGGAGTTGTTTTGTCTTTGCATTCCTTTTTACTCAGAACATACATAAGTGGTGATTAGCACTGAGGGTTTTTAATCTGCATTAAATTTCTCAGTATGGAAGATTGTTCAGAGTAGAACTTTCATCTTCTCTTTGGGAAGTGACTCCTGAGGGAATATTTTTAGCCTAGCCTTCAACTCTCTGGTTTCTATTGCTGTCACCAGTGCTGAGTGTACCTATGAATATGCAATTGTCATACCATAATAATTAGAATGTTGTGTTTAATGGTATTTTTAATGCATAGTAGTAATTGTATTAATTTCTACGTGTGTGGCCTTTCCCTGCTTTTATAACTTGTGCATCTATTCAATTTAGTAATTAGATTGAGTGGTAACATAAGATTTGAATTTGTTTTTATTTCAGGCTCATTTAACTGTTTCCCTGTAGTGAGCTTAGTGCAAATGGAACCTCAGCTAAATTTTAGTCATCAGTGCTTCAGTTAATGTCTAGGTTCAATTAATTCATCAGTATTGCTATGGGAAATGGAAGTTTTCTTTTAGAAGAAATTCCTTTTCCTTAACTCAGATATTTTCTTGCATGAGCAAGTTTAGAGCAAGGTGGATGTGGGTACAAAACTCCTCCTCCTGGTGGGTACAGTGGCTAATTTCACTACTAGAATGGAATTGATATCCATAGTTCTAAGGAAAAATGGATTTTTTATTGGTCTAGAAGCAGAACTGGGGGTCAGTGGCAGACCGTTTGTTTTCAGGCAGTTGTCAAATAGGAAAATTCATCAGCAGAACATTCAGCAGTGCTGAGTTTAGGGCAGAAACCCCTGCAAGTGCCAAGATTTGCAACTTTGTGGCTGTGCAGAGTGGTGGATACAGGTGCAGGGTCATGTTTACCTTGGAATTCCTTCAGTGAATTGGATTGGATTCAGTCTGGACTTGTTGTCTCTGACACTCCCCAAGACTTGTGTTAACTGCTGGGAAAGTTGTAAAGGATATGGCTCTTTGAAAGGTGTTGTATTCACAAGTTTGTCTGCCAGTAATTCTATTTTTTTTTCTAAAAAAGAGTTATTCTTTATAAAAGCAGTCACAGTAAATATTCTAGTTCTATGCAATTTTCTTTCCATTCTGGTTTTCAGTGGTTATAAATAACACATGAAATGACTTTCAAGGTAGAAAGCAGGAATCCATTTTGAAATATTCTATAAAATAAGGAGTGATTTATGGTTTCATATGATTTTGGCTGAAAGCACTCGGGCTTTGCCAGGTCATCAAAGTCCTGTCAGGAGAATCTATTATTTATTGTTCGATATGCTGGGAGTGGTGTAAGTACTTTATGTTTATCTTATGTAAGTGTAGTGTGTTAGGAAAAATCACTTCCAGATACTAACACAATTTTTAAAATATACCTTATAAGTAAACTAACCCAAATATTACAGATAAGATTTTTAAAGTAAACACTGAAGACTGGTATAAAAAAAAATCCTAATGGTTTTATTGTTGCAGGATATTTTTAGAATGTGACGAAAATATTTTGTAATACATCATTTGGGCTGATATTGTGGTTGTATTATCTTATGTAACTGCACAGTCTTCAGTTTATATCAGCAGCTGTTTAGAGTTGATGAAAGCTCCATGCAAAACCAGCTGAAGATGGATATTTTTTGACGTCAGTGGTCACTGTGGACTAACACAGTGGCATGAGTTGTAATGTTGATGTCTGGAAGGAGGAAATAGACCACGTTTTATAATCATTTGTAGCTAAGTCATTGCCTGTCCATTTAAATGTCAAACAAAATCAACACTGACTCAGTCCTGTCCCGTGTCCTCTCTGTGTGTGTCCCCCTTTCATTTTATTCAGTACTCTCCACATGTACATGTACCTTTATCTTCTTTACTGATTTTTTTAATCTGACTAGAATGGAGGGGTTGTTCTGGCCTGGCTTCCAGTCTGGATTTTGGGGTGTAGCAGAGGTGCTGCCTGGGAGGTTTAGGCTCCCTCTGGTACCTTAGGCAGGTTTCTTTCCCAGATACTGTGCAATGTCCCTGGCTGCTCTTGTGGGAGAACACATTGTTCTCTGAACCCTTTGTTGTCCTTCTCAGCCTGTTTGTGTTCTGCAGCTTTCCAGATCATATTGCTGATCTTACAGAATCAGAGCCTGTAGGACTCCTGTGACTGCACTGTGAAAAATACAGAGTAGGTCATCTGCATATCAAGGTGAAAAACTTTAAAAAAAGCCTTAGTAAGGTACTCTGGGATTTCAGTGTGAATGAGGAGCAGTGGAAGTCCAGGTCTGTGTATCCCAGAGGAAATGTGGCTCCACTGCCTGCAGGGTGGCAGTGGGTGCAGTCCCTGCAGGAGCTGCTCCCTGGGGCTGTGCAGAGCCCCTGTGCTGCCCCGGGAGCTGCCTGGAGCTGCTGCTGCAGGGCAGAAACCTCCTCAGAGCCTTTCATGGAATGTTTACAGATGGGTAAGGAGCAAGGAGAGCAAGCTGTTTTCCCATGGGGAAGCACAAAAGGGAGTGAAAGTATTAGAAGAGTCAAGTGAAAATAAAACTCATTATGTGTCTTGCTATACAGATCTTTTAATTCAAGTGCTTTGCTTTGTCTGCTGCTCTTGCTTTAAACCAAAGATTTTACTCAGAGCTGTAGTTTGTGCTGGAGAACATTGCTTGGTGTCAGTATAATTTTTAGTAAGAAGTTAATTTTTTATTTCAAGCCTAGGTGCTTGTATTCCTTCCCTAAATGTTCATTTACACCAGCTGTGAGATTGAATGGTTTTCATTGCCAAGTTCCTCTGATGAGACAAAGATAACTGTATGCAATTCCAGTGCAGAAGAAACTTCTTACTTGTGACTTCTTTCTTGACCAGTAACATGTTCTTACTTTTCTTAGTGGGTTGGCATTTCTATGCCATACTCTGTAATGCAGAAGTGTTTTCTGCTACTGTTCTGCAATACAAGAAAATATTAAGATGAATAAGTTTTAATCATCTTTATCTTAAAATATTATATACAAGAAGTATTTTAATTTCCAATTAAATTATTAAATGTTTTTAACATTTCACATATACTAAAAACACACAATGAATATTTTGTAGTGAGCTCCTCAAGAATCAGCTGCTGTTCTCTATTTAGAAGTTCAGATGCAAACAAAATGTACTGCAGCTGGTCAGCTGTCTGACTCCAGGAGATTGTTTTGAAATTGTCTATGTTCCAACATTTTTATATATTTCCCTTCAACATTTTATATTATGAAAAAGCCACTTGTGATTTATTTAGTAGATGGAGTGAAGCAAATTAAACATTTAAGCCTTTTCAAGATGGATCTTGTGTAATTCAGTAAAAACTTATCATCTGGATGACTGCAAAGCAGTTTGCAGTGAACAGCTCAGGAACCAGGCTGCTCCCAGAGATGTGAAGCTGTTTAGTTTGGAAATTGCTCGGGGCAGTGACTTCGTCCTTTCAGGGCACTGCAAGAGGCAGTGCAGCACTAGAGCAGCAAGTACAGCTGCTGAGCAGGAGCCTAAAATTAATTTTTGATCACAGAGAGGTGAATTATAAGTTTTCATTATTTTGTAAGACTTCAGAAATTAATTGGCTTTGAAAACTGAATTTTAAAAAGTTTTCCACCTTAGCGCTTATCTCAAACTTTAATTTTGTTGTATTGGAACTAAAAATAGAGTTGGTTTTTGGAGAACTAAATAATGTGTAGCCAATTCCTCTGTTTCTTCTTGACTTCTGAAACACTATTCTTGAAACTGAGAGTATGGCTGATTTTGTTTCATAGAGAATCTCCAAAAATTCATGTAATGGGGAATATCTTGGTCAGAGGTTGGTGGAAACAACCAGCTGCAGACTTCAAGGTCAGCTTGCAGCAGGCACCTCTTTGAGATTTATGGAGATGACTCTGCCTGTTGTGTATCCAGGAAGGCCGGGATGGAGGCAGTGCCCAGGCAGTGGCAGTGGGGGGCCTGTGCAGAGAAACCTTCCTGCTCAGCACAGGACTGAGCTGAGCCCGGCGCTTGTGCTGCCCGCCGGGCACCCTCCTCCTCCTCCTCCTCCTCCTGCCCGCCGGGTCCCCTCCCTCTGTCTGCAGCTGCTTCCAAGGCAGCCCTGGAGTCTCTCCCAGCACTTCCCAGGGCATTGTACAGAAACATTGGTACAAGCCTCAGTTTCCTCTGAGTACTGAAGTGGCCATGCCACCATGTTCATTAGTTTAATTACAGCTAATTATTGTTACAATTGAGTCTACTTGCCACTTTGTTTCTTTCCTAAGGGAAGCCAAATGCAGGAGGATGAATGTGCCTTGTAGTGAGGATCCAAACATATTTAAAAATCGGAATGTAATCCATTTTAGGACTATTGAGAAATCAAAGTTCAGATCAGGAGGCTGTTTCCACAAACACAAATTTCTCTGTTACTGGATTATCTGAAGGGGACCTATTTTGCACAAGTCTCTGAGCATCCTGTCAGAGGCAGTTCAGCTTTCCATGCTGTGATTTCATAAATTGCCATTTCTCTAAGCAGGCATTTCCAAGTTTGTTTTTTTCCTACAGAAGGATGATGTATAACTACATTGTAATTGTCCAGAACTTCTTTCTTGGAAAAGGCTTTTGTTCAGTAAGCACTGTGCAATACAGGTCACGCGTAGGAGCAACTTACATTTGACAAAGCTTCCTCTTTTCCCTGTGCCCTTGTTTCTGTTGGAGAGGAGAATTCAGAAATTGTTGCCATGTGACAGTCTTATTTATTTTTTGGATTTCCTGAGGTGGTGTCACCCAAGAGCAAAGGGTGTCCTGTTCCAGCAGGTTGTTCCAGCCTCTCCAAAGCTGGGATGTGCCGGCCTCGCCTTCCGGCCGCGCTCCCGCTCTTACCCCTGGGAATGTGGGGGGCCACGGTGCCTTAGAAGCACAGGGTTGGTGAAGAAAATTGATGCCAGCTTTCAAGAGCGAGGAAGCTAATTCAGGGAACAATTTCATCCAAGGTTAATGGAAGAACAGACCTCCAACACAGTATCAATTGGATCAAGCTTAAAGCAATCAGTTATGCCCTGGTAGCTATAACTCGGCCCAGGTCAGCCAGGCAGCACTGGTGATGTTTTACAACACTTTCTCAGTGGCTTTTATCAATAAGGATGGAGAAACAACTTTCTCAATTCCATTTCTAGAGTAATACTCTCTGTGCCCCAATGAGGGAAAGAAAAGCTTTTTTGGGAACTCCAAACACAGAGTAGTTGTAGATTCTATTCCAGATAGTTTATAGAGGGAGCGAAATGAACCATATATATAAACATGGGGGACAGCTGAGTGTGGAGCTCTCACTTAATGACTGCAGCCAGGGTCTCATGGCAGTCCTGAAGTGTGTGCTGCACTTAGGAATTTTCTCCTTGTCTCCTTGGTCACAGTGGTCTGTGTTATGAGCTCTTGTTTCAAAAATCCAACTCTGAAGACTTCTGGTCTTTCTAGTCTGTGAAACAATCATCCCAGGAACTGCTGCAACTGCTCATCCCTCCTTCTGCCCCTGGAGGTTAATTCTGTGTTAAACCTTCACTTGCTGTGGAAGGTCAGCAATGCAAAGCTATTTTCACTTTTTCTGCTTTACCAATTAAAAAAAATTATTTTTTTTAAATCCATCAAAAAAGTAATCATTAAAACCAGAAATTTTGAAGGGAAGTTGTAGCTATTTTCCTGGAAAATTTGTCATGCCTGTCTTACACTTCCTTCTTTGTATAGATACAAGCATTGGTACTTTTGGACAACACCATGTCACTGCTCTCCCAAAAACTGACCATTGATTTGATTTAAAAGGAGGTCAGGAGGGGCAGATGATGAGGGCAGAGGTTGCTCCTCTTTATTTTGGTAATTGTGTTGGTCTTGCTGGTTTGAAGAGTTGGTGAACCTGGCCTGTGTACCCAGCTCCCAGGGGATTTTTCCTAGACTGCAGGGTTTATTTGTTGGTGAAGGCACTGTTCTGTCTAAGGAGCAGACAGCACAGGCCTGGGATTCTGCTGGAGCTGATGTTTGTCATGGAGTGAGCCAGAGCAGATTGTGCCCTCCACAGCTGCTTTTTCCCCTTCCAGTTCTGTCTCTGCACTTGCACCAGTGCAGCTGCTTCTGGTGCTGCTGGAAATCAGATCAGCCAAACACTCCTTTCACTTCCTTTAATCTCATCCCTTAATTGAATCCATGGCCTAAGTGTCTTCTGATACCAGTCCCTAGAATTTTAATTGCTGATCCTGAATTACTTGCTTAAACAGCCCACACATCATTGAAAAAGAGATTTGAGGGAAGTTGCTGCCACAGAGCTTAGCTGGTGAGCTGTCCTGCCTTTCTGAACCTGCTCCAGAATCCAAGGCATTTAACTGGGCCTGTGAAATCTGCTGAGTGGGAGCAGACATTACAGAACAGCCCCATTTATTTATTGAACTCCAGTGGATCCTGTGCCATTTCAAGCACGTATTGCTGGCAGAGATATCACAGCCTTTTGGTGTGCTTTTCTGCTACATTTTTTTTCTAAATATAGTGAAAACATACTGATTTGGTAGAGTGTAATTGCATAACGTGGGAGGTTTTGATAGGGACACCACTCTAAGGACAATCACAGTCCTTTTGTTCAGGTAATACCTGTCTGCATTACCCAGGATGTGCTTACAGAGCACCCCACTGAGCTTTGGGCATCATTGTGCTGGCAATTGCTCAGTCTGGTTATGAGAGCAGGCTGTGGAGAGAAATGCTGGTGCCAAGCTTTAGCTCAGGAGTGTTTGCAAGTGGTATTTATGTTCCGTACAGTTATTAAAAAATAAAAGCAAAGTTGCCTTTGAGAGGGTCAGCAAAATGGTAAAGAGCACGAAATAGTGTTCGTTATTTTAGTAGCATGAGACTTAAAAATTTCAGTGACTCACGTGGTGAAATTTCTTTTGTTTGAGTTGTCTGCTTCTGACCAAGTTCTACAATTATTGCAATTTTGAATACATCTTTGCATGCTAAGTTCTAAAAGCTGCACATGTCATTTCAGGTTTGCCCGAGTCCATTATTGCAGCAGCGTGTGCCAGAAGTGGCCAGAGAGTTCTTCATGTGGATTCGTAAGTTACCCCAGTCATTTCCCTTTTGGAGAGCTAAACTGACTGCAGGGGTTTCTGTGTCTCTGTCAGTGTGGGCTGCAGGACTCCTGTCTCTTCATCTGGCACCAAGCAATGTTATGTTTCTGTCTCTGCCTTATTTTGGGGGTGTTATTTCCATCAATAGAGCAGGCAGTTTTTGGAAGCTAGCTCAGGGATTTGGAACATGAGTGCTGTGGTGAAGGATGCTGTGGTGGCTCCTTCTTTGCTACAGGCAGGAATGGCTACAGGTTTAGTGCCCTTGGTTCTCATTCCTGACAGTAATTATCCCATTCTCTTGGTGAGAATGACTTGTGTTGTTTCAGTTTTTTGTTTTCATTGGCTATCAAAGTCTGTAATACTGTAGGCCACTGGAACTTTGATTTCTGTTATCCATGCCTGTTTTTAGCTAGGATGAATATCACCTTTTAACAAACTAAGTTGTTCCCTCCATTAATGATCAGAATTATTAATTAAAATTTTTCTCAGTGTATAAAGAAATGAGATTTGAGGTTACTGAAACAGCTGTGTTAGATGTGGTGCTTTGATGAATCTTTGCAGGGAACAAAGGCCTGAGTTAAGTCAGGCAGCAGGTATTGCACACATGTATGCATGAAGTCTTTGTTTATAGTTTACTTGCTCTCATTACCTTGTGTACCTTGTTTTATTACTTTTAATCTCCAGCCATGTTTGCATTTATCATAATATACTGCATAGGTGATTATGGGAGATAGTTTTGAAGTGGCCTATTATAAAATACTGAGTTCTGAGTTTGATTTATAAACACTGTCCAAGCATTGCCATCAGCAGTAGCTAATCTTATTCAAAATAGTCACTTCACTGCAGTGTTGCCATAAATTGCTGTAGACTGATTTTAAACTGAAGTTAGCTTCTGCCAACTAGTAATTGAAGGAGCTCTATTTCTCTGTGCCAGCTATCTGTCTCAATAAACATAAAATCTGTGGTTCTTCTCAGAGAGCTACATTTACTGTAGATATTAATGAGCTGTTGACATGTGAAATTTCAAGGATATTTGTTAAATGATTTAGAAAAGTAATTTGCAATTTAAAATGTGGAGATTGGCACTTAGTTTAAATTTGAAGCTGCTGGAGAAAGGTAGATCAAGACTAAAAGTGGATTCCTTGAAGTGAATATGCTTCCTGTACTAATTGTGCACATGCAAAAGATTTTCTTCTAACCATTTGCTGAAGTTTCTGCTTCTGGTCCTTTGTTTTTTTGCCTCTTTTAATTCTGTACCTGTAGTTATGCACCAGTTTGGTTACTGAGGATGGGGTGAGGCATGTTTAGCTACATTTTGTATTTGATATTCAACATCTGGAATACAGCATTTGTAGGCTGCAGTTTTTTATCTACATTCTTCCTCATTGGCTTATTTATTTTTCCACACAGAATTTAATTCAAAGGCAAAAGAGGGTCAAGATGCAGAATTTTAACTTCTGTGAGAAGCAGAGCAAACTGGGTGTGTTTTGCTTCTTGACACCTGTTACCTTTCTTATTTTTTGGCTGTACTTTGCCTGTAGAGCACTTGAGTGTTCCTTATGTCCAAAATTCTTTTATTTGAAGATCCAGAAGTTTGCTGGGCTTTACTCCTGTACCTCCCCAGTCCAAGATCCCTGTTTGTAGTTTGTTCCACTTCCTGCTAGACAATTTGTCTCACTTATTTTTCAGAACTTGTGAAATACATGTTGTAATGGACCCTGTGTCTGCATACAGCCCTCTTTTGGATCTTTAACCTCTGTGAAGTGAGGGAGCTGTGGGAGTACAGCAGCCAGAGAGCAAAACAGGTGCTTCTCTAAACAGGTCAATTTCTTGTAAGAAAATTCAAGAGATTATTTAATTTCAATAAGGAAAACTAGGCAAAAAATTGTTAATTCTGGAATAGTTTGAGCTTTTTTGAAAAAGTCTTTTTTTCTGTTTATTTTGGTTTAGGATACAATCTCACAGCAAAGGTGTTAGAGAGTAAAACCCAGTCTCAGCTGGGCCATGGTAATTCCCTTTGGTCATGTTCATATCCCAGGATGTAATGTGATGTAGCACGAGGGGCTGCCACCACCACCCACCCTTTTGTTGGGCTGAAGGATCTCAGGAGCTGTTGGGTTAAAAAACCCCTCCTCTAGAAAGCCAGGACCATCACTGGGCCAGACTGGGAATCTTTAATGCATCTGCCTGTGTACTAATAGGTGGTGCAGGAAACTTTATGGGTTTGAAACAGAAATCATTTTGTGTTCAGATCCTTAAAATCGATGTGGCAGTAACTTCCTGTGCAAAGGACAGCTGCTCTGATGGGTCAGGACTTCTTTCTGAAGATCAGATGCAGGACAGTCACATTGAGGCAGCTCTTGGGGGAAATCTGAGGCATCAGCAGCTTCTGTGCAGGCAGCAGCAGCTCTGGTGTCACCGTGGGGGCTGGGCCATGGCCTGGCCAGGCCAGCTCCCAACAGGCAGCAAATGCTTCTGCAGGTTTCCATGGGGGATCTCCTGCTTTCCCAAGGGCCCAGTTTCTCACATTGCAGTCTCTGTGCAGAAGGGCACATTCGATCTTTTCTTGGTTCAGATTCAGATTGGTGATCAGGCAGGAACAATTTGTGATTTCAGTGTTCCTGATGGGAATTTGCCAATTATTTCAGTCTTAGATAACTGAAGGAAAAAGTGAAAAGGTAACATAGGAGAAGAGAGAAGGTATTTGCAGAGGTGAAATTGTTTGCAAAACTTTTTTCTGCTGTTAGCTGTGAACGGTGGATTAGAGATTTGAAAATTGTGAAGGAAAAGGAGCAGTGTTGTAATTCAGGTGAAATCCAGGGAACACAAGAGGAGTTGAGCAAATACAATTTAGGAACTAATGTATGCTGGGGAAGGAAAACATCTGTGCTCTAACTTGGTAGAAAAAGTATTTTCCACCTGCACTGTTGCACCTTCAAAATGATTCCTGTTCTTAGGGAATAATTGGATTATAACCCTAAAAAAGGGAGAGAACCTCCATCTTTGTAGTTTGCTAATATAGCAAGGGAAGAGGGGAGCTTTGGCCTGGAGAGATTTTGGGACAATATTTCAGCTTTAATTAGGCTTTGATCTTGACCATTACTTAAAGGAATTCCTCAGTTCATCTTCAGGGCAATTCTAATAGAAATATTTGGTTACAAAGGAGTCCTAATTGTAAAACCATTAGTCAGCTCTTCTCAGAATTCCTCTTCAAGACTTGCTATAAACTTTGCTCATTATGTCAGTAATCATGTCTGCTCTGTCTTCCTTCTGTAGTGTTTTCAGATGAGAAAATTAAGCAATCCTGATTCATCATGTGGTGCAGGGGAACTAATTAAAATTCCAGGATAAAAAAAAAAAATCTGGAAGTTGCTACTTGAGGAGATGAGTATTTGAGGTGGCATTACACAGCTTGGGAAGGGTGCTCAGACACCAGAGGACAGGAGGGACAGCTGTGGTTCATTTTCCTTTGGAGAGGGCTGTGCCAGCTCCTCAGAATGGATGGAGCTCCACAGCAGGGTCATGCAGTGCTTTGTGGAACACACTGGGTAAAACAAATAATTTCAAAGGAAAACCAAGCTGATGAACAGGGGAATGTTCGCATGAAAGATGTCCGGCAGCTCACAAACTTTTGTAACTTTCTGTGAAAACAATGTTAATTTCTCTTACTGAAAGTTCTAACTTATATTGTCTAAATATGCGTGAACTCAATACAGGTGGAAAATCAAGAAACCCACTCCTAATTTTAGGCACGTTTTTTCTGGGATTTCTGTGATCATGGCATTGCTTGTATATTGTATCTCATATTCAAGAAACTTGCAATCAGAGCAGCACATTTCCTTAAAAATAAATTTTCATGGCTGTGGTTTTTGGAAATCCCAGAAATGACAGATAATACATGGATATTGAGTTTTTTATTCTGCAGGATATGAAGAAACATGAAAAAATGACCCTGCACCATTGACAGCTTAAACAAAGCTGGAAGTTACCATTGCATGCAACCGTCAGTGACTGAAATCTCACAGAATGGGGCATTTCATAGATGTAATCCCCGTTGCTTTGTGTTCTGTGTGATACCAAACAGCAGCAGCTCTGGAGCTCACCACGTCAGTCACACAGAGTAAGGATGAGCTCCTGTTCCAGAGGATTGGAGTTCCTGCCTGCAGCCATCTGCAGAAGGAGCTGTGCTGCCCACGCTGCAGTTCAGGGCCTGCAACACCACCATCCTTGCTGCAGCCACCTTTATTCACTGAATGCTGGATTCTGTTGTCTTTGGAGAGCATGTCCTATTTATGTTCTTCACTATTGCCTTGCAGGAGCTGAAAGACTTTTTTAGGTCAGTTTGTAGTCAGGAGCAATTAGGCAGTGCTCAGCAGACATCTGTCCTTCATATGCTAAGTAAGCAGCCAGGTCCAGAGCAGCAGCCCCTGGTGCTGAGCAGGGCTGACACTCCTCAAGTCTTTGTCAGTGCAGATAAGCCCTGTCAAAAGCAGCCCATCGTAAATCCACTCAGGAGAATCTAACCTGAATTTAGCTTTTCACTGCTATCACGCTGATCTCTACAATTTAAAAGTGGAGGAGGTTATGATAAGATTGATTTAACAGCCTTCATATTATTCTTTAAAATGCAAACCCTGTCTTCCTCCCTATCTAACAGCTATCTGTTCAGGAGGGTATTTTGGTGTCTTTGAGGCTTCTGAAGTGCCAGTACACACTGCCAGAAAACAGAGTTAAATCCTGAAATAACTTTAAATTTTGCAAGAACTGGTGGCTTTTTAAAGTGTAATTGCTCTATTATTTTTCTTCTCAGAGTTGTTATGTATTTAAGATGTGCTATGCATGACAACAAAAGCCAACTAATCCAACAGATGTTTAGAGAAATATTTGTAGAAAAATTTTAAAGAGAGAGCAGAGAATTTCTGTGATCAACAGCAGAACTGTTAATTTTCTGTTATTTAAAAGTAGTAAATAATCTTTTTCAAGCAAGAAGGTGGTAAATAGAAACTGGGAAGTGCTCAGGGAGGGATTTTCACTTTGTACAAATCAGTTCCTTTGGCTCCACCTGCAGTACATGCAGTTCAAGAAGTGTTTTGCCAGAGCATCTTCACAGTCTGTAATAGGCAAAATATGTTGTGCAAGCAGTAGATAAACAATAAACTGCACTGTCCTTATTTGACATAATGGATAAGAGAGCCAGTCTTGGCCAAAAAGCAGCATTATCTGTATTTTCCTTTTCTTCACACCATCCCATGTGTTGTTCTCAGCATTATCCATTTACCCTGCAAATAATTTGATTTTGGACTACAGTGTGTTTGATCAGAAGGAGGAAAAAGGAAATTTTACATTTCATTAGGAGTTGCAAAATACTAATTTTTATCTATTCTGCATGTGAAAAATCTTGCCATGTAAAATATTTTGAATGTATCAGACTTGGTTGTTTTTTCTTTAAATCTGGGAAAGTTGTTTTACCTGTCCAACAGGTTTTCCTTTTGTTTTTTTCTTTACAGGAGAAATTACTATGGTGGAAACTGGGCCAGCTTTAGTTTTTCAGGATTATTGTCCTGGATTAAAGACAATCAGGTAAAAATTTCCCAAATTGTTTCTTGACTTGTTCATTGAATCTCTGTTGTTTGCATGATTTATTTCAAGACAAAGCACCTCCCAGCTTTTGCTCTTTGGTAATTTGACAGATCAAAGAGGTTTGTAGCTCCCAGCTTTGCTGGTTGAGCCTCACCCATCTGGCCTGGCAGGCTGAGGCTCTGCTGTGCCTGCCTTGTCAGTCTGATTGAGACCAGCCTGGTGCTCGGCCACACTTCTGGCTTCTTCTGCTTAAAGAGAAGCATCTACACCATTGTTTCAGTTGCTTTGTCATAATCTGGTCTTTTCCATTTCCTCTTTGATTATTTTCCACTCTCTGATGTTTCAGCCCATTTGTCTCATTTGTATTCACCTGATTCTTCCTTAGAGGCAGAGAAGTGGGTGCTGGATCCTTCCACTGAAATGTCCTGTAACCAGGACAAAAAGATGAATGCTGATAGCGTATTTTTCAATGACCAAAGTTTATCTGATTCATGGCAGTCCACTAGAAGTTTTCCAGGGAGGAATTTATTCAGGAGATGGAGCACCAGGGCTGGGTTAGCAAACGGCTGCTCCGTTATTTACGGAAATGCTCGGAGCCTGCTGGCCCGTAGAAGATGGAAGTTTCTCAGCTCAGTCTCAGGCCTGCTCTTTACACTGTGCTGCCTCCTGGCATAATCAGGGCACTTGCTCAGTGCCAGAGCTTCATATTCTATGAGTTCTGTTGTATGATTTAGAGATTCCTCTGTGCACAGATGAATACAATCCATACAATCCCCCCTGTCACAAGGTTTTTCCATATGGTCTCCATTCAGAGAGTTTTGTCACAGAATCTGGAACTACCCTGGCTGTGGCAAACCTGTCTTTTAGCAGATTGTATTCCAAGTTACATTCAACTCTCTACTAAAGCCTTTATTTCATTTAATACTGTATTTCAGATTAATAGAGCCAGTGCTGTAGTATAAATGTTGGCATGGTGTAATAAAGTAACCAGCTCGAACTGTTTTGACTCAAAAAACATAAATAGAAAAAAACATTAGGACAGTTAACAGGTTGGTGTTTTTTTCCTCATATTATTAGATGGTACATATTATTTGTGTCTAGAGAGATTTATAGTTCAAGAACAGCTTGCACAGTACAATATGTAATTTTATACTTGTTCTTTTAAGCAAAAGACAGATCTCAGTGATGAATGTGAGGACTGGAGAAAACTGATCCTTGAGGATGAAGAAGCAATTCCTCTTAGCAGCAAGGATAAAACTATTCAACATGTAGAAGATTTCTGTTTTGGAGAGTAAGTAGAAAAATAGAAATTCTTGAACAATTTTGTATGCCTGGGGTAGATTATCACGTTGGCTTTTGGTTTTAAGGGTTGCACCATGCTGCCATATTACACATTGTCTCAAAAAGCAGCCCTGGCCTCTGAAATGTTCTCTTGTCCTTGTGCTTTGTTGAAATCAATTCATTGAAACAACCTGATCCTTCCTGAATGACCTCTCTGGGTGCAGTGTAATTTGTTGGCCAACTTTGTGAGTTTTTGATTTACTTCTGAGCAGAAAACAGAAGTGTTATGTTTAGATAGTAGTAGTAGTAAGCAGTTGTGCACTGCCATCAGTTAAATTTTTCTATTCTTAATTTGCCTAAAAGCTTCTGTACTCATAGTCAAAAATTAAACCCCTAATTACATGTAAAATGAACCACATACAAAAAACAAGCAACACAAATGGACAACAGTACTGTAACTGAAATACTTCCTTGTGGTAAAATGATAAAGTAATATTTGCCCTTTGTCTTTTTTATATGCATTGAATTTAACTTACTGAAGTTAAATCCACTGAATATAAATTTAACTAACTGAACTGTGTATTTATTTATTTACTTATTTATTTATTCTTTTTTATCTTCTGGATTTTATATTGAGCTGAACATTCTCCAGAATTCCTGAGAGGAAATTATTTGAGCTAGTTCTGTAAATTTAACCTTCAATCCCTTAGAAAATACCATAGGTAGCTAAATGAAATGCTGACACATACTCGTAGAGAAATAGAGATTTCTTTCTGTAATCATCATAAGTAGGGGAAAAAAGGTGTGAATTACATAAATACAATCTGAAGGTCACAGGCTGAGACTCTTCCAAGGTTCAGTGCTGCACAGCAACGGTGCTTGACTGGATTGCAGATGAAATGTAATGCTTATTTTAAAGCAATAGCACTTGGATATTGCAGTTGTCATCCTGTTGTCATAATAAATAATGTTCAGAACCAGGATTAAGTCAGATGGAAAGGTTTCGTAGTCTTTTAACTTTGTGCATAATTTTTGACTGATAGCTGGCTCCCAAATGAATCCCCTGGCACTGAGATTTCACACTTAGAAGTGAGATTTTTACTTGGGTGAAACTTAAGCTTTTAAGTATTCATCTTAACTCAGTACAGTGCTGTCTGTCTTGGTCCTCACCAAAAAAAATAAAAATAAAAATTTCCCCCAAGGAACAAGGATAAGATTAATAAACCTGGCAAAGAAAAAGTTCTCCAAAAGAACTTCAAACTTTCTGAGAGTCAATTACTGTGTTTCTGACAATTTATATGTTCTGCCTGGATTCTGTTGTTTTTGCTTAACTTCTGTAACTCCTATGAAGTAACCATTAAACATTTATTTTGAAAGAATAAACAGCTGGGTAGCAGTATAATATACACAGTGCAAATCTGAAATGAATGGCCTTAGAACAAAGTGCATCCATCAAAGGGAAAGAATACTGTGTCTACAACAAGCTGGATTGAAAAAAGGCAAATGGCTGAAAAATAAATAGTGAACACCTGTGCTGAATAAATTAACCAGCTGGCTGGCAATTTTTCATTTGACCTATCTGAAGGGGTTGCTGTTACAAGGCATTAATAAGACACATTCATTTTAAGATATTCCTTTGTTAGTACCATTAATTGATGAATGGTGGAAGATAATATTCTAAATTTACACAACAATTTGTCTGCAGATGTATTATTTTTTTCTGAATTAGGAGAAGAATTGTCTGTACAGAAGTTCAATTTGAGTCATTTTTATAGACAGTTCTTACATTATTCAGGGATATTTGGTCCTATAGGAAGGATGTCATGAATTTAGATTATATACAGTTTTTAGGCTCTCCTTATGAAAAGTGTGGAGCTGCAAATCATGGAGATTTACCTATTCTTTAATGGGAAATGAATATAGATTTAAAATATGTAAATATTTCTGTTACTGCTTTTCAGAGTGATATAGAAAAATACAGTGTATTATGAATCCAAGTTTATTTTTATTTTAAAAAGTAATAAGTATGTTTAAAATGAGATGAACTGTTCATTGAGATTGGGAGAAGTTACTTAGAAAACCTTATTCTGAAATGTTGTGTTATAAAGGTTTAGGATGAGTTAAATAAAAGCTTCATTCTTAGTTACTGAATTACTGGCAGGAGCTTTTGCAGTTTTCACAAGCACTTTGTTCCAAAATCCTAAAAAAACCCAAAATCTAAATAGAACCCCAAAATTGAATTGACTTTCATTTTTATTTATAGCAGAGATTACTTTTTTCAACAACATTTGACAAAGTACTTATCTCTCTTTGATATTTTATAGTTACTTAATGCTGGCAATCTGAAGCAGAAAGACATAATTAATGTACAGAAACAGCCTTCTCTCATTAGTGCTTCCTTGTAGCAGTTCCTGTATTTCCCAGGGCAATATTTTACCCCAGTCATGAGTTAAGTGCTTCCTGGTGACTGTGCCCAAGCTGGGAGATCACTTCCAAACTTTTCCTGAGTCCATGTGAGCTTCATGAGTTCATCAAAGAGGAGCAATTTTTAAAGGACCCCAGGTTTTGTTCCTTTTTGAGCAGAAATCCTGCAAGGCTGCAGGTGTGTGAGGGAGCATTTCGGTGTTGATGCTGAGTAATTCCTTGCTGTTCTGGGAATTTTAACCATCCTGTTAATACTCTGTGTTTGCAGGTCACCTTTAAAATCATAGTTCATTAGTTTTCAGGCAAGATTAAATTGTTTATTCAGTGCATTAATGGCTTGTGGTATAAAGATAAAAAGATAGTTTGGAATTATTGCTGAACTCCTTTCACTTACAATGACACCGATTTGATTCATCTCAGTGGTAGTATAAACTAACCCAAGTTCAGAAGTCCTGCTTTCTAAGGGAGGTGTCACTGAAGTTCAACACAAAACAAGGAGATGAGATGAAAAGTGGAGGGCTGCTTTATAAGGGGAATTTTAAAGAAACGTTGTGGAAAGGAAATGAACTGTGCAGAGCAAATGTTACATGGGAATGTCCCTCCTGTGACTGGCTGCCTTCATCCCCTGTGCATGGATTTGGAGCACTTGTGTAACAGCATTGCTGCTTGAACAACTAATTAGAATGCAAGGGCAGAGTTGAAACAGGAATTTGAGTGTTTCACTGAAGCTTTGGGTCCGAGTGGTCTGGTTCTCAGTGGCCCTGCTGGCATCAGAGCAGCTCGGTTGTGTAAAGCTTGTCTGTTTTCTTCAGGATGGTATCTCAGCTTAATGACCTTAGTGCATGTTTGCTTTTCAATTTCATGGGTTTTAGTCGGTAGGGAACACCTGATCAAGTTACTGTTTTTGTTTCAAAATAGTCAATTTCTGTTGTTTATGTAGCTGCGTATTGTTTCACCATGAGGGCCTTGATTTTCATTTTGAGATCCTTCTATCTTCTGAGTATATGTAAAATAAAAACTCAAATTTTTGTTGGTGTTTTTTCTCCTCAATAAAAATAGTCTCTTGAATTATAGCTTTGCAGCCAAGTAACCAGAGTTTGTTAGTGGGTGGAGCACCTGAATGGGCCAGGATAAAGAAATTCTAATGCTTTTCCTAGAAATGCTTGAGGTTTCTGCTCTGGCACCAACTCAAAACTTCAAACAAGTTTTAAAGACTCTTCAAAAAGACTTTCCCTCCTCTTTTTCCCCCTGTGTTTTTAATCAGTCAGGATTCAGCTGAAGGTGTTGAAGAAGCTGGTGCACTGCCAAAGCTGCCTGCGTTTGGAGCCCCTGCTGCCCAGGAGGAGTCTCCAGCGCCAGAGAAGGAGAGTCCAGCAGCAGAGGGGGATTCCCCACGCTTGGAGAAAGAGAATCCAGCAGTGGAGAGCCCTGCAGAGGAGGCAGCCAGGGCAGCTGCAGGGGATGGGGCAGGAGCAGCCCCTGGCAGTGCAGCTGCTCCCAGCACGGCTCCGCAGCCGGCCGAGATGGAAACTGCACCCTCTGAAAATGCTGCCCAAGAACCAAAGAAAATCACCTATTCCCAAATTGTTAGAGAAGGCAGAAGGTTTAATATTGATTTAGTTTCTAAGGTAGGAAGTGAATGACTTTTTTTGTTTAATTACATTTGCTTTCCTTAAAATGCTGACATTTGTTTTGAAACCTTTCACATTGAGACAGCACCTTTGAGGCAAAATAGGCACTCTTGAGAAGTAAGAATTGGTACCACTAAAACAAACATGAGTTATTTAATATGTGACCTTAAGTGTTTTATAACCAAAGAGATCAAAAACACAGCTCAGAAATATTGCCGTGAAATAAATATCATGAAATATAGCACTTAGGTAGTACCAGCAAAATCTCTCATTTTAAATAGTACCATTAAAAACTTGCATTTTTAAACAAGAAAGAGCAATCTGCATGCAGATTTTTTAATCTTTTTAAAAAGATAAAAAATGTGCTTTGCAGCACAGGGAAGTTTTTTCAAAGTTGGTAGCTTCACTTTACGTACTGTGCCTGAAAAAAATTTTTAAACCTTTGGAAACTGAAAAAACTCTCTTCAATAATTCATTCAGTTCTTTGTGAAGACACTGTGAAATCATTATTGCAAACTTGAAATTCCAAATGTGGGTCCCATGTCCAAGCATCCTTGCAGTGACATCTTGAACAGCAGTCAGTGGGTGGTGGCTAAGCAGATAATGCCATTTTGTATCCTTTTTATACTCTGGCTGTCCCACTGTGGGACATGGTGTTAATTGCAGCAAATCCCAGAAATTCAGACACAAGAGTGGTCAGCAGGGCAAGGCCAGGACTTTGTGCTGGCATTTCCCTGGCAGGGGAACATCAGTTTCCTTGTAATGTCCTCGTTGGTGTCCCAGGAAACCTTTATCCAGAGAGTTCCTGTGTGCTCTTGCAAAGTCTGTTCCTCAGGACTACGAGACTTTTCAACACAGACAAACATTTTCAGTTCATAGTTACATTTCTGGCCCTTCTTCATTTCATCATATATTTTTAGCTTCTATAAAGATGATTAAATTATATATGACAGAACCTTAGCTTGGGAGTCACAGAATTTACCTGTGGAAAAGGTGACTTTTGGTTCAGGTGATTTAGGGAGCAGCTGGTGAGGATTTTGTTGGGTGCTTCACTGATCCTCTTCACCTACCACTTCCTTTCTCCTCCTGTGCAGTTGCTTTACTCCCGGGGGCTGTTAATTGACCTCCTCATTAAGTCCAACGTGAGCAGATACGCCGAGTTCAAAAACGCCATGCGAGTTCTCGCCTTCCGCGAAGGAAAAGTAGAGCAGGTACCAGAAAGTCGTGTGCTGCATGTGTTCCACTCATCTTCTGAAAGTCAAGAAATGGGTTTTCTGAGAATATTATAACTAGAAGCTGGTGGTTTTTTCCTTAATTATGATTCTAATTTAATTTCTGGAAGAAAATATGTTTGTGTTATATAGAAATATGAAAATAAAATCAAACCAAACTAAAATAAGGTTGTCCAGCATATTGACATAAATCTTTACCTCAGGCTAAATGTTTAGGCCATGACTGACTGGCATTTAATTCTTGAAAATTCAAAGATTTTAGGTTTTAAGATTCTGATATAGACTTGATTTGTCTTTATGTTACATACAAGAGAAGTCAGTGTGATAATGGCAACAGGAGATATTGGCACAGTTAATACAAACTCTTGTGATTGTCTCTGCAGATAGAGATGCAGGTGAAATTGAAGGGAAATAAAAGATTTTTGAATTTTCTTATTGTGGAAAATTGGTAACTTCAGTTCCAATAGAAAATAGGGGAAATAAATATATAAGAAAATAACTAATTGGAAACAGTAATTTGAAGTGTTAGTTATTTAATCAGACTGCTGTTGCTTGATGCTTTTGCATTCAGAATGTGGAAAGAATCTGAAATTATTAAAAAATACTTTGCAGGTGCCTTGTTCTAGAGCGGATGTCTTCAACAGCAGACAGCTCACCATGGTGGAGAAGAGAATGCTTATGAAATTCCTGACATTTTGTTTGGACTATGAACAGCACCCCGAGGAATACCAAGGTAGTGTCTCATTGAGCAAGGCCCACTCCTTTCCAAGGAGTTCCTCAAGGGAGGCACAATTCTGAGAGCTCTCCTGTGTTTTCACGTGGTTTATTTTTACAGATTCATTTTTAAAGTATGCCTTTGACCTTTTTGTGACCTTTTCACTTCAGTGTTAAATTCTTCTACTTAAGCACTTGCTCTTCTAGTTCCCACATCATTTATTATTTACATTTTTCTTTAACAGCAAAATTATATATTACAGCAAGGTTGCAGAATGCTTTTTGTCATTTTTAAGTGTTTTCCTCCCTTCCCCCAGGTATTTTTTAAAATAATGTGATGTATCTGAATTTTCTGCCTGTTTTTTTTTGATTACTGCATAAATCTTTACAATGCGTTACAACAAATCAGAAATTGAGAAAATGGAATTTTTTTAACTATGAAAGTAAATGTAATTTAATGCTCTTTAGTTGTAAAGGGCAAGTTCAAAGTGCTTTTATCAAGTGTTGGCTTATTTAGATGAGAGGAAATCAGAATAGATTTGAGCTATAATGTGTGAAGAATATCGTCGGGTCAAAGAGGGAAATCAGCTCAACAGGAGGAAGGTGCTTTGGGTTTGTGCTCCTCAGGGTACAAAGAATGAAGTGGTGTCCTCAGTTCTTGGAGTCTAAAAGTAAGGCAAAGAGAAAAAAATCTGTCAAAAAGAAATAGTGAGGAAAGAGGAGTGCAAACATAAGAGAAAATTATTAAATATATGCAAGAGAAAAACAGTCAGTATCAAGATCTGGTAAGGTTAAGGAAAGGAGAGTCTGTAATGAACTCCAGAAAATCCTGAAGGGGGAAAAACTCATTAGGCTGAAGTGGTTTATTGATTACAGGTGATCTCAGTTTGCTGCTGCTGGAAGAAATGGAGGTGCTCAGAGTGAGGATATTGGTGGTATTTAGAAAATTTATTAAGTAAAAAAAAGAGATGCCACATCAATTTTAAATGAATCCATTGATTCATGTACCTAAATAACATTAGATTTATTTTACTTCCAGAGACAGTTAAACAGATTTTGTTCCTACATTTTAAAATAGCCTGAGAAGTAATTGAGAATATTTTGAGTCAGATTAGGCTAATGTAAAAACTTCAGAAATTTTAAATTGCTCTTGATGAGATCATTGCGTTCGTGGGAAGGCAGACTTTTAATAGGAAGAGTTCATGAGCGTGAAGAATTTTTTTAAGCTTTTTTTTTGTAAAATACGGAATTATATAAGAAGTTTGAAGTGAGGAAAACTTGAGAATTTTTTTAGAATGATAAAACAAAAAGAACCCTGTCATTTTATGACTTTCTGCATGGCTGTACAAAGAGCAGTAAGATACATTTGTAGTAAAGCAGTGGCTGAATCTTGAACAGAATATATAGCTTGATAATACTGGACTCTGCATTGATGGAGGTGTTTCTGAACTAGTTACAAATTTATCCAGGACTGAAATAAGAGCAGATCTCTGAATAGTATGGAAGTATGCTATTGCTTAAATACAGTCTTTTCCTGGCAAAAAAAATCTTAGAGTTATGAAGATGACTAAAGCTTTTCAGAGATGTATCAATGCCAGCATGCTTTAAACATCTCCCAGAAGATTTGTGTTTCTTTGAATTTCAAAATGTGCCAGCAATAATATTATTTTAAAGGGAAGATGGAGTCCTTGATCCCTTTCTGCTCTCTGTCTCATCCACATTTGTTTGTTGCCAGCAAGTCATCCAATTGAAATAAATATTTGCACCTTCTCATCTCTGGATTGTGGCACTGTGTGAGGGGCCTCTCTGAGCATAAATATCCAGTCTGGCACTGGCAGTGTGGATGCAGCAGTCCTGTTCTGGAGTGGGTGTAATCTGGGGTAATATTTTGGATAATTTACAGGAAACAGCATCCCAAAGCACTTCCGTGGATTTTTGCCCACAGTTTCTCACTTTTCTCTCAGGATTGGGAAATGGAGTTAGATCAAGTCTAACAGAATGAATGCCGTTGGAGACCCATAAAGTGGGTTTGTGATATTTTGAAATATTTTAATGGAGTGCTATTTCTGTCTTCTGAGAGCTTGCTTTCTGGGAGTAGTTCTTCTAACTTTCATTGACTTGGATGATCCCTTTACAGCAAGGTGTTTGTTGAAAAACTCACTTGCTTTTTTTTGCTGGAATCCAAAGGCACTTGTTTGAGCTGAGCCCAGGAGAGAATGCAGATGTCAGAGTGTGCTCAGTGCCTCGTGTGCTTTTCCCTCAGACCACGAGAACAGCACCTTTGCTCAGTTCCTCCAGACACGGAAGCTGACCCCCAGCTTGCAGCACTTCATCCTTCACTCCATTGCAATGGTGTCAGAGACTGAGAGCAGCACTCTGGAAGGTCTTCAGGCAACAAAAAAATTCCTGCAGTGCCTTGGCCGTTATGGCAACACCCCGTTTTTGTTCCCTCTGTATGGGCAAGGAGAGATCCCACAGTGCTTCTGCAGGTAAGCCTCACTTACCCAGACACGTCCCAAAAAGTAAACCCTTGTCATGTAAGAGGTATCATTCACAAGGATAATACTTTGCAACATTTTGCATTGTATTACAAATGCAGCTTGTAGTAGCTGCTGGCTGTGGTGGCTGCTGAAAGTTAATAAGTGCTAGGAAATGAGAAAGCCATAATTTAACCCATATGTAGCTGCCTCTTTTTAAATCTGACAGAGGAGACTCAGGGATATCTGTCCAAAAGGATGACTGTGCATTTGGGTAGGTTGAAAAAATTTATATGTGGGTCTTCCCTGAAGCTGCAGGAAGGTCCATGTTGTAAATTTGTGTTACTAATTTGCTGAGAGCGCATCTGCCATTCAAAGATATTTAATAATGAACTGGATTATTCTGAAAGAGGGGAATGATGCCATGTGTCCAGTTTACAGTCACATTTAAAACAAACCTTTCTATGTCGCAGACTTTTATACAAACAGGACAATGGGTGTGAAATCATGGCATTATTTTGTAGCTCTCTCTAGACTGCAAGGTTCCAGCTCCTATGAACTGAGCAGCAGAGGAGATCCCATGCAGCTCTGTTCCACTGAGCCACTGCTACATTCTGACATCCCAAACAGCAGCCATATGTTCTCCACTCCTTGAGCCTCAGAAAGCAAGTAAAACAAAAAAGAAAACAAAAAAAACCAAAAAAAGCCCAGTTGATTCCAGGAATAAACCAAGATCCACTTCAGTGTGGCAGTGCAGTCCCTGCCCTGGTCCTGAGGTGTCCCTGGCCCGTGGTTCTGGCACAGAGCTGGTGCTTTTGGGGACCATCAAGGACCCGTGTGCAGAGGGTGGGTGGTTTGCATTTCAGCTGTTTCCAACAGTTCAACTGCCTTTTAAAAGGCTGAGGGGTTTTTTTCATCTTTGCTTTTGCTGGCAAGCAGCCTTTCCATCTGCTCACTGTGGGTTTAATGTGGTAACCTGTAGGTCTGAAGTAAACATTAGCTCTGTTTAAAAAAAGCAGCTTTGCCTGGTGAGGCCAGTTTGTCTGAGTGATATATTTGTACATCAGTCCCTTAAATAGCAGTGCAGGGTCTTACCTGCTTTGTTTGGTGCTGGACAAGTTCTGTTTTTTTACATGTGTGCTACTATGAAATTCTGGTTTAGAGCAGGTTGTTGGTATTCCTGTTTGTCTCTGTGATAGATTCCATTTCTCTTCTTCAGAGCAGTCCTTAAATGACTGCCAGAAGAATGGCCTCAGCAGCTTGATCCTGCTGGGCTGTGTATGGGATGGATGCAGTTACGTGTTGATAGAAACATTCTGGAATAATTGTGCTCCATTGAATAGAAATGTTATTTGCCACCATCTTTTGTCAGAAGCCTTTCAGCTGCTCCTTGAGCTGTATTTATATGGTGATTTACAGTGCACACCTAGGTAATTAGGTGATTGGACAGATAATTTGTGAACAAGAATTGGGGTTGGGTAACTACTCTGCATACAGTCATGCAACAGAACTTGTGTTTCTGGATTTTGTGGATGTCTTTGTGTCTTCATAGGATTTCATGTGAGGCCAGGTATCTGTATGTCACCAGCAGATTAATAAATCAGAATGCTATCAGAACCATTGAAGTAGTACAGTTTTGGCAGTTCAACATTCCTTGGCTTCAAATACCTGTAAGGGGAAAAAAGTAAATTCAATAATTAAAATTTTGCTTGCTTTTTTTCCTCAGTAGATTCTTGTCCATGTAATTTTTCTTGCATTCTCAAAATCCCTTTGCCTTATTTTTTTTTTAATTTAATAACCAGCACATGCAGTTTTCTGATCTGTAACAGCAGTATATTTCAAGAGTTAGCAGTAGAGGTGTCTAGAAGTATTATAAATATTCTTATCAGAAAATCATTCTGTGATGACAGGAGTTCTTCAGATGGCCTGAACTTTCTATTTCAGATCACTGATTGCTGCATTTTAGAGGTTTTTTTGCTAAAATGTATAAGTTCTACAACAAAGAGGGTATTTTAATAGATGAAGCAAATTAATCTGTCAAACCAAAAAGTAATTATACTTCTAAAAGGTTTGTATTGCAAGCATTCTAATACAAAACCTTTGTTTAAATTGTCTTTTCTTTGTAAGTGAACAATTTAGGAGGCAACAATAATATTTTTAGAGATTAATCACAATTCTTAAAGGTGTTCTGCCCTGAGGATTGTGTCTTGCTCAAAGTGAGCCATATCTGAAGAATGCTGCTGGGGCTGTGGAGCAAAGAGGCAAGGCCAGAGCCTATAGATCACAGCCTACAGCTTTTATCACCAGCTTATCAGAGGAAGGTGTCACCTGGCCTGTGATTTCTAACCACTGTTCTATATTCTGCTTTAATGTAAACCTCTTAAGCGTTTCTTGCAGCCAGTTACACTGTGTGTTCTCATCAAGGCTACTGTTATAAATGGCACACATGCATATTGATGGGAATGAGTCAAAGACATTTGTAAGTCACATCCTTGCATCCCAAATGAATCCTGCATAAACACCACAACCTTTTGGAACTGCTGACGACACTCGAGTGAGCAGAAGCACTCTTCCTTCTTTATTGGTTTAAGCAGGGATGGTTTAGGAGAGAAAATTAAACTTTTATATCACTGTAATGTACATCCCAATATGGTGAGGTACAGATGGGAGGTTTCTGTCTCCATAAATTGGAGTCGTGGAACGAGGAAGGTCATTGGGAGCCTCCTGCTCTCCTGAGCTGACAAGCAGCAAAACTTTCCTGGCCCTTAACTGCTTCCTTTGCTTCCTTCTTGGTACAAAACTGTTCTGACTCTTCCTTCCTAATGATGTAGCAATAGCCTGATGTTAAGTACAAGTAAATATAATAATGTCTCATTCCTGAGGAAAACCCAACCAAGCCTTTACATCTGCTACTGTGTTTGCTTTGTGAGCACAGTGAATTTGGGGCAGAGCAGGAAAAGTTTCCCTTCAGTTTGGTTTCAGATTCTTTCCTCTGAACTCATGCAAATATGAACATGCAGATGGAATTGACTTTCTGAGAAGCAGTAGTTTTTTCCCATGTGAGCCTTTAGAGGGAATTGGTGACGGTCACTGTGTCATGTCACAAAGGTTCTACAGGGGCACGTTGTGTCTCTTGTGTCTTTGTTAAGAGTTACCCAAAAGCTAACAGATGGCAATAGGTGCTGGAATATCCTCAGCTGCTTTGCCAGAGGAGCTGCTGAGTCCCTGACTGTTATGGGTAGTTAACAATGTGCATTTCCTATAAACAGACTTTGAGCTTTCCCATTGTGCATTTGGTGGGCAGTGCCACCCTTTGTAGTAGTTCCTACAGATTCTGGCTGAAATTGTTAATTCTGTCTCGGTGACAGTGACAGCAGTAATTTAGTGGTGGAGGAAAGATCTGATTAAGACAGTTCCATCTCTTTCAGTGCCCATATTTAGAGGAAGATGGAGAGGCCAGGCTGAGATAAGATGGATAGTGTGATTGATTCCGGGGGTTCCTGTATGTATTTTAAAATGAATAATCAGTTTTACCTTTACATGGGCACTATTATCTGCTGCAGATGTCAGAGCTTTGGGGTAGTCTCAGGTCCTTTAAAATTCCCAATTATGTCCCTGTTACAATCTAGGAAGGTTTTAGTGGTCTGAAATCAAGACTGGACTTCAGGAAACCTGACTGCAATAATTTATTAAAAATTGGGCACACCGTGTTTTTCAGCTAAATCTATACATGAGTATCATGTCTCTGCATGTTAGCAAGATGCAGAACTTTGTGTGTAAATTGTATGATTTAGCATATTGATTGACATTCAAAAAATGTTAATTCCTGGTGACAATCAGGTGTGACAGATTTGAGTGTCAGCACTTGTGAACAATCACAGGTGATGTAAAATCATATTGGGATATGAGTTCAGTCCTCCACTTCAAAATACCTAATTTTCATATTTATCTATCTTTCATCACTTTTAATTATTGCATTTCTTTGGACCAGAAAATGTAATTGTAATTACTGACAACTTAGCACTGTTCCTTGGGTTGTACTAAAATACTGAATAGTACAAGTAGCTGCAGTGCTGCTTTTCTCTTAATTGTTTTCACTTGCATTTCAGGGAAATAATAAAACTTCAGATGTAGCTTGGCCTTTAAAGACAAACTTGATATATTTCTTCTCACTTTGTTGGCAGATGAATGCAAAATGGGCAAGCAGAGTTAGCAGGATTGTTTGTAGGATCAGTTGTTTGTTTTTCCCTCTAAGGAGAAACTCGTTCTTGGGATAAACATGAGGGAAGTGAGATAATCCATCATTCTGAGACCTGTTCACTAGTGATGGATGGATAGATTGGTAAAGTAACTCAATAATCTTCATTTTTTTCAGGTTATTCACAGATCAGTGAGCCTTGTCGTTAATACAGCTGTGGAATGCTTTTGTGTCCTTGCCCACAGTATTTCTCAGAATTTGACAGGCAAAGACTTTTAATTTGGAAATAACCTTTGTTGTAAAATTCATTAAATAGATTAAACTTGGAGAATTTTAATTTTAGATTTTATCTTCTGAGTGTTTGTCAATTCTTTGTTTAAAAAATTACTTGCAAACTTGAGAGCTGTTCTGCTCCTTGTTATTTCTGACTAGAAATTGTGTTCTGCAGGGGTTTATACCTGGTGAAGGCCTTCAGCCATTGGAATCTATCACAGGGCATGCTCTGAATCATGTGGGTGCTGTCAAAGTGTATTGATTCCCCATCCCTAACTAGGCATGGAAAAGTTTTCAGTCAAGAAATTGTATTGAGGGGTCAGACTTGCATTGTGCTACCTCATTCTTGATCATCTTGGTTCATTTTAAAAACATACTTGGAACCTAAAAGCACAAAATACAAATGCTACTGTGAGTTGCTTTTTGAGGGTTTAATAATTAGGGTAATGGTGATAGTAGGAGGGAAATGTATCTTAATGTATTATTTGGTATTACCTCTTACCAGTCCCTTAGCAGGGAAATTCCTCCCTGCATGTGTGGGGATGTGCAGATTGTGCCTTACAGGTTCTTCCTGAGAATTCTAACTCAGACATGTGAATATTTGCAGCATTATCAGCAGAGCTGTGGAAGTGACAGGATTGTTTATCACTGGAGCAAATCTGAGATGAGAAGGCAAATTGCATTTAGCAGAGTCCTTTTTCATTACACCAGGAGACAGAGAAAGGTAACTTCCTAAACATGACAGAATTAGTAAAATAGCCCTTGAATTTCATTGAGGGTTAAGAGAACTGGAATTTTTGTGTCTTTTTCTGGAGGCAGAGAACACAGAAATGGGTTTTATAGATGAGCTAATGTTTAGTGACTGCTTCTAGTGCCTGGGTTTTGTGCCTTGCCCTGCAGTCCTGCTCTCCCCAGCTTCTCTGGGAGGCCAGAGCTGTTGTGTAATTGCAGCTGAGTGACCTTGGGTGAGGAGCAGCTGCTTCTCCAGCAAGGTCCGTGGGGTTTAGAGCCAGGTGCCATCCTTCCACCTCCTCAGAGAGGAGCCTTGGGAGTGCCTCTGCACTTCCCTGCCCTCACACAGCACACAAACAACTGGACTCTTCTATTTCCTTTTTCTTTTTTCCCTCTCACAGCTCTGTGGCAATTTCTTACAGTGCTTTAACCATAATTTCTAGGGCACTTAAACACATTGCCTGATGGTTTCTCACCTCACCTTCATAGAAATCATCTATTTCCTGAGTTTAGAATCCCAGAGAATGACTCTTAACCTTGATTCACTAAGAAGTAGTGTTAATTGCAATATCCTTGAAAAAATTAGGTTGATAATGTGGTTAATTTTAAGAAACAGCAATTTTATATTGTGACAAAAATCATCAGTAACATGGCACTTTTATCAGCAATAAGCTGCTGGTATTGCAGTTGTTTAAATTACTAGTTTAAATGAAAAGACAGATTAAATATGGTCTTATTTTTGTCAACAGAATTTCTTCAGGTCTAGAAACACCTTAAGAAATCTACACTGGCACAAAGCAAGGCCAAAGTATAGGAACATAGAAATATATGATGAATTAAGATTTTTGTTGCATTGTCTTCTAATATTTAAATTTGGGAAATGGAATTGGAATTTTGGGCCTGTAAAAGGTAGCAGTGACTTCCCAAACCCCAAAACTTGTACATCACATAATAGGAACCCAAATGTTAAAACTCCTGAAATAGTTGTACTTCAGTGCAGTGTGGTCATCCAGAATCTATGAACAATAAATACCAACCCTTGCCAGACTCTGATGAAATAGACTTAAATTACCCCTATTTTGTAATTATGGAGAGAAGTGCACAGAGGGTCTCTTTAGGGTCAGTGATAAGTAGCTAGAGCTTTGTGCTCTGAACCAAACCAAGCACACCAGTTTTTACCTTGTCTGTTTGACTGGTACTGTATTCACTATTGGAATGTTTCACAGGATGTGAATGGGTATTTCTGTATGTGCAGACTAAATTCCACACAATCAAAAGGAGCCATTTCTTAGTTTTAAAGTTAAATTTGGTACCCCAGCACTGCCATTCCAGCTCCTCTTCCTGCAGCATTTCCCAGTCACAGCCTGGTTTTCCAGAAGGAAGGAGATCTGTGAAAAGAAATCATCTCACCATGGGCTGCGGGCTCAAAGCACTCCTTGTGAGTGAGCTGAGTGCTGGTGGGTGAGTGCAGGAACTTTGTGATTGGTTTAGAATTGTCTTGTTGCTGATGGATTTGGAGCATAGGCTGCTTCTCTAATCTTACAGGACCTTTTTAAATTTCACAGGAATAATGAACACCGCCTGCAGGAAAAAGTCAAAATATTTGACTCTTCATCTGCTTCCTTAAGCATTTCTGTCACATGTTTTCCTTTCCGTAGCTCTCCAAATGCCAGGACAGTTCAGGATGACATTGATTATTTTCTTTATTAGTTTTTTGGTGTCTTTTTTTGTTTGGGGGGAAGGTGGGGGTGGATTTTTGGTGTTAACCAGGTGGATGCACACACCAAGTTTAGACTTTGCTATGAAAACTCTTGGTTGGAAAGATTAACCATCATTTTTTGTAGCTGTAGCTATTTTATTTATTTGATTTGTCTCGTCTCTACTTGTTAATGTTTTTGGAACCCAGCAGCACTGGAGGAAAGGCTGATGTTCTAGGGGCCTTTTAGGAAACAGAATTTAACATAAGAATCAGGTCACAGCTTGCTCTGTGCATAAAAATAAACTGAAAGAGGACAATTCATTATCTCAGCACTTGCCATGTTTTCTTTGATCTTTCTCCAAAGCTTGCAGTGCTGTACACGGACTATGCAGCTTCAAGGAGAGAAGCAAGTAGTTTTTACTATAGAAGAATTGCACAGTTAAAAAATAGTCAGTTTTTTAATTAATCACAACGTGCATTTTAGAAAGCAGAAGACAAATTACATGCTAGAAATAAAAACTAGATTTTGGTGTAAAATTATTTATTAGAGTTTTAAAATTCTTTCCGAGTGAACTAAGAGTAAGTCTGTAATGTGAGTGTTTTTGTGGTATCTCAGTGTTGGAAATCGAGATGTCAAATGGAGAGACATTCTATTTTTGTTCAATTAATATCACAGAGCATTACATCAAAGCAGTAAACTCCTCTTGTATCAACAGATGCAGCAACCCTGAAGCCTATTTTCTCTCTTGTTACATTAGTGTTTAATTAAAGAAAACAACTAGTTGGAGGCAGTTACTTTCTGTGAAATGTAATGAAGATTTATTTTGTAAGTGACCTTCACTGTATTAGCTGAATCAGTAATCAGTAAAATTAATAGAATAATCAAATTATATACAAACTCATAAATCACTGTGAATATGCTGTCAAAAATGCAGCTTTTAATATGTCCTATTGTTTCACAGCTGTATTAAAAATTGCAACTGCTGATTTCTGCCTTGATGAGGACTGAAATGGCATTTAAAGGCTGTGTATGATGGAGGGCTACCAGGCCAAAAATTTTCACAACTGTTAATTCAGCTGTAATATGATTTGATGTCAGCGGGGCAAAGTTGAAGCCGAGTACAGTGTTGTTGCTATCTTTCAGCAAAACTTGAATTATTGGTGGAGGCAGTCGCCAGTTAATTAGAGTAATATCAGTTTAAATGTCTGTCATTTAGGGTTAATGGTATCAAAGAGTTGCCTTGTACTTCAAGTGCAGTCAAATCATCTTGAATAGCCCATTGTATGAAAGTAATGCCAGCACAATGATTTTATTTTATCATAAATTATTGGGGTGCCATTTAGTTTAATATTTCAGTTTCTGTATTTAAATAATTTTGGCAAGTCCTTCCTAACAGTGTCATTTTTCATGCTAGGCTGTTCTAATGGGTGTTTGGGCTCTTTGTGATTGTTTAGCAACACAATCAAAATTCCTTTCCATTTTCATTTTAAAAGAGAAGTTTTCTGCTGGCCTATGAAAACTGGTCATGCCCTCATCCCCTGGATAGCAGGTTACTCTTGGAAAGAAATAATTCACATTTTTGTGCAGCCAAGCAACAAAGTTCTTTCAAAGCAGGCTGGAAAAATGAAGTGCATATATCAAAACCTCTGGCTGTGGTTGAAGGAAAACTGTAATTAATGTTTTTAACTAAGGAATCCAGTTCTAGTTAAGTTAATAGTGCTATTCTTATATGCAAGATAGAAAATTAACTCCTCTGAGTTGTTTTGAAAGATGCTGATCGCTGCTGTGTCAGGCAGGAGGCCATGGATTGCAGCATTAGAGATAAACCCATAGCTCTGGGCTCTCTAAGAGTTCTTCAGTGGATGTGTAACCTCTGTGGCATCTTCAACAACCTCCAAAGAGCCAAGGCTGGGATTTTTGGGATGTATCTCTGGTTTTCTGTGAGGAGCAGGGGTGTTTTTAGGGAGCTGGCTATTCCAGCTGTCCCATGGCACTTGGTGGTGCTGACAGCTCCTTGGGCTGCCCCAGTCCTGCAGGTCACAAGGGATTGTGGGACTGGCTGGCTTGAACTGCCTCATCTGACATGAGAATGACAAAATAATGCCATTTTTGGAAGTAAGGTTTGCAAAGTGGAAGTTTTCAAGTTTGTCATCTGCGAAGAGATATAAAAATGCTTTCAGTTCAAAATCACAGAATCAGAGACTGCTTTGGGTTGGAAGAGACCTTAAAGCTCATCCAGTGTCCATGGGCAAGGACACCTTCCACTATCCCAGGGTGTTCCAAGCCCTGTCCAACCTGGCCTTGGACACGTCCAGGGATCCAGGGGCAGGCACAGCTTCTTTGGACAGCCTGTGCCAGGGCTTCCTCACCCTCACAGGGAGGGTTATCTTCCATATATCCACTCTAAACCCACCCTCCTTCAGTTTAAGGCTGTTCCCCTTGTCCCCAGTCCCTGTCCTGGAGCCCCTTTAGGCCCTGGCAGGGGCTCTGAGCTCTGCCTGGAGCCTTCTCCTCTCCAGGTGAGCACCCCCAGCTCTGCCAGCCCGGCTCCAGCCCTGTGACCTCCTCTGGACTCCACCAGCTCCACATCTTGCTTCTCTCAGTAACTCAGTGTTACCAGCACCTCAGAGCTTTGCCTTGCTGACCACTGACGCTGACTGCAATTAGCAGAGCTGCACTAATCACCTTTGTTTCCCTGTTGCAGGCTGTGTGCTGTGTTTGGGGGGATCTACTGCCTCCGTCACGCCGTGCGCTGCCTGGTGCTGGACAGAGCCTCGGGACGGTAAGGTGCCACCAGGAACCTTCTGTTCCTGCACAAAACACAGGTGAAAAATGTCTCAAGTCAATTGAAAAAAAAATGATTCTTCCCAGATCCTCCTTGGTATTAATAACACATCAACCTTGATTAAAAGTAATTTGTGTATAGGTCCTCCAGAACAAGGAAAGTGGGTCTAGAATATAGAAACTAAATTAATTTCCCTGTGATATTACTGCAGCTCCTGATCACCCAAGCTTGGAAGACAAATCATTTCAGCTGCCGGGGGGCTGGTGATGAGTGATGTTAGTTTTCCTTGTGGCCTTACCTACTCTAATTGATTTTCATCAGATGACAACAAAGCCCTCTGTTATTGCATTTTTAAAAATGGAGCTCACCTAAAGACTCATCAGATTAATCTTTGCTGATAATGCATGTCACTCCTAGAGAAAAGACTTTAATGAGTTTTTAGGTAGATTGTTGTCATAAACTATGCTGCCCTCTTATTCCAGAATAAATTCTTTTACAACAATATCAGGCCTGTAGGCAGGTTTAAAGTTGAACTAAGAAAAATCAACACAGAGTTTTTTCCATAGTGGCGTTGTTATATTTCTGCTATACAGATTTTGTCAGATATTAGTCTTAACTGCAGACTTTGGTTATCTTAAAGACTCTGTTTGCAGCTTAGTGTCTATAATTGAAAAGTTCAAGATGTTTTGTAGAAAATTTAGAGAATTAATTTAGAAATGGTGTAGTACCACTGTATTAGGAGAATGAGTATTTAAATGAGGGGGTGTGAGTTTACTTCCCAGTTGCCCTGCAATTCCTTGAGCACAGTCCTTGTAGCTGTAGCTGTAGCTGACAATTTGCCACGACATTGTCAAGTAGTAGCTGTTTTCCCTAAAACTGAATAAACTCCAGATTTTACCTTTCTGCCAGTTCCTGAAGATTCTGGAGTTCACTGCACAGTTGTAGACTTTGAGATGTAAATGTGCTTCATCAGGTGTGATGTTCCAAATGCACAGTTCATATGCAAATTAAACTGTGCCCCTTTGGGAAATGTCATTTATTTTAACACTGCTATTTGAACTGTTGCTGTAGGAAACTTTCTATTCCAACAATGTTGAAACACTTAAATTGCTCTTGCAGGGAGACAAAGCTTTTAGTTGGTAGCAACTTCCAGACTCCACTCTGTGCAGGTCTTAACTGGTCAGTGGTCCTGCTTGCCCCAGTTTCCAGCTTCTTCTGCACATCCTGAAGACCTTTGAAATCAGTGTTTTCTTTACAAAGTTATGTGTGTCCCAGAAGAGCTGGAGTGCTGCTTTTCCATTAACCTGCCTTTATGTGTGGAATATAGTTTAAAAAAAAACCAGCACAAGTGTCTTTTTTAGGCTGCTTTTGGGGTTTACTTGTGCTGTTTTAGAATGATAGATTTTTGAGGAGCAGAATTATTGAAATACTTCTAAAGATTTTACCAGACTTTCATTATTCCAAAAACATTGAGCTTTTAATAATGCCATTATCTGATAGTGAATATGAAGAAGCCCAACACATCCAAGATATCCATTTCCTTTATCTTCTGTTTGGTTCTTGCTGTTATCTCATTCCTCACTGTGTATTCCCTCTCTGCACCAGCTTGTATTTCCTCTTGACTTTGGGCTTCAGTGTTTTGCCTAATAAAAATCAGCTATCAAGTTGTTAATGAGGCTATTTATGAGTTACTGAGCTTTTGAGTCAACAGACCATTAATAGTAATTGGTAAGAGGCAAATTCATATCTGGTTGTCAGTGCAGCTGGCTGTGTGCTGGCAGAGGCAGCTTCCCCAGGTTACAGATGGCTCACTCAGCACTGCAGAAATGCATTGTGCAGTGGTCATTACAGTTACAGCTCCTTCCACAGCCCTCCAGGCTTCCCATGCCTTAAGGCAGGGATTTTTTTCCTCTATTTTTAATATTCCTGGTTTAGTACACATAAGGAAAATACATACTTCTAGCTACAGCCTTGATTTTCTTCTAAATTTTTTGTTAGAGTTTAATTAAAAGTCTCAGAATGTCACCAAAGTTTATTCCAGCATTTTTCTAGACGTGGCTAACATTGCTTTTTCACATTTTCCTACCCATGCCTGTATATGCAGAGAACAGTAGATTTTATACCCAGCTCTACAATTATTTTTAACCTTTTTCTGTAGGTCTTTTTATAATTTTTGAAAATAAGATTCAGGCAAGACAGGGTGAAAGAACAGAAATTTTAGACATCCCTATTTTAAGGTTTTAGTAATGCACTTGAATATAATCTGGTTTTTTATGTATGGTACCAGATCTGCTGTCTTAATAAGTTTGTAGAACATCCTGAGTGCTTGGTAGAACTGTGATGCTCTGTTA
This sequence comes from Passer montanus, assembly GCF_014805655.1. Taxonomy (NCBI): domain Eukaryota; kingdom Metazoa; phylum Chordata; class Aves; order Passeriformes; family Passeridae; genus Passer; species Passer montanus. Next base: position 4,041,138 of record NW_024369818.1, read on the forward strand.
GAAAATAAAAACCACATCATATTGCTGAGGAAAAAAAGCCACATTTAATGTATGATAATATTGTGTTTCTCTGTGTTTATTGTGTGTCACTTTTCTGGGAACATGTAAAATTTCATCATAATGGTGGGCATTATATATTGATCACACTTCACATATGTTTCCAATTGCATAATTCTGTCTCAAAATGGAAGAGATGTGATAAATGGCCATTTATACATCTGTGATAAAAAGATAGAGCAAACAGCCAGTAATTTACATATCTGCTGAAATACTGCAGACTGGCTTTGTCAGTGCTGCTGAGTCCATTTCAAGGATGTCGCCCTTAGTCCATTAGTTTGGATAATGAGCCCTATAAAGTACATTTATAACTCGTGGCACTGCAAGGAGATGGATTCTAATTTTCATCCTTTTATCCAGACACATTGAAAGAAGGTCAATGGAGGGTTGGCTGTGATTCATTGTCGCAACACAGATCAGATGACAGAGACCTGATAATGTCAGTGCAGGAGTGTTTGCTGCATGTGGAAGCACTACTTGAAAGAAATTTCCTCAGCATCACCCTTTGAAGTGAAGTGGGACTGAAATTAAAAGCTCTCTCTCTTTCTCTCTCAGTTTAAAATCTTATCACACATGTGACCTGCTGCTATTCCTGAACAAAGGAGAGGAAACAACACTTAGCAGGAAAATAAAATGTGTCGTTGCTTTCGCTGGCTTTGAGTGATGCAACATGACATTTAATCAACCTTTCCCCTTCCATAATGTTTGGGGGGTGGTGGGGAAATTGTTTCATAAACAATAAGAAAGGTTATAATTAGAAATGAGCTGCAGCAGCTCGACTTCCTTGTTTATTTGCAGTATTCAAATGAGAGCTCAAGGATGAAGTCACTGGGATTAACAGTTAGGAAAAACTTGTTAAAGTTGCAAGTGAAACACACATGGGGTAGGATTTGAACCTGAAGAATGTTGGATGCCAAACATTGCTTGTACTGTTGTCAGGTACCTGTTGAATTTGAAAATAAGAATATATGTAGGGACAGATGCCTGGGAGGTCGGCATTAGAAGTCAGTGTTACAAAAACATGTTTAATAGTCATAAACCTCTTACATTTACAGATGAGAACTGTGTTTCACCTTTTCTAATTCTCATCTCAGGTTATAGGATCAACTGGTTTACCAGAGCTGGTGGAGCTGATTGCTATTACTTATTTAGATTTGGGTTTGTAGATCATTATAATCGTAGAAGCTTACCAATAGCTTGAGGTTACAGAAATGTTGTTCATTCCTAAGGCATAACTTGCATGTCAGATGTTCCACAGAAAAAAGTTGCACTATGATAAAAAGGTAAATCTGCACATGATCTCTGGCTCAGGCATTGTGTTCCTTTGGATGTTTCCCTCTGCATGCACAAGTGTGTAAGTGTGTGTGAGAAAATCCACTGCTTTAAGTCCTGTGTGTTAAATTGTTGAAACACTGATAAAGTTTTTCAGAAAAGTTTAATTTAAAAAAAACTATAATTTTCATACCCCAAGAAAAGGTCCAGTAAAGCTAATTTGCTTTATTTATTCATGCTGTAAATGTTCTGATAGTGTAGAAGAGAACACAGATCACGGCTATAGAACCAGCAGCACGGGTGGCTTTACTGATATCTGTGTGCAGCCTCCTTTGTCTCATGTGTATGATGCAGCTTCATTCATAAGTGAAGTTTGTTCTTTCACAGAGAATTTTCCCCCTTAAAATCTGAAGTTTGTATTCTTATTTAAGCTCACTAAATGGGTTAATTTCTGTGGTTTGCATTTCTGTCCCACTTCTATTTCTGTCCTTGTTCTATGGAGAACATTTGTGTTGTTCTTAAAACACCAGGACTCAGTTAATCCCTTTGTGTGTCACTTAGAGATAAAGGGTGTATTTAGTCATAAACAGAGCAACTCACTCTTGGAAGTGTCTGATGCACTCATTTGTCAGGGAGCATTCCCAAATCTCCTAAGTTAATTTGCTCTTTAATTTGTCAAATATTATTGGCAAAATAAACCTGTTTTTTTGTAAAAGTGTCTTTCTGAGAAAGAAACTCCACTGCAATAGGATAGTACCTCCAAAATAATTCACAGCTTTATTTTTACATATTATGAGGTAAGAAATGTAGAGCTAAATGCCAGTGCTGTAAGCTTATATTTTCTGGGAAAAGTGATCAATTTATTCAAGTTGGGATGTCATTATGATTATTGTATGTGTAAACTGCATATACACTAGGTGGAATGTGTCAGTCTAGGATTTGATGATCAATTGAACTGGTTTAGGGGTTCACATGTTCAAGAAATACACAACTAAATTTAGTGAAAGATACAAATATTGTGCTGTATAACTCAATTCTAACAACTTATGCACAGTTTTGTTACCTTACATAAAAATTTCTTACTGTGGTTTGGTTTTTTTTTGAAACAGGTGCAAAGCTATTGTGGATCATTTTGGGCAAAGAATAAGTGCCAACTATTTTATTGTGGAAGACAGTTACCTCTCAGAGAGCACATGCACAAATGTGTGTTACAGGTATGTGGTAAAACAAAAACCACTATTTATTTAAATAATGGTGTGTGAAGTACCCTGCAAGTTAAACTGAGGAGCCTCTTGTCCACTCCTTTATTTTTGCAGTACAGTTCAGTATTGAACAAAGTATTTCTCTATTAGCTGGAGGATATACTGTGTACTTTCTATAGTCGGGTTTTCTTCAGTTGTCATTGAAATCAGATTCCCCCTTTCCATATAACAAATCCAAGAGCTCTAAATGTGCTGGGAATTTCATATTTGCTAAAATGTGTTTAAAAGGCGAAGGTGCCGCTTGCTGTCCTTGCTTTACATTTGTTCAGCTTTAGACAAGTACTAAACTTCCTTGATTGCTGTGATTTGCTTGCTGCTGCCAGAGGCCCTGGGCATGTCCTGCCTGTGTCAGAGCAGGCAGGGGGGCTCAGCAGAGCTGATAACCCTGGGGACTGCAGGAGCACAGACTGCAGGTGAGGAGGGAGCTCCACCCTGCTGCAGGTCCCCTTCACCCCAAGGCTCCTGGGCTCTGGAACACCACAAGGCCTTAAAGTGCTGCTGATCAAATAGGCAAAAGAAATTTTTAAACAGCAGAAGGAGGCTGTTTGATACAACTGCACTGACTCGTTTATTCATCACCTGTTTTGGTCATTGAAAATACTGCACTGGTGGTCCAGGTGTGTTTCTGCTTCAGCAACAGGCAAATATCCCACTAAGAGTCATAGTAATAAAGGTTATATAGTGAAATAGCTCTGGTATTACCAACTAGGATTCTAAATTGCTATTTTTACATCTTTGTTTTTATTTTGCATAATTAAATTAATTATATAATTATTTTCACATAATTCTTTTTTTGAATTGTAGGCAGATCTCCAGGGCAGTGCTCATTACAGATCAGTCTGTCCTGAACACAGACTCAGAGCAGCAGGTACACACCAATTCTGTATCACTTGTCTCATGTGTTAATATTTAGTTGTTGGTAAGAATTAAGTAACTAATCCAATTTTGTTTGTGCTTGAATCATGATCTTTAGTCAGCTCTCTGTACTGGTAATTGTTTAGTTTGTTTTATTGTCTATAAAACTAGTACAAATTTTAGTTAAGTTTAGCTCAGTGACTGGGATTTTCCTGTTTTTCCTCTAATTAATAGAGTTTCTAAGCTGCTGTCTTTAATTTTACTTTTGCTTGCTTTTTAATAAACTGTTACCCTGACTATTCTGTTAATTATTTATCTTGTTTAAACTTTGTTCAAAGTTCCATTGGTTTTTTTAAACATTCCTTTTTGCTGTATGAAGTTCTCACTGTACACTTTAAAATGCTCCTTTGGATCTGTTTGTCAGTCTTTGCAGTCCTTCATTTTAGAGCACATCAATCCGAGTTGTGTTTGTTCTGTCGTAGTAAACTAGAAAACCAAGCAGTTCTTTCCACCTGTGGTGAGGATGGTGGTGAGGATGGTGGTGTGCCACATCCTGCAGGCCCTGTGCTGTCCCTCAGGCTCTGTTTCTGTGCCCAGGTGTCCCTTCTGACAGTGCCTCCCCTGGGGCCAGGCGGGGCAGCAGTCTGTGTCATCGAGCTGTGCTCCTCCACCATGACGTGCATGAAGGACACCTGTAAGTAAAGGAGCTTTTCCCTCTGCAGCTCTGGGCACAACTGGAAACCTCTGGGTGCTGTTCCTCTGCTGCACAGAGCCCAGGGAGCCATGGCTTCCTGCCATTGTGGAGCTTCATGGACTCATTTTCACTTACACAGGAATAAATCCTCCTTCAGGAGATACAAATAATAATCCAAAGCACATGGATCTTCCTGGTAATCTGTAGTTTGGGTTTTTTTTGAAAATGGGCTCCCTTAGCTGAACTATTAAATGGAAATACCTGAAATGCAATGTATTTGGGAGTTTTTTATCTTCTGAAAAGATTCTGTTGTTGGTATTTTATGTGAACTTGAAATAATTGAGCAATAAAATGTTCATTTAGGGTATTTATTAGAATAGAATTAGAGGTTGCCTTACCTAATTCTTTCTAACAAGAAAGAAGTAACTGTAATAATAACCAATTTATTTTGCTGTTAAACAGGCTTGAGCTAAGTTCTTTACATATGAAAGAAGAGTAAAGTAAATTATTAAGTCATTCAAAGTTATATTTCCTACTAAATAATAGTAAAAAAAAGCTTGTAATTAATTAATGACTTAGTGCTATAAAGCATATTGTCCATATTTATCATTTAAATAGCTGATTTCTTTTTATTAAGGGTTCACAAAATATATACAGCAGGAAGTGAAACTAATGAAGGATTGATGTTCCATAGATCTAAAGGATTAGTTTCAGGAGGATTTTTATGGTGCTGAAATATTAAGGTTTCTGTTATTTACTTTTCTCCATAAATTCCTTTCATTTCAAAAGAGGAGGTACTGCCTACCTTAATGAAATTTGTCTTCATATATTGAAATAATAAAGTTCTATATTAGGCATAGCTGAGTTCCAGTTATGGGACATATTTCATAATTTTTTAAAAAAACTTTTACATCATTATCTGTAAATGGGTTTTAACCTGACTGATTTCTCCTTGGAACAATTATTTAAGATAAGTATACAAATACATCTACTCTTTGATCACAGTGCACAAATGACAGGCACATCATCTGTATTGCCACTTGAGTGGAACCAAACTCCTTCACTTGCCCTAAAAATGGAGACTGTAATGATGAAATCAGGAACTGAACTCATCGTTCTTCTTGCTGGGAGAATTACTTGAAGACAAATGTTGGCAACCACTGTAACTAATGCAGTTATACCTGAGTAAATCAAATATAATCAAAATATATACTGATGACTGTGACTCATAACCATAACCTTAAAGATAATAAAAAAGATTTTATAGAAAGTAAATGATGTGAACTTTAGTGATTTATAGCTGGGTTTTTTGAGGAAAGAATAGGTTTTATTACAGTGTTTGGGTTGGAAGTATCTAGTTAAGGTTAAGGGGAGACTTTGATTATCACCACCCTTTTCCTTATTTTAGTACATATTCCTTCAGACAGAAGGTTTGGTCTGGGTTGAATAAAAAAATTATTGTTCGAATAGAATCTGTATGTGTACAACGTGAAAGCAGAGGAGCATGAAGGGTTAAATTTCTGTTCCTGACAAGGGTCAAGATCTGAGTGATGTACTGGAAAATAATGACAACAAATACAGCCAGGCTTCAGAGAGAAGAGACAAAAATGTCATCTAGATTTAAAATAATACCAGAGCTGGGCACTGCTTTTAAATGGCTCAGAAATTTACAGTGCTGAAGAAAAATCAGTTTAAACTTTGTACAGTGTTAAATTCCTTCAGGATTCTCTGATGAACACCTCTCTGGTGAGAAGTTTCCAGGAGCAAATGAGTCCACTAAGGTGGTTTTATGAAAAGCTTTAAGGTGAGGCTTTTAAATGAGTGAATGGCTGGAAAACCAGGTGGGGTGAAGCAGCTGGTTCTGTGTCTGAGCAGAGGCCAGTGGGACAGAAAAGGGTCAGGAGCTGCATCAAGTGATTGTCCAAGGAGGCAGCAACTGCAGAGTCTGCAAAAGAGAACAAATAAAGGATTGTTCAGCGGTAGCTCCTCCCATCTAAGAAGTGGATGAATAAAATGTTGTACAAAGCATTTCACAGTCATAGTGTACATTATGGGAATAACTTTGAGAATTTTCAGGTGTTCCCAGAGAATTTCTCTGTGTGCTGTACATCCCTGGCTTAAAGGAACTGATGTCATGAAGAATTGTGATTTCTGAAAGCCTGCTGTGCCTTTTAAGAATTGTAAATGTTGTTTATCTGTCTGTGTGTTGGTGATTGGAATTAGTTTGTGTTCTCTTTTCCCAGATTTAGTCCATCTAACCTGTCCATCAACTAAAACTGCAAGGGAAGATTTAGAGCCTGTTGTACAGAAGTTATTCAATCTAACTACAGAAAAAGGTAAAAATAGTATCATAATACCTCATTTATTTATCTTCCATAAATACAATTTACTGAAGTAGCTGTAACTGACTTCTTCAGCTGTGGTTTAACTTCAGTATCCAAGGACATGACTGTAAGTGTCTGGGACCTTTTTATTTTTCACACTTTCCTTTTTCCATGAAACATTTACTGTTCAGCACATCCTTGAAAGGTGCAGTAGTGAAATAAAATATTTGTGAAATTGTAGAACCCAGCTTCTTGGGTTGTTCTTGCTTCTTATTCACAGGCTGTTGCTCAGCCTCTTGTCTTCAAGTGTTTCCTTGTTTGCTGTTTGAATTGAAGTTTTCTGGATTCTCCTGTAAGCAGTGGAACCATAAAGTTGTTCTGTATTGTTATCACAAAAATAGATTTCCAATAATGAGCTACTTGGCTTTTAGTTCAGGGAAATCTTGGCTACTTTTTTGAGCTTTGGCCTTGAAATGGACAATTCCACACCCCAGAGGAAAGCAGCTTCTGATGGAGCAGAAGGAAATTGTTCCTGAAATACCTGGCTGATTCCACACAAGTTTTTGAAATTGAATCCTGAGATCTTGACTGGAGCCATATTTGTGGTAGATGCTCACAGAGTTGGTGATGTGCATGTGGGAGATGCTGCTGTGTTCTAACCCTGGCAAAAGCACTTTAAATACAGTGTGCCCGTGCTGCAAGGCAGTAAATCACACTTCTGCTGAGAGAAAACAATGCTCAGCCCCCAGTGCCAGGGGTTTTGTTGGTATAAATGCAAGTCACTAAGATGTGGGAGTACTTTATAATACTTATAATTGGTTTGCTTGTAATATTTAGAAAACAACTTAGATTTGTAAATAGGAAACTTTATTAGTCTGGAGAGTTGCAAACATTTCTCATTTGTAGATGTGTTACCTTAAAGCCTGCTAATTTTCACCTTTTAATATTTCACTTCCATCTTCAATTTTCAGGACAGTGCCATGTGTTTCAAAGACCTGGTGAAGAGAAGATCAGCTTAGTGTCTTCTAATCATTTGGGGAGGGGTGGCATTAATCTTCATGTTTAAAGTGATCCAGTTTCCAAATGATAGATTGTTTAGAAGCTGACTGAAATTCCTCTGTAGGAACTCTGTGATCATAGGGGTCCTCAGGTGCACTGAGGCACTGAGAAGCCAGTTTTCCCTGACACATAGGCCTTTTTATCATCAGGATGAGGTAGTGGTCGTATTTTAATTAAAATGTCAGAACAAATACTGTTGGAGTTATTGAAAATGAATCACCAGATAAAGTGAGCACTGGGCCATGGCAGGTCAAAGAGGCAAAGTCACCTGGAGAAGAGGACTCCATTCATTTTCCTGCCTAAATGAGGAAGAAGTAACTTTTATGAGCAATGTGAACTTTTAAATATATTAAAGAGCATCTTGCCTTGTATTAAGGCTCAGACTTTCACAGGCTGATGAATTTAATTTATATTTCAAACTGTTCAGTATGGGTAGCACCTATTTTTTTTTTTTTAACTATTTGACAGTTATAAAAAGATACTGAAGGAATAGCATAGATTTATCTCTTTTTTTGTAATTCAACTGCTTTAAAATACTGTTTTGAATGCCATAGTTATCAAGAAATTTCTTCCTTGGAAAGAAGTAAATCTCACAAGGTCTTTTACAAGCTTCATTTACTTTAGAGGAGGTAAAATACAAGAAATGGGACAGCAAATATTCCAAACAAATAGTTTCTATTAAGCTCAGATTCTGTGTTGTGTGTTCCTCCATTGCACTGTGCAGTTAAAAAGTGACCTTCATCTTTCCAGAGGTTTTTCTGCCTGTGTGCAGAGGGATCACAGGAATGTGCAAAGTACAGCAGGAAGGGACAGAGTGTGAGCAAGGAAGTTGAGTTTCTTGATGAGTATTGCAGCACAGTACAACCCTCAGTAAGTGGAGATAAATACAAATTAATCATTTATTTTCATTTAGCAGCACTGCCACAATTAGAGATTCTATGTACAAAGATAAAGTATGAAAGGAGGGGAAGAAATGACACATCAGAAATATCTGTGCACAGGAAATGCAATGCCTGTGAGCTGGCAGAGCCCAGGGAGGACTTGCTGTCTGTCATGTGCTCAGGAGATAATGTGAGAGGTGTTAAATTTAAACCAGGCTTCTTGGTAGGCTGCTGGTAGTGATAAGTGCTGCTGGTGTGGTGGAGGGTGTGCAGAGAGCAGAGTTTGCATAGCTGTGCTTGGAAAGGAGAGGGGAAGAATAATGAAGGAGAATCTCAGAAAGTTAAATAGTTGGCTTTTTGAAGAACAAAGATACTGTGTTACAGTAATTCCATGGTAAAAATGTGATTTCCAGTGTGCTAGATTATGTTTACCTTATCACACAACAACACTGATTACTGCAGACACTCCTTTTCCTTTTCAGACACTGAAAATGAAGAACTGGAGAAACCCAGAGTCCTCTGGGCAGTCTACTTCAACATGAGAGATTCCTCAGGAGTTGAGAAGAGTTCCTATGCTGGCTTACCCTCCAATGTTTATGTCTGCTCTGGGCCAGACTCTGCTTTGGGAAATGACTGTGCTGTCAAACAGGTTGGGCAGAGCAGATTTTGGTTGCAGAATTTTAATTCTAAAGAAATAAGTCCATTACAGTCTGGGTTATTCTGCTGTACAAAAATATACATGATAATATATATGATACATGATAACTGCAAAATTATAAAACTAGGTAGATGGAGATATCAGGAAATAATCACCTGGAAGGTACAGGAGGAGGTACAGTACAAATCAAAGCCAGAAAATCCTGTCCACAGTTCAGGTTGGAGGGATCACCAAAGAAGTTTAATATTTGCAGGACATAGTCCCAAACCAGAAATTTACTTGGGAAAAACCCAGCACAATTCCTAGTGTGGTAGATCAGGCCTCCTGCCTCAATTTCCCTTCTCTTTGCCTTGGTGTCCCTGTATGAAAGAATTCTCCTTTTAGGGATCCCCTGGATGGGAAGGTACAAATGCCTGGGCAGAGCTGCCCCTGCAGCCCCTGTGGTGTCAGGGCACTGTCAGACAGGAGAACACTTCACAGCTTGGGAGGATTAAGTGTCACTAGGCATTTTTAAAGCTGTGTTTTTAATGGCCATGTTCAGACAATGTGCATGCCATCTTCTAGCCAGTTGCAGGATTTTTTATGACTAAGTCATAAACCTCTTAAAAATAAGGTTTTGAAGTGGAAAGGCTGACATAGCCTGAACTGCAGGGTCAGAACAGTGTTATTAAGGGCTAATAGTATCCTTCATTTTTCTTTACAAGGCAATAATTTGCCTCTCAGAGGGATAAAGACCTGTGAAGACAAAAAATAATGCAAGACAATTATTATGGTAGCAGTTTTAAATTGTAAATGAGTTCCTTTCTAAATTTGATTTTCTCAAACTGTTGTTTAAAATGGGGCATGTTAAAAACAGATTAAATACACTTACTTAAAACTTCTTTCTGATTTTCACATTTCTAACATTCAGGTTTGTTTTCCCTTAAGAGATTTTCTTACCAGTGAACAATGATGGGATAGATCAGGCCCTGTTTAAGTATTCTTGGTGCTGCAGTTCAGCCTTTATGTTCAGTGTGTTGGTGATCAGTGAGAGAGATGCTGAGCAGATCCTGAGGAGGAACCATCAAGAGCCTAAATCACTGCCTTTTACACAAAAATAGGGAGAGGCTGCATTTTTTTTAACCTGACTTAAATTTTGAAACAAATGTTCACAAAGTTAAAGAGGAAAAAGAGGAAAATATTTTGGTGTAAACATGTTTATAATTTGAAGTGGTGTGTGAGAGCAAAGTGAAGAGTAGGCTGAAGATGAAGCAGGAGTCACACCATGCAGGGACCTTGCAGAGGAGTGGAGGAGGGAAATAGCTCTAAGTTGCTGTGTCTTCCACTCCCAAATCACCCTCCCAGGAATGGAATGGGAATCTCCAGACAGGAGATATTTGCAAACTCGTGGATCAGAACAGCTTAAGAAAACCCACTGTGTGTATTAGTCCTGAAGGTAGCTTGGAAAATGATATCTGATTTCTGTAATCATTTTGGGATTAGTGTTTTAGTGATACTTGCTGTGATTTATTTCTTCATTACCATCAGTATTACTGAGTGCTGTTTGTCATGCTGTGTGATTGCACTGCTGATGCATTATTGGCAAGGCTGGACCACAGCTCTTAGAGACAACTCTCCATCTACACCTCATTTACAAATTACTGCCCTCTTGTTTTATTGCAATTCTGTGTTCAGTTCCTGGTGTGATACTGAATTAATGCTGATGGGTGCATTTCCTTGCCCTGAGGACAGGCTAAATGAAATGAAGATGCCATTTGTGATCTTTTCAAACTCCCTATGTGTGGATCTAGTAAAGCATCTGGCTTCCAGTTTTCTGTTTTCACTGCTGCAACCTGACATTAATTATTAGGAGCTAAAGTAATATATTCCCTGACATATTTCAGACTTCTGAGGCATCTTCATGGTCAGGAGAGGATGTACTAAAACTGTCAGGCCAATATTTGTCCTTTAACCTGTTTATTTTCTATATCTGGAAGGACTTCAGAGTTAATCAGGGGTTGGTACTTTGGTCGTGGTCCCTGTAAAAGTTGCTGTGAAAGTCCACAGAGTTTATCCACAAGTTGGGATGCAGTAAAACAGGAGCAGAATTTAGTTTTATTCAGCTCCAACTTACTGGAGTTGCTGTGCAAGGGCTTTACATGCCTGTGTCTTAATGCTGGGTACAACTGGAGACACATTTCTCAGCTGATACTGTGAAATACTGAAGGAACTATTGTCTACCTTAATTACTTAAATATCACAGTGTTACAATGAAAGAGTTGTTAAATTATTATTGTTTATTCTATATTTCTCCAGCTGGATAAGGTTAACTAAAAAACTTGGGAGACCTGAAAGTGCTCAATACCATTAAATTGTTCACTTGTAATCAGTGTCATGATGTCCTACATAACATTCTTCCCATGTTGTTCCCATGAGAATTTCTTCCCATGTTCAGCCTCATAACTGTTTGGCCATTTTTGGAGTGGATATTTGCTGACTGATTGGACTGAATAATTGTTGAGAACTGCATAGGAAGTGTTTGTCTGCTCTCATTTGTCATATATTTAGTTCAAATACAACATCTTCCCTCAGTATTCTATTAAATACAATTATAGTTGAAATGTATTTTTGGACTAGCAAGGACTAAGTGCAGAATTGAAATTGAAAGTTTATCTTTTGCCTTCAAAGAGTTAAACCCCAGCTTTTTAGGATGTTATACCACCTTGCTTCCCAGACTTACTAGGCAAGGCTTTCAGTTGACAAAACAATGGTTTTGAAGTAGAGAAAAAAATTGTCTGTTTTTCCTATATTAATATAAAAACTTGGAAACAGTTTTGCATGAGTATGGAGGAGTATAATATAGGAAGGAGAATGAAATTGAACTGAGAAGACAGGGTCATTTAAGCAGTTAATATTGGAGTCCTGCACCCACGAGCTGCTGGTGGAAACCCAGAGCTGCTGGGAGTGGAGTTCATCCAGAGAGCTCTTGGGTGCAAGCTCGGGGCTGGATCCATCTGCAGACAGTTCCCTCCTGTCCAGGATCCCTCGTGGGGAATGGGCCTTTGCAGGTGGCAAAGGCACTACTTAATAGAGCTTCTTGCATTCTTGTGGGGTTTTAAAGGATCTTTGGCATCCTTTGTATAAAATGTCTGTTCTCTGGAATCCTAAGGTTGTATTCCCTTGGTTCTTTTCTCTCCCAGATTTTGTAGTTGTATTGTCCATGTTGTAATAACAACCACACTGGTGTTCCAGGAACTTGTTTCTTTTTAATATCCTCCGTTGTAGTGGACAAAAAACTTGTACGTATTTAATTTCTAAACCTTGATGGCATGAAGAGCGAGTGCCATTGTAAATTAAGTCATTGAACTAGAGCTGTCTTTTTAATCTAAAATACAGTTCTTTTCACACATACAGGTGTGTGTGCACACAGGTCTGTGCATGTAATACCTTGGAATTATAGACAGGAGTTTTAAATAAACCACAAATGTTTTGGGATGTATTTTCAGTGGTAGTATTCCATTGGATAAGAGTAGTTCTGAGCTGGCCTATGTTTAAGCAGTTCAGAAAAGTAGAGATAGAAAATTTTTTGCAATTTTTTAATCTAAGATGGAAACCCATCTAGCCATGATATGGACTGTACATCTGTACAGTTCCCTGGGTTTCCTTGTGAAATGGATCCCTCTCTCTGGAAGGAGCCAAGTTCTTTCCCATGCTTTGCCTTGGACTGCAGCTAGGAATAGTTTTATAGTGCAAAAGATCAGTTTGCTTCCAGAAAAATCCTCTTGTTCTCAATGCAGCACAGAATGACCAGCATTTTTTACAAAGCCCCATGCTATAACTTCCTGGTAGAACAATGTAGAAAGATAAATTGCTTTTTCTCTTTCGAGGTCTGCAAGAAGGAATGGATTTCCCATGTGTTTACAATACTGTCAAAGTACTAAATCACTATTGATTTGAAAGAACGCAGGTTAATCTTAAATATCTGTAAAATATTGCCTCAGGCTGTTACATTTCAAGGTAAAGTTTATGTTATTCTTCTTTTCCCTGAATAGGCTGAGACTATTTTCCGAGAAATGTTTCCAACAGAGGAGTTTTGTCCCCCACCACCGAATCCAGAAGATATTATTTATGATGAAGATGAGATTGAGCCAGAAGAGTCTGGATTGAATAATTCACCAGAGACAAAGCCTAAAAGCTCAGCTGAGGAGAGCAGTAGTGAAGGTGCTGCTGTTACAAAGGAAGAATGAATGAATGAATGAATGAATGAATGAATGAATGAATGAATGAATGAATGAATGAACGAATAGTGTTCTCTTAGGAGAAGAGGAGGTGGACCCAAACTAGGACATTAGGGAGGAAGGGTAAGAAAAAGAGGTTTTAAACCCCAGAGATGTGTTATTTGCCATTGCCTTACTTTCCTTAGCTTGGATCATCTTTGTAAAGTCATTTCATTGATAGCTGAGACACTTCTAAACAGTCATAGGTCCACCAGATCCAGTGGGGTTTGTAGCTAAACAAAAAAATACAGAACAAAGCATCTAAATTGAAAGTGCTAAAGTAGGATTCATGATTTATTGAGATGATTTGTTTTTGTTTTGCATCTTGGAAAACATCCTCCATCTTTTAAAGAGGAAGTCAAAACTAAGCAAAAGAAAAAAGTGCAAGTTTGTTTACCAGTTAGAAAATGATTTCTACTAAAAATCCTTGGATCTCTGCTAATTAAACAGCTGAAGGTGAGGCTCACCATCTGTCCTTCACAGTGCTCTTATGAATGGAATTTCCAGGCAATAATATTGACAGTTCTGCAGTGGCTTTATTGTATGGTTTGAAATTGATGCCATAATCAAGTAGGAAATGCAATCCAGAAGATGTTCCTCACATGGAACTATTTTACATTCAGGTTTTTCAGTAAGACCTAACAGATGACACATTTTCTCTAGTGACTTCATTTACTGGAGTCAGGAAAATGGCAGAATGTAAACTTTTGCCAGATTTCCCAGCAAAATTCAGTCATAAACGGAGCATTCCTGTTATTAGTCTCCTTAGATTTGTTGCACCGTTTGGGCCCTTAGTAACCCAATAGTTACTTTTTGAAGTTTAGGGTCTGAGAAGTTGAAATGGCTATCAGCTGAGGGGGTTTGTGGTGGAGAGAAGGTTCAACTGATAATTCCAAAGGTTTGTATTAATCCCAGTTAATAGATTAAAATTAGTGTGATAGCTGTAAACTATGCATTTTGTAATTATAAACCATGAAGCATTTATACAATAACATTTATTGAACTATTTATAAACCTAGTTTGTATGAAAAAACTGCAAAATAAGAAAGCTGTTGTAAATGACCATGTTAAACTTGCACTTATTCTGAACCATGCTTGAATCAGATACGAAAAGTATTTCTTGTGTACTTAAAGATTTACTTTAAAATGCACACCCAATAGATCAGTAGTATATCTAGATTTGATGAGTTGGGGTTTAAACTTCTTCACGAAGGTAGAGCCAGTTCCAGGAGTGCTTAAATACTGTAAGTAAATAAAAAATGCCATTGAGTCCTGAACATTGAGCTCTGCCTGGCCGTGCCACAGCCAGGTTTCTGTACAGTCCCGTGCTGCCCGTGCCTGCCCTGAGCCTGCCTCCAGGCCAGAAAGGGCAATTGATTTATTTTTTTACAGCATAACTGATACTGTTCTCTTTGTCCTGCATCGTGCCCACTGTCCAGTTTGCATTTCAGGGTTAGTGTTTGCACTCTGTGTTGGATAGGTACTGGTATGTGTGTGTCTGTGTGCATCATCCAGAGTCCTCAAACAACACGTGGCTGGAATGTTCCCAGTGTTCAACAGCTGTAACCTCTGGATGCTTGTGATTGAGCAGTTATTTATATATATAAATATATATATTCATAAGCAGGCTGCCTCTTCATTTAGCTGTAATTTCTCTGTGTATTGGGAAGCATGAGTGTATGATTTTATTTAACATCTGCAGATCTGTTGAAGAGCTAAGTGGAGGGACCTATCCCTGCCTGTCTCTCAAAAACAGGGATCATGGTTGAATCTCTCATCTGTGTTTACAAGGAAATCTCTTGATGAAAATTAAAGGTTTGCTTGCAAGTGCATGGTCCTGTGTTTTCTTTCAACTTCTTTTCAAAGAAAACCAGTTCACTTTCAGCTGGGGTTTCCTGGGAATTCTCTTGGCTGCTTTCAGCACCAGGACACCTGTAACTGCCAGTATGGGTACCTGTGTTACCAAGTTCATATCAATTCATGTCTGAGTGCTCTGTGTCCATGTGAAGCCAGGTTTGGAAATAGCTCAGATTTGATTTGAGATCTGATGGAGTGATGTACACATTGGAGCTGTGACTTCACACTACATTGATTGCTTAAAAACTGTTTTCATGTCTCTTTCATAGGGTGAATGGAAACATTAAATGTTTTTCCTATGGTACTTGAGTACCCAATAGCTCACTTGCAGGAGCAGTAGATCAGACTGTTGATGCTGGTATTTTACAGAAATCATGCTCTGAGCTGCATTTTGTTCTTTCTTTAAATGATGTAAGCATGCAAAGTGAGGGTTAGGCTCATTTGAAGTCGTTTTTAAGGCTTGTCATACAGGATGTATTCAAAAGATAACATGACTTTTTAAAAACTGGCAATTTATCTGTAGGATTATTAATAAATCAAGTTAAAGAAAGATAAGGTTAATTGAATTTTTAAACAAGTAGCTGTATTATCCTTCAAGCACCTTGGAGCTCATACAATATTCACACCTTTTTTTTCCTAAGGAGTGCTTTGATATGTTTGAATTCCTTTTTTAATGAGTACTTTCTTTTTAAGTTGGTTAATTGGATTAACCCTTCATATTCAAAGAGTTAATTTTATGCCATTTTCCCTTCTGTGGCATTGCCTGGGCTGCAGGTAGTTACTGCTCCTTTGGAGGCATTTCAGCCAGAGAGCTGCTTCGTCTGCTTTTTCTGCTGCTGATGATGCTTAGGGCCATTTGACAGGTAATCATTAGAACTTGGATCCTTGCAGACTATGGGGTCTTTTCTCCCATCATTGCAGGGGAATTTATGTGGGCAACTCCTATTAATGTTAATGGGACTTGCATGTGTAAATCCTCCTTGCATCAATGGGAAAATTGACCCCTGAAACAAAATATCTGCCTGTTAGACTTGCTGATTCAGAAACATCCAGGCACTGCCAGCTCCCGAGTGGAAATGTGCTGGGGCATGTGCTGGAGCGTGGAATGCTCTGGGGGAATTTTCAGGATTTTCTCTTTTACACTGTATTTTATATTTTCCATAGACTGAATCTTGTCAGAGTTGCCTCAGTGATTCTTTGTGTAGTTGGGAAATGCAATTTCCCATTCCATACTGGGCAGGCTGCACAGCTCCTTGGATTGGATCTCATTTTATTTTAGCCCCCTCTCTCTCCCCTCTAAATCTTTTTTCTTCAGCAGTCTGAGTTGCAACAGCTTAATTTCAAGAATAATTTGCTCGTGATGTATTGATTAATGACAAGTCAGAAGTATTAATGTACTGTTTTCACACAATAAGAGACTGGGTCGCTTACAATCCATAATCTCTTCTGGAGAAAGGATGAAATTAATTTCCTCAACACTCATATTTGTGCTTCAATACCTTGGCAGTACAAACGAGAATGTATTTTATCTGTGGGTAAGTTTATTCATGCTGTATTGTGTGTGGTGTCGTTCACACAGTTATTTATATAGATATTTTATATAATCTCTGCAGTGCATTTTTGGGTTTTACTTATCTGGTGATTTTATATTAGAAGCAAGTCATCCCTTGGATGTAGAAAGTCTGGAGTGGAACTACAACTAAACTAAACTGCTCCAGACATCTCTCCTGGCTCTCACCTCAGTGAGTGCTCTCTTCAACCATTAATTATCAATAAGCTCTGCAGATTCTGGTGGGTTGTCTTCTGTTCATGTTCTTTTTTAATTCTTTCTGAGGATTTTGTGCCTGCCATTAGTGCAGTTGCTGGTTTTCCAGCAAGGGGAGCAATTTGCTGAGATCACATCATGACACAGTTGATCTTTGTGTGTGTCTGCAATTCCTAACAATTCTTGGGTATATAATATATGGGTATATATATGAGTATTGTATGACAAAATTATTCATTCATGAAAGTTTATCACTTAAACCTTTGCAGAAAGTAACCACTACAGAACATCCAAAAGTCAGAATTGCCTGTGTTGCCAGAATTGTCAAAAATCTGTGGGAGAGTTGTGGTGGCAGAGCAGTTGCTGCATTCCTTAGGTAAGTAATAATGCCAAGTACCTGTGGTAAGATGGAGAAGTGGTTCTGACCCTGGAAGTTCCAGACACTGATATAAAACATTCATTTATTGCAATCCAGGTTAATATGAAGCTTGCTGCAATGATCGGATGGAAATCTTAGCTTAGGTGTGTGATTTCAAGAACTTTAATGGGATCAAAAGTTGATGTAGAAGGAATCTTTGAGCTGCAGAGGTGAGTGGTAGGAAGTGGTCAGCCATGTGGAGTTCATGTTGTCCGCCTCATCTCCAGCCCCAAAACAACTCATAGTGGAAACAGCTTATTAGCAATTCCACCATTATGTTTATTTACAGGCTGCCAGCTCCTGTTTGTAAGAGTGAATGGTTCTTCAAAATCTGGCTGGGGAGCCCAGCAGGAATGTTGTAAATCTCTCTGACATCTGAGATTCAGAAAGTTGACAGCGAAGTATCAGGAAGATGCAGTTGTTGACTGCATGGGAGTTCTGATCAGAGGGGGCTTTAATAGAAAATACTCTTCCTGTCACAATTCAACAGACAATTTATTTTACACTACTCGCATGCATTGGCAAAAGAGATGGAAAGTATCAACCTGAGTGTATATCAGACCCAGATGGATTTGCCTGAACAATTCAGGGAGTCTCAGAACACCCACAATTTTAGAAGGAGATTTGCAGGATCTCATACTTCCTTCTGAAGTGCCACCCCATCATTCCTTGTATGTTTGGGCCTCTGGAGAAGGCCTTGGTGCTGTTCCTACATTCTGTAGGGTTAACACTTCAGGAGGTGGGGCAGGCCAAGCCTGTGGAGCCTCCCAAAGCAGCACAGGCTGCTGTGACAGCAGTGGTGTCAAACAAATGCACCTTTGGCTTTGAGAGGTGCTTTTGTGCTGCTCCAGCTTCAGGAAGCTTCTCTCTTGAGCTCTGTCTCACCCTTTTTGGGGTGAGCATGAAGCTGCTGTGGGAAATGCTCTGTGGGGAGCAGTTGTTGGCTGGATCCTGGAGCTGAGGTGAGTGATAAAACATCTGGGTGATGCTGCACCAAGCTGCAGCTCAGCAGCACCTCACAACCAGGTCCCAAACCACAAAAGCAGTGTGGGTGATTGGACCTGAGCTGGTAATTGGACCTGAGCTGGATGCCTACAGTGAGGAATAAGTCTTTAAACACTGGAAATTTGAGTCTGAGAAAGGCTACAAGAGTCTTCTCTGAATAACCAAAATGTTTAAATCCCAGATCCAAACCCTCCCGGGCTGTTTTAGACTCTGTGTGCATAAGAAACTCAGTAAAAGCTAATGTGGAATTCTGCATCTATTCTGCCTCAAACCCAGCACATTTCTGGAGCCCACCCAAGGGAAAGCCATTAAATCATGATGAGAGACCAGCTGTCAGCCCAATGCACCAAACAGCTCCCTGCTCTGGGAATTCTCCCTGGCGTGAAAGTCCCTGCAAGTCATGGTGGATTCCTTTGTTGGGAATAAATTACCCAGTGAATTCAGCCTTTTTTTCTTGTGCAAAAATCTGTGTAAGCCCCAGCTAAGTACTTTCAGTGAATCATTTTTAGATTGCAGATTATCCAGGGATAATTCTTAGAGCAATTTATTACCTTAAGTCATGGGGTATTTCCCTGCTCCATATTTGGATGCTGAAATAATACACAATAATGAATACATCATTTTTAAAAAATCACATCAGGCATTTTTAAGAATGAAAAAATGGCTTTATGAAAAATATTTAAAAATCTAATTTTAAGGAAGCTGCTGTAAAATAAAATAAAAAAGCCACCCTCTTATTTTGGTGACATTTGCACATGATGTATTTTCTTTCCATGGAAGTTTTAAGCCAGGAAACATTTGATTCCTTGCCAGACTCTGTCTGATTCCAAAGTGAAAATATGAGCCAGCACCCTCTCAGTTGCCTTGTGAGGATATTCCTGTCTGCTGAGGGAGCCCTTGGCACACACAGGCCTGGAAACACGTGCACAAGTGTCATGAGGGGGGCAGAGCAGGACTCACGTGGGGAATAACACCACCAGTGGATTATGGATCCGCTTGGGACTCTAAAAAAATGGAATTTTTTTTTTTGGCTGTGGCACTGCTTTCCTCACTGCACGTGGTTGAGTCATTTCCCTTTAATGCTGTAGTAAAAAGGTGTCAAATAGTGACAGGTATTTCCTGAAGCCTTTTAGGAGGTCAGTAAATGTATTTGAGAAAGAAAATGAACAGTGGTGATGATTGCTGTGAAAATGGATAGCAGGAATGTTTGAGTAAGGGGCAAATGATCTGAGGAACAAATCCATGTAACTCCTGTAACTGCCTGGGGTAGCAGATGTTTTGGTATTCAAGTCCCTCCTTCCATCCCTGACATTTCCCATGTTTCTCAAGTGAGGTTTCACCAATCAGCACAAACTCTTTGTTTACTGCTTAATAAAAATAACCAAATTATCCTTATTTTATGAAATCTTTTTTCTGATTATGCATATTTTGCTGGCAGATTGTAAGGCATATTGCTTCATTGTTTAATTAGGACTTAATGCTAATGTCATTAACATTCTATTTGATAATTCAGTCGGTTGTCTATTTATAGACATAATGAAAGTCATAACTTTTGTAGTGAAGTGCTTCTGACTGTGCTATTAAATTAAAAATAAACTTACTCTAACCTGACATTAGCTTTCAGTTTCATTGTCCATGGTCCAGTGAGTCTGAAAAATGCTGCTGCATGCAGTAAACACAGGATTTTTTAATTATTATATTTATTTTTGGTTGAGTCTAAGTCATCCTTTCCTTTGAGGGGAAAAAGAGAGCAAACTAAGCAAGAATCTCAGAAAATTAATCTGAAGTTTGAAATATTGTCCTTGAAGACAACTGTGATTTGGAGCACTGAATTTAAGTGACTGCAATCTTGTCCAAATTTTATTCACTGCTTCTAAATCAAGTAATTGGGCAGCACTTCACCTCTCAGTTTCTCACCACAGACATGGATGTGTGCTTTATTTGAGGTTATAAAGTGCAAAATAACTGCTGGGTTTTGTACTCCACGTAATCCCTTTAGCAGGGATAATGAATTCTACGCATTTCTTTCTTTATGGCATTTCCCTAAGCATTTGTAAAATATTATTTGCATAAATTATCTTTTCTGGGGAGATGCTCAAATAAAAGCAGTGAGTTGGATACCTGCCACAAGACTCAGTAAGGACAGCCCTGTTCTGGATATTTCACTGTTGTCCTTAAGTCCTTAACTTGTAAATGCAGTTTATATTCACTGACCAGATCATGCACATTCCTATTTTAATTCACCTTTTTACAGCTTGAATTCTGCATATTTTTAGGGCTCATTTTGTGAAATTTGTAACATGTCCCAGTTTAATTAAAAGGCTCTTTTCATTGTGTGCTTTGCACTCTTTAATCTTTGAGTCAAGGAGGTTTCACGGTGCCAGGCCAAGAATAACACTGGAGTGATAAGTGGGAAATAAAGAGAAAGCAAAGAGAAATGTAAGCCCTGCTGTGCCCCCTCCTTCATGTGCACATGGGGAGTGCTGGGTGGGGAGAGCCAAATTTGAGAGGTGCTGAAATAATTCCTGAATCTGAGAGGTGCTGAAACAATTCCCAAATTTGAGAGGTGCTGAAGCAATTCCTGAATCTGAGAGGTGCTGAAACAATTCCTGAATCTGAGAGGTGCTGAAGCAATTCCTGAATTTGAGAGGTGCAGAAGCAATTCCCGAATTTGAGAGGTGCTGAAACAATTCCTGAATCTGAGAGGTGCTGAAATAATTCCTGAATCTGAGAGGTGCTGAAACAATTCCCAAATTTGAGAGGTGCTGAAGCAATTCCTGAATCTGAGAGGTGCTGAAACAGTTCCTGAATCTGAGAGGTGCTGAACCAATTCCCGAATTTGAGAGGTGCAGAAGCAATTTCTGAATTTGAGAGGTGCAGAAGCAATTCCTGAATTTGAGAGGTGCTGAAGCAATTCCTGAATCTGAGAGGTGCTGAAGCAATTTCTGAATTTGCGAGGTGCTGAAATAATTCCTGAATCTGAGAGGTGCTGAAGCAATTCCTGAATTTGAGAGGTGCTGAAGTAATTCCTGAATCTGAGAGGTGCTGAAACAGTTCCTGAATTTGCGAGGTGCTGAAGCAGCTCCTGCTGGAGCTTTGCAGTTGTGATGATTTCCTCTGGGCACTGCTGGAGAAGGGGCTGGTGGCACAGCCCAGCACTGCCCAGCTCATCCCCCCTGGCACAGCTGAAGGCAGCTCTGCTGAGAGCAGCACAGTTCTGGGCAGTTCAGAGGAACACGAGGTGAGTCTGGACACTTCTGTCCTCTCCTCCTCGGGCATTTTGCAGGGCAGACCAGCACTAAAGGTGAGGAGGTTGCTGTCTGTCCTTGCTGCTGGGCTCTCCAGGAAGGCTCCTTCCCTGCTGGGGGCTCTGGTGCCTTCACACTGCACAGGCTCAACCTCTCCCTCCTGACACCAACAGACACTGCACTTAAAAAGCCACTTGGGAAGGTTTTTAAAGGATTATTGGAATTGTTGGATTACCACAGATGAATTCATTCTCTTTCACAGAATTGAATTACAGCACCTTATCTGTTGCTACTGTATTAATGAAATGTCTGAGGCCAGCCTTAAAGCACGGTGCCTTTGTGGAGAGATTAAGCAGGAAGGGTTTTTCCAAGCTGCATGTTTTTCTGAGTAATGTTGCGTACAGACTGAAGATTGCTTCTTCTATTGAATTGCATAATGAAAAATCAATCAGTTTAATGGTTGACAAACTTTGACATTCAAATAAAAATGTTGCTGGTATTTTCATAAAGACCTGTAGGCATGACTAGATTCAGCAACTTTAATTTATGCAATAGTGAATGTCTGCCAAAACATTGTACAAACGACTGTATAATGAGGCAATAATAACCATGAGGAACGGAAGGAAAGCAAACAGAGGCCAAATCTCTCACTTTTTACGGATTATAGAATTTCACAAAGCCTTTCAATGTAAAATATGTTCCTATGGCTTCCTTTTCAACACCATGTTCTGTTTTGAAAGCAATTGCTCAAAATCATCAGAACAGATTTATCTGAGGCTGTTGTGTAGCACCAGATGACAGTGTTTAGTACACTATGGTGGTTCTGACTGTTCAGGGATTTTTATTTTCCTTGATTCAGAGGGCAGAGAAATCCCAGTAAGGGAAGAGGACACCTTCATTCCTCACTGATTTTTCCTGTAGTGTGTGTTTGAGCACAGCACAGGGAGAGCTGAGCTGAGCTGAGCTGCCTTTAGGCTCTGCCTTCCCTCAGCACCAGGCTGGCCTAAGAAATCCCAGCTTTGCCCCGGCCTTGTCTGGACACAGGATTTCCAGTGTCCCTCAGCCCAAGAGATTCATTCTACGTCCATTCCTTCTTCACCTGGCTCTTCCCGTGCCCTGTGCCTGCATCCTCCTTGGAAACTCCCTCTCTTGTGTGAAGAGGTCTCAAACTGTGACATTCAGGAGCAACAAAGATTGAATTAAGAGCTGGTGTATTGGAGGTGCAGCCTTTGTCTGGAATTTAACACAACTGGAGTAGAATTCTGTTCACCAAAATCGATTCTTTTCCACCCACACCCTTGGGTTCCCAAGCATGGCTGGAGGGGAAGGTGTTGAGGTTTGGCTGGAACAGCTCCTCAGGCTCTTTTATTGTCTTGTGACTGTGTCTCTTTCTCTTTCAGTATTGTCCCATAAATATTATATTAAATAATGTGCCAGAACTCGCACATTATCCCTCTTTAATCTTGCCTGTTCTCAAAGGAAATAACCTTTTTCATGCCAGCAGAGTATTCCCTTTTCTTTCCATGGGATTCCTGATAATTATGCTTCTTTGCCACCTTTAACACTCTTCTGATTTTTAGCTCGATATGATGACTGATACTTAGTATCTCTGTTTTATAACTTGCAAAAACAAATTGAAGAAGTTAATTGATTTCCCTATGGAATAAACAATGGAGAACTGATTAAAGTATTGTTCCCATTTTATCCTTCCAGCTCAAATTAGAGATAAGTTACTCCATACCTTTGGTTTTTATAGTAATTTGTGTGGTGAACTGCCAGCATTTCTCTGTCAAGAACTCTGCAGTATATTTTATTCAAGAACTTTCCATTCCCAGGGATGTTGATGCCTAGATGGAATCTAGAATGGAATCAAATATTCCCAAGTGTAAAAAGGTTTGGATTGGTTTTTGTTCTGTTTAAATATAACTGCCTGTATTTATTTGTGGGGACAGGATTTCTTTCCCTGTTCAATATGTGAATGAACTCTTAAATTGTGATTTAGGGAAAAGGCTGATGTCAAATTCCTGCTTCTGCCTTTGAAAATTACCCCTAAAACCATTCTGTCAAATGAAGTGATAAACATCAGATAAATCCTGGCTTTTTAGTGGACTCAGAGCTGCTCAGTAGCAGATGTTCTTCTGCAGAAAGTTGGTGGGGAAAGCCTTTTATATCTCATGGTGGATCTCCTAAATGTTTTTTATATCTCATGGTGGATCTCCTAAACTCTCGGGGAACCAACAGCCACAGAATACAAAAATGTCCATCAAAAGTGAACGTGGTGCATTGCATGGTCCCACAATTTACATTAAATATCAAGCACTGAATGAGGAGCTTAGGAAACTCAGAAATAAGCCTGATCCTGCTCATCTACAAAATGAGTCTGTTCCATGGATGTTTTGTAAAATAGGAGTGAACTGAGGCTGCTGCTGGCTTAAAATTTATAAAATGCCCAATGCACCAACAAATAAGCAGTGGGTATTTCAGCTGTTCCAGATAATGGATGAGTTACTGGTGACTTCTCCTTAGTGCTGCAGTTGTAGGTGGGCTCAGTAAGATTTCTGTAATGCCACACAGTGATTAGTTATGTGAAAAATGAGTTGAAGTGGGTTTTTTGCATATCACCATCTTTTCTTGTTCATTGCTCAAATGTCAACTTCATTTTCATATAAAAACACATCCTAATTGCATTTTCACTCTAATGGGCTCCTAGGTGAGGCTTGCCTGTAAAGAATTGCTCGGATTTTGCTTTGGCTAAAATTAACATTTTATTTATTGAACATTCAGAGACCTGTGGGGGAAGGACTCTAGCTTTAAAATTCTGCCAGAAGATATACAGAACTTGTATTTTTTCCTAAACACAGCATCAATTTTGGCAAGCCAGCCTAGGCTGCTCTGCAGGTAACGTTGAAGCTGGAGCTTCATAACTAAAGAACCAAGTAATTAAAAATGAAGCCACAAAACTTTCTCACTTCTCCTGACTAAAGCATCCTTCCCCAGCAATAGAACTCAAACAGTTTGCTAACCTCCAGCACTTGTGTCAGCAGCAAAATTGAAAGTATTTTTTGTCACCTGCACTGCTGTCAGCAGAAAGAAAAAAAAAGAAAGCAGAGGAACATAATTTCAGCACTAACATAAGTATCAGAATGATTTACCTGTCTGTTCTGCTTCACTTTCATCTCAGCTTTCAGGGCTTCATTCATCAATCTTTTATTTACACACGCATATCTCATTTTTACACAATTCCTCTCTCCCTGACCAGATGGCTGCCTTGGCTGCTGGGCTCATCAAAGGCAGGGAGGAAACACACGGATGCCTCGTGGCAGCCAGGGAGGATTGGGGTGACTCTGCTTTGCAGCAGCAATTCTGGAGGTATTCTCATAATGAAAAAGAAAACTTCAGTGTTTCAGGAAAACACCACCACATTCTCAGCTTTTAAAATGCATTGCTGAGTTTTATCTAGCTGAAAATGTTCTCTCTCAGCCAAGGCACCAGGTCTGCTCCATCACACCCAGCCTTTTCAGGGGCAGGGACTTAGCAGGACTAATAGAAAACAGAAAGCTGCTCAAAGAAGAAAAGTACATCTTAAACAAAATTAATTATTTTAATTTTTTAAAATTTGTTAATATTAATTCAAATATGATAAACAAGTGCTGTAGTAGTTCCATTTGTAACTCGTTTATAGTGCCCATTTTATCTTCATACAATTCTGCTTTTAGCACAAGCTCAGTGAATGTTTCCAATGAGCTTTCCTTGAAATGTGTGCAGCTCTTCAGGAACAAGCTCATTGTAGTCATAAAATGCTTTCAAATCTTCCTCTAACTTTTTACCAAATTGTCCTTATTTAATATCCCACAACCTGTCCTCTCTGCAGTATTTCCAACAATATTTTATTGCATTCTTAGCTTCTTAAGTGCTCTTCCCATAAAAGCTCAGTTTATGGAATTCAGCTTTAGTGGGATCCATTCAGTTTTGCAGCTTGTTCAAAATTTAATAGACGCAGAGAAATAAATATTAGGAACCATGTTGCCATTTTTTACCAGTCTCATCATTGTAAATTAGGATTAGGATTTTCCAAGTGTGTATATGCTCTTTTTCTACCAGATTCAATCTCTAGCTTTTATTTGTTAGTAGTGTTTGTGATAATTACTTATAGGCTGATTAACTTCAGGAATCCCAGGCACAGAATAGAAAAGGAAAGGTTTGTAGGGAATTCCAATCCTTTTGCCAGTCAGCATTGTATTATGGATGACAGGAATCATTAGATGAATTTTATCTCATTCTTCAAAATCCATGTTCATAAAGCCATTTGCACAGATGTATATTCTAGGTGCACAGCAAATGAGCAAAGGATTAGGAACAGAGTAAAATGTAAAATGGATCTGAGGCCTCCCACAGGAGCCAACAGTGGGAAATACCCTTGGAAAAGCAGCTTTTCTGCCAGGGTGGAAAAGTCTAATGCCTTCAATATTCTTATCAATAATGTAACATAAATATTGCAATACCACTGCGAACATTTGCCACTGACAAGATGATTATGGCTTAATCAGCATTGACAAGGACAGGGCCATTATGCTCAGTAATGCAGCTGGAAATGGGAGCTGAGCCATTATAATGAGCTATGTGTTAATGCTGCTGCAGCCAGGGAGAAGAGCCCCCAGCCACAGCATGGACACTCTGTCCAGGCAGGGAGGGGCTTGGAAAATCACTGAATGACTCAACAGAACCTCCCAGCAAATGCCGTGCAATGTGGGATAAATTTAATGATAATATAAAAATTGGGTTGGGCCCTGCTGAGGCCGGGGAGGTTTAATTTTTGACTCCACAGTGTTTTCTCATTAATTCTGGTGTTCAAATTGTAAACAGTGCTGAGGAACTTAGAGGATGTGGAGAAGAGCTTCAAGTGTAAGTCAGGCTAATGAAACACCTGTGCATCTGAAAAAGAACTTAATAGGATAAACTGTTTGTCTACAAATAACTTCATTGGATCAAGGTTTGTTTGCTAAAACCCCTCTAATGCAAGCACAGCAAGGACCAGAACCTCCAGCAATGTCAGCATTGGAAACTGTGAGGAAAGCACCCAGGGAAGGCTTTTCTTTCTCAAAAAGTCCTCAAAATTTGAATTTTGAGGTAGAGTAGGTGAGTCCAGACAAGGCAGTAACTGCTTCAATGTGACTACAATATAGAAACAAGAGTATCTCATTTAAATATTTCGCTCTTAAAATTCAAAATGTGTGGTAATTTTTGGATATTAATGCTGTGATTAGATCTGTTTTAATTGGTTAAATTACTGCCAAGTAATAAGAACAACAGAGCCCCCAAACAGAGGGGTCCTGGGAGAAGTTGGAGGGGTTGGAGGGAAACTGCCCAAAGTGTTTGCTGGGGTGATTTAATCTCTTTTCCAACAACCTATAAACTGGTTTTACTTAGACTGGGAAGAGCTGATGGACATAAAAGAGGGCAAGAAACTGAGCAGCACTGAAAGAGATTTGGTGTTAAATGAGAACCAGGAGTCACTGAAGTGCAGCTAAACTGAAACACAGCCCTCTGCTCTCCTTGTCCTTCCCTGAGACCCCCAAAAGGAGCAAGCTCTGCTGAGATGTAAGAGAAATATGCATTTAGATCATTTCTTGGATTAAGATTTTTAGCAGTTTTTTATCTACTGCTGGCAATGACTTTTGGTTCTGAGGACTTTGTCATTTTATACCATTTAATATGTATTTCCAGAGGGGGAAAAATTCAGATGCTGAAATGTTGTCAGACCTGAAGTGGATACATAAAAAATTATGGCTCAGGGCTGAAACTTAGAGAGAAATACAAAGTTCTCTGAATATGAAACAATGGGGGAATGGGGCTGCAATTGGCCAGTGTCAGTTATGCCAATTTCCTTTTCAGATTGTCTTGATCTTTTTGACTGACAAAATAATGCTGGAACCACGGGTGCTTAGTTTGGCCTTTCTGTACAAGCCCTTTTAAAGTTCAAAATTGAAAAAACAAAAACCAAAAAACCACCAAAGCAAAAAAAACCCAAAAAACCCAAAAAACATAACAACACAAAATACCAACTACTGCAGCTCTCTTTCTAGATAATCTCAAGATCTGACTTTGACATCTTCACTCCATCTGTTTTTTCACATTCTTTCCATGGGAAGAATGTTCAAAAAATTATTAAAACACACACACAAAAAACCAAACAAACAAATTAAAAAAAAAAAAAACCACACACAAGATTTTTGTAATCTGTGTTGGAAAAATTAATTTTTCTTTCCTACTGCTGCCAGAAGTGGATAGTAGCTGCAATGCACAGGTTTTGGAGTAAAGCTGTAGGAATTTGGAACACTTTAAAAGGCTCTTTCTCCCAGCAGAGATGTAACAGCCCATTGCAGATTCCTCCTCCCGTGTAAGCAGAGAACACTGCCATCTGCAGAAAGAAGGGGAGCTGTGTTACACCTGATGGCAGCAAGCTGCTGAAAATTCCAAATTCCCCGGGTGACAAGGGACACATTTCCCAGGGCCAGTGTAATGGGCTTGGGGACAGCAGGGCATCACTTACAGCAGCAGCAGAGCTGTGATTTCCTTGATGGAGTGTCCTCAGCAGGGCAGCTGGGGGCCAGGGATGCTGCATGCTAACAATAACTATCTTTCTCAAGTGCCCTGGAAATGAATACGAGCCCTTGCAGCATAGAAATGAGGAACTTCAATTTCTGCTGAATCATTTTTCTATGTCCTGGAAGAGAATAGCTGTGACAGATGCACTGCAGTGGGAGAACAGGAGCTCCTGGAGTTCCATGCATACCAACAAGTTCCAAAACTGCTAGCCCTCCATCTTTATTATGATATAAAAGCCATCAAACCCCAAATCTCTCCAGCATTTTAGGGTTGAATGCATGGCCTGGTTCCTTGGTTTGATGGGGTTTCTGTAGTGCTGCTCTTGGCACAGCTGGTGCACACTTGGGGACCTCACGACCAGGGCTGATGCCCCATTCTGGGGGCAAACAAAACTTCACCTGCCCAAAGCCCCAAAATGAGATTTAGGAGTCTTCCTGGGGATCAGATTTATCACTGCACAGCCCATGAAATGAAGAGTTCTCGAGGCAAAAGCTGTTGGGGTAAAATGCTGCAATAGGACACGAAATGAACGACACGCACACGCTGAAATGTCTGAGGTAAAAAGAGAGTAGTTTATTTCTGAACTCTAATATTTATAGACTTTTAAAAGTGACCATGGATTGGAGGATGAAATTCCCACCTCTCTAGCTACACTGGTCCAACTAATAGTCTATTCATTCTCTCTTCTTCCTGAAAAGAATGTAAAACAATCATTATTTACATGAAAATTGCATGAGAAACTCCATTACAAAAATGCAAACATCAGAAGGCTTAGAAGAACTTAGAAGTAAAGTAAAGCTTTATGTGGGAGGGAAAACTGAGGGAATGTTCTGGAAGGTGGCTGCACCTCAGGTCTGAGCACCAGGGCAGGGATTTCATCCTGCTCTGAAAGCCTCAGCTCATGGGCAGCACTGGGAAGGGGAAACATTTAAGAGACAGAAAACACAAAATGAAGATGCTTCTGTTTGACACAGGCGTTGCAGTTTACAAAGTTCCTTTCTGCCTCAGCTCAGGAATAATGCTCTTTCCCAAGGTGCTCTGGAAAGGTTTAGGAGGCAGTGAAATGAGGGAGGATGGGGCAGGCTCCCTGCAGGGAGTGACTGAGGAGAGCTCTGCTTGCCAAAGCAGCATCAGGCCAGGCTGGCAGCACCTCTGGGCATCCCAGGGGCTTTCTAACCAAAATGATGAAGAGATGTAGGATTTTTGAGTTTGGGAAAAGATCTAAAACCTTCCTAGAAGTGGATTGGTACAATTGCAGGTGGTGGCACTTTTCAGAGATGTGCAGCTCCATGGCCATCCTGACAGGATCCTTGTTTCTTGTGCTTTCTGTTGGCAATGCATTTCACAGATTCTTTATGCCTTCGTTTTAAGAAGAGTGAGTTTTTCTAGATTTAAATGTACTTCAATTTTCTGCCTCTGAAAGTAAACAGAGTAATCCCTTAATTTACTTCCTTACATGTTCACTATTTGATCTATTATTCTTTTCTTACACATCTTGACTAAAGAAAAATGTCCTATTTTTCACTCCAGGGTTTTTTCTTAGCTTTGCTAATTCTTTTGCTGTTCTGCAGAGCCCTTTGGTCTTTTCTGTGCTTTTTTTTTGCCTTTTTTTTTTCCAAATAGGAGTGTGACCAGAATCACAGACAATTAAGGGAGAACGCTGTCACTCATTTCTAAGATAGACTCACAACAACATACCTCCTGTGAGCAAAATAAACTCATCTGGCTGAGGAAAATCCTTAAAATTCCTGAGAGTGCTTTGGAAGTGCTTGATTTAGTGCTCTTGGTGGGTTGATAACACAGAGTTTGCATTAGCTTCACCCCCACCCTTCTGCTGCTGGGTATCTGTTTAGATGAGGATTTTCCAGGGCTGTAAAGGACTTTATGGAACCTTTGCCCCATCAAGTTTCAAACCCCACCTGACTCCTTTGAACAGCCCACTCTTATTGAAAAGCATTTTTCTCTATCTTGGATGTTTAGAGAGCTCTTTAAACACAAAAGAAATAAGGAAACAACTGTTTCTTTTAAGGATTCATTCAGGATTTGGGCCCCTACTTACAAGTCTGGATATGTATTTTAACTCCATGGCTTTCAGCTGGAAGAATTTATTTTCATTTTAATTTTGGATACTGTGACCATTTAAGTTAATTGTACAGGGATGGTTCTCATGTCTGGAGGAATTACTGAAAATCTGTGTGAGAAGACAGAAGATTTTCCACACATTAATTCTATAAATTACTGCCAAGGAGGTTCATGAAAACAACTCCAGAGTGATGGTCCAGAACCTTCTGTGGGCTGAGGCCGAGGATCCCACCACAGTTACACCTGTAAAACATTTTGTAATGCTAACTCAGGTCAGCAAAACAAAGCTGCCTGTTCCTGCTGTGGCTCACACTGCTGCAGATTTTTCACCTTCTCCCCCGTCAGGTGCTGCCCCTCTGGACAAGAACTCCCAGCTTTTCCTCTTCTTGCTCACCAAACAATCAGATTCCTTGGCAGTGCCCATGGCCATCACTTCCCCTCACCTGTATGGGAAATAAATCAGAAATTCCCAGAAAAATCCTGTCCAGGAGACCTGGTAGGAGAAGACAAAAAGGATTTCACTGAAATCCCAAGCCCAGTTAGGGATGCAAGGCTGCAGCTCATTTCTGCAGGCAGTTGCCATGGCTATGGATGTGCATTGGGTAATTGCAGCACCAATGACTGCTGGCATTTGCACACACATTTATCCAATTAGGATGTGCAATCAAAGTAATTTCATGCACAAATTAGCTGCACAATTGTGCATGCCTCCTGCACGTGTAATTGTATGCCTAATTGGTCTGAAAGTCTTGTGTGTCTTGATTTTTATTGTCATATGACATAAAAAACATTTTCTACATTCACTTGTAGAAATGCAAATTTTGTATAATGTTAGGATTTAGAAATAACTTCCAGTTCTCTTTATAGATTTCACAAAACAAACATTTCTCTGTCTGTTACCTGTAGGCAATGTGAGCTCACAATCCACTCATTAATGACAGTTGAAAATTTAACTTTCTTTTTGCTTTTTGATAATTATAGACTTAATAAATCCTACAAATACTCTATCCTTTGTGTAGAAATAGGGCCACAAAATTGCACAGTTTTGTTTCTTGTATGCTACATATAAAGAAAAATAATACTCAACTAGTAATCCTTGTGTGGGCACATTGTTAAAATATTGCCATGGTTTTATATTAAAAGAAAATGTATTAAGCAATATATTTAGTTCATATAAACATGAAAGCCCTACAGAAAAAAATCTGGAATCAGTGAAAGCATAATTTCATTTGATGTAATAATTCAACATCTGGTGATGTGCTTGAACCAAGGCTTTGTTAAAAGTGAGTTTATTTGGTTTATAACCACATTTACTGAAATCATGGGGGTTTATTCTTGTTTATAACAAGGAAATCAAAAAAGTAAGAAGGGAGCCCTATTTATCTTCTTTTTCCTGATCTTTTCTGTTCTTTTCCTTCCTCGCAGAGGTGGGTTCTGACCAGGCTGGGTAAGGGAAGCAGCCCCAGGGACAGGGACCTTTCCCATCCCAGGCTGCTCCAAGGCTGGGGCACTCCAGGGGTGGGGAAATGCCCAACCCTGCTGCTCTGCCTCTCCACCCACAAACGAGCCCCAAACCCCTGGGAATTCCCATGTCAGAGCCTCTTGGCTCCCCTGGGGATGGTGAGCAGCTCCTGCACTTGCAAAGCAGAGAACCAAAGCCACAGGCAGGGCTGGGGCTGAGATTTTGGCTCCTCCTGGAGCACATCTGGATTAAAAATGTTCTCACTCTGTAAAGACACTGCTTGCAGCACGCAGGTAAAGTTTAGTTGCTGGCCTTCTGTTGTCATTCACTTTTAAATGGCATAAAGCAGGAACCCTCCCAGTCATCCAGAGGTGGAATTTTGCTCGTTTGGAGAGAAAACCCCGGTCCCCATCTCTGCTGAGGAGTTTCTCCAAAGGAGTCATCTCCCTCCAGGGAGGTACAGAGCAAATCCCATTTCCTTTTGCTTGGTTTTTAAAGTATTTTGGGGGATGCCTATGCCAGCAAAACCCAGGCTGCTCACCCTGCTGCAGCTGAGAGCATTTAAAACCTGATTTGACCAAATTCTGGGTTTTGTGGCCACTGGGCAGCAGCAGAACTGGGGCTGGACCAAGTGGGCAGCTCGGAGCTGGGGCTGTCGTTTGTTAGCCTGGATTTTTTCCCACTCCAGCAGGATTTTTTCAGGAAAGCACCAGCAGAGAGAGCTGTTCTCTCACTTTCCCACCAGCGGCCAGCCTGACGTCACCCCTGGAAATCAGGTTTTGCACAGGATTTGATGAATTTCTGACTCCAGCAGCTCCTGCAGAGCTTTGCACGTTTTGTGTCCGAAAACCAGAGTGTTGTAAATGCCCAGGATATCCCGCGTTAGCTCCAGGACTGAATTTGAATGTGTCTGCTCAGACATTTGGAGGTTTTATATACATTCAAGGGCAGAAATTCTGCTTCTGTAAATTCAAATAATCACACCAAGACTGACTTTAAGCATATATTTTAATGAAAGTAATTTTAGCATGTTTTATGGATTTTGCTTATCTTGAAAAATGTGATCCTTATGATTATTTTTAAATTTACTTTGGAAGCTCAGGTTAATTTTTAAAATAATTCCAAATTCTGGCATCCTTGCAGCTTCTTCAGGCTGGTTTCTGAGTACTCCTACAAATCAGGATGTCCTGAGCTGCAGTTCCTCGTCCTCTTGATGAAAGGTGGAGGCTTTGGGAGCTGTGAGGTCAGTGGTACCAGGTGATGTAAAATGGGCACCAAATTTGAGACCCAGCAGTAAAACTGGTCAGTGACACGGAATTAGGTACCCACAATGAGTGCCAAATGGGATTTTATGGATTATCAAATGATTGCCTTTGCTCTGCTTCCTCAGAAGACAGAAACAAACTCTTTGTTAACCTTGCTCTGATTGGTTTATATCCAAATTCCAATTTATTTTCACCTGTCTGTTCTTTCCTGTATGGAATCACAGAATCCCAGGATGGTTTGGGTTGGAAGGGACCTTAAAGCTCATCCAGTGGCACCCCTTCCATGGCAGGGACACCTTCCACTGTCCCAGGTGCTCCAAGCCCCATCCAGCCTGGCCTGGAACACAAAGATATTTAGGACATATTCTTCTATTAATTTGGAGGTGTAAAAGTACGAAAACTATAGGGATATGGATGCAGTTTATCTCTGTAGATTTTGAACAATGCAAAATCAGCATTTTCCCCAGTCTTCAGTCACATTTTTAATTTATTCATGCTGTGTTGTTCTCAGGATGGGGGTATTGATTAGTGCAGATACCTGAAGCAATGTTCCATCACTTTTCTCAAGGAAAAAAGTTTCAATTAAAGTATCTGCAGCATGGACAGAATAAATTATGCAACTTTTACTTAATTAGTAGTACATATTTATAGACACGTTAATAGAAAAGTGTCTACTGCTTCCTGGGACTTTTGCATTCACTTTAGTAAAAATCCAGAGTGAGTCATGCCAGGAATGAATTTTACTGCTTTAGAATGAACATTGCACTATTTGATCATAAAAACTGGCATAAAAACGCCCATGATGCTGGTTGCTGACAGGTGAACGAGGGATATTAAATACCAGAAGTATATTTTCATGGAATTTTCATGTTCAGTTATTTAATTTAGGATTGTAGTTACTGTGTCTGTTTGTGTCAAGCCATGTAATTGCATTATACAGATACACGTTCAGACACAATTTTATTTGCATCCAGAAAGAAAATGTCATTAGGGAAAATAATTTCAGATCACCTACTTTTGCATGTCTTGCTGGCACATAAGTGGCATTTGGCTGCTATGGAAAATCTGCTAATGAGCAGAGCAGCATCAAAGTTGGCATTAAAAATCCACCCCCTAGAAGGAGTAGCAAGGTTTAAATGATGCAAACTGAACTGCTGGGGGTTGTCTGGTGTACAGTCAATGATTTTATTTTTCATTTCTGTGATAGTTCTATGGAATCTAAAAATTGCTTGGTTTCTTAGAGGAAAAGCTATCAAGAACTGAGATTTAACTGTGCCTTTCCCCAGTCCCTGATAAATGGGATTATGTGTGACTTTCAGTGCACTTCATTTTAGAAGATTTAGCGAGGACCCTGATGTGAAATCATGGAGGAGTGAGCTCATGAACAAATGCTCACTGCCCAGGGGAGGCTTCTTGATCTCACAGCTTCTCAAGGAGAAAACCACCTGGGATTTGTGTGCAGCACCCTGGTATGGCCCTGAGGGACACCAGAACCATAAAATCTCCATGCAGCAAGCAGCTGCAGCCACTCAGCTTGTGGCCAGCTGCTCCTTATCCATTCCTGTGGCTGTGCCTGTGCAGTGAATGGCTCCAGGTGGAATTATCCTCAAGTCCTCACTCCAAATTCACAACCTGACCAAGAGTGAGCACTGCGCCAAAAACCCTGCACAGTTCAAAACAGCAAAGAGAAAATGATTACACAAATCCCAACATCAGCATGTGAGGACTCTGGAAGCCCAGGCCCTGCACAGGTTTGTTCCACACGTCTGTCAGATCTGACTGTGGGCTTTAGGATGTCACTAGAACATGTCATTTAAGTGTTGATTTTTAGGGAGTAAACATTAGAAAGTGAACAGGCTTGCTACTTGCAAAGTGTGCTTGAATGACAGCTGTTCTGTTTTCCTAAATTTCAGCAAGCAAAGTAGATTGAAGTGCTCAGGAGCTAAATCTGTCAGCTTTCTGATACAAAGGAAATTTTGTGGGGTTGGAGCACTGACAGAAGTGGGGGTGGAAGCACAGTGACAGAACAAAAACCAGAAATAAATACAGCTTTACTTTGCACTTCAATTTACATTCTTGCCATATTTTAGAGCCCAAAGCAGACACACTTCAGGCCACAGCTAGTGAAAGCTATTTCTGAAAGGCTGGGGGTGTTTGTAATCTCCCTTCCCCTGGACAGCCAGGGACAGTGTCAGGGCAGGGCTGGGAATGTGAGGCTGAGCTGTGCATCCTCAGGGGGACCCAGCCAGACCCTCCCCTGCTCTTGCCATGGCTTTATCACACCTGGCAATAAATTATAATAATGACACAACCCCTCACCACTCAAACTCTCAGGATCTGGTACATGATCAGAAATTAATAATGCTTTGGCTATCGTGTCTTTGTTTCTGCAACTGCTGCTACTGGAAGCTCTCTGTGAGCAGAATCTATTTAAATTCTCCTTTTCTTTTGATGTCTCTGTCAGCATTTGAAGATATTTATCACAGAGTGCTCACTGCCTGCCTGCTTGCCCCAGTGCATACCCCATGGCCCTCTTGCTTAATGCTGAACTGGCAAAGATGCTGCCAAGCATCAGACACAGACTGATGGCTTAGGTGGCTGCTCAACCTAAAGCTTTTGCCATTTTGGTTGAGGTAATTTTTTTTGTTTCTTTGTTTGCTTGGGTTTTTGTTTTGGGTTTTAAAATTTTTTTTAAAATTTTCTGTGCAAAAGGTAAGGGAGTGTTACCCCCAAAAAATCCTCTTAGTGTGGAAGCAGCTACTGTGTTAGCAGAGCTAGGCTGGCAAACTGGGTTTAATGCTTGGTGAGCATTCTATGATACATCCTGGAGGCCTTGAGTGAGTCAAAGAAGTAGTTTAATTCATAGTTCTCAGTGTATTTCTCCTGCTGGTAGGTTACTCACTTGAAAAGTGGCCATATTTTACTGTCAGTGCCATTGGAAAAGAAATAGTGCTCGTTTCAGTATAAATGAGAGAGAAGTGTTACCATAAGACAAATTTTTGACGAGTGTTCTTCTGTTGGTACAGATGGCATCTGTGTATTTTTATCACTATAAATCACTCACAGTTGGAGTCATACTTAGTCCAATATCTTGCTTTATGTTTATTGACATAATCACAGTTTTAGAGATGATATTAATCACTCAGTTCTTTGGAAACATTTGGATTGGTAGATGAAAAAACATATTTATTTTGAGAAAGCAAATGGTACAATTAATTTTTGCATATTTGTACATTTACAACTAACAAACAAACTATAGTGCAAAGCAGTGAATTAGTACTTTGAAACATTGATTTGTAAGCCTTGTTTTTCTCCTACAACCCTCTGCAGGTGTGTGATAAATCAGGACTTCTACACTACCAGGAAATGCACTGGGGAGAGTTATCAACATTCAAATGCAAACTGTATTTTTGCAGTTTTCCCCAAAAGTCCCAGCATGCTGATAAGATTCCTCAAGAAGTCTTGAATTTGTTTTTATAATGTTGTTTTGTTTTTTTCCTGCTGACCACAGCAGCAAGAGCTGGTAAAGGTGCTCCCAGCTGGGAGGGGAGGCTGGGAGGATTCCACAGAAGGCTTGGATCAAACCAACTTTCCCTTCCCTTCTGAAGGAAAGCAAGAAGAATGATTTCTTCATTTTCTCAATGAAAACCATTTCATTTGTGCCCTGCTTTCCACGGGCTGTGGGAGGGAAGCTGGCTGCACAGCAGATGTGAGGTGATGCCAGCTGGTTGTACAACCCATGAGCTGATCAAGATAGACAACTTCTTATTCACAGGTTTTTTTTCACAATTAATGCAGTTTTCTTCTTCTGAACCTCAGCAATTACCCAGTTGAATTAACTTTGAAAGAATGGTATTCAAACTATGAATTACTTAAATTCAGCTAAGATGTAGCCAGATAATTTTGCACCAGTAACATTCATTGAAAACTATAAGAAAATGTGTGTTTCTATAGGCAGACACACCCAACCTAACCAGTTTCAAATTTGTACACACTTGCATTAGCAAATTGAAGCTTGCTTTGCTCAACTGAAGCATGAGTCATAAAGATATCAAAGAAAATAGCACCCAAAATTCCACCTGAAGAGTAACACGTAATTAAAAAATGGGTTGACTCAAAGGAGCAGCCGTGTTCATAAGCAGAATTATCTTCAATGACCTTGTCTCTATCTAAATGTGCCTTCACACAAAGGGGCAGCACTCGCTGTCCCTGCCCCTGGGAGCCCTCCCAGCACGTCAGCACAATTATTCCAACAAGTCAGGAGAGCTCTGGCACTGCTGAGCTGCTGGAATGTGGGAGCTGGGATTAGGTTTTGGTTCTTGTAGCCCTTCTATCAGCTCTGGTTTAGTGCTGGTGACTCGGAGTGGACACAGCATTTGTGTTCCTGCTATAAAATCTGATCTGAAACACTTCCCTGTCCTCACTGGATCACTGAAATTCAGTTGCCACTGTAAAGGAGAAGGGGAAAACTCTTCACTCCTGTTTTTCTGAGGGGAGTAATTAATTAATTGCAGGGCAGTTACTCTGTATTTGCTGCCCTGTGACTGAGGTCACCCCGTGCCCCCCAGATCTGGGCACTCCCAGAAAACAGCTGTGAGAGGATCATGCCCTGGAGGCTGCAAGGGGGAGAAAGGAATATTGCAGAAAATGATTTGCCTAATCTATTCTATAAATCCATATTCACACATCCATACATTTATATTTAGGCATTCACACATCACAGCAAAAGGGACATCAAAAGTTCCCCCGCTGAAGCTGCTGGGATGAGCTGGATCAGCTTTGCCTGGAGCCTCTGACGTGAGAAGGGATTGTTCACTACAAGGACTTGGAATTCTGCAACACAGTGCAGGCAGGAGGCAGGGGTGGTTTGCCTTGGATAACCTAAAATTCATAACAGAACCAGAGAGAAAAAAGCCTGACCCCAAATAAACACATTTTCACTGTCATACCATGATGGGCACACTCAGGTAGTGGGGTTTGGTGTAGGAATGGCTCATAATAATTAATATATTGAGATATTAATAACGTTTAGAAGCAGCCCAGGTGAATTAGATATACAGTATTAACCATGTTTGTAAACAGAAATTCTTGCCATTAAGAGACAATTGGGTGTATTTGTAATTAAGTAACATTCTCTAGTGGAAATGACATGCATTATAGTTCCTATATTGATTCATATGTCATTAATATTACATACAGGACAGACTTCCTTCAAAGGAACACCAGGCACCTGTAGAAAACCTTAATTAAAAAAAAAAAAAATGAGTGGAGTTGCTTCCCTAACTACAACATTGTGTAGCTTTGTGCACCTGCAGGGAGTTGGGAAGAGCTGGAGCTGTAAGAGCTCAGAACTGAAGTACTAAAGTGCAATTCTTTGGGAATTTCCCCGTGGGAGATGAAATGTCAGGAATGTCTGTAATGCCCTGACAATCCCAGTGACCTCAGGAAGGTTTTCAGTTCTTTTCTTCCTCCTTCTTCTCCTGTGTCAGAGGTACCAGCAGGTGGTAACTTCTTATATAATCTTTAATAACATCATGGTGCAATAGAAACACAAACACAATGGGAACTTCATGTCAAATTTCTTGCACTTGATCATAAGTATACAGCAACAGTAACCAACAAAATAATATTTAATTCCCATGTAAAAAACGATTGCTGGAGTTACAAACTGGGAATTGTCAGATATGAGGGAGCAGAGGTTGTTTCCCCACATGTGCAGGAATGCCCTTGGTGAGTTGATAAGACAGATTGTGCAATTTTCATATCAAATTTTGTAAGATTGTTGCTGCAAGATTTCTGCCATCTGCACCTCCTTTCAGGGAGACCAGCTGTGCTGGTGGTCCTTTGGCCACATCCTTCTCATAACTGCAAAATTCATCTTTTAGGCTTGGATTTCACTCAAAATAAAATCTGTAAAGAAAGAAAAAATATAAAATGGCAAACAGCACCACGAGCCCCTGCCCTGCCTGTTGGATGCAGAGATTTCCATGTCATCTTCTCCCTGAATACCAAAACTACCAGCAGGACCCCTCTGTCTGAGTTGTGGTGGAGTGCAGAGAGCAGGTTAGACAATGGCATGAAGCTAAAGATTAGATGATACTGAAGCAAGGTTTTATAGATCTGTCTCAGACATCACATATGAAAGAGGTATTTAGTAGATGGGATTGAAAGTATTAAGATAATTTAAAAATTCTTCTTAATACCTTGCTGCCTTGAGTCAGAATGAATGAAGAGAAATTTACTGAATGTATTTAAAATTTTTATTGAAACAATACTTGTTTAGATGCTTGGTGTCAGAAAAATATAAAATATTGGGTATGGAAAGGTATCAAGGTCTGTATGTGAAGTACATCAAAATAATTCAAATAATTAAACCTTTCAGCTCCACTCTTCTGTTTAACTAAAATGTTAATTCTACAAAGATTTTTCTCCCTAAGGTACTAAGACTGTCCTAATTATTTAACTTGACATAGTATTTAAATCAAAACCTGTAACAATCTGTTGTATGCTGGGATTATAAGCAGATTTTACAGTTTATATTTGTGTACACAGGCTCAGCTGCATGAAGCTGTGTTGGCAGGTGAGGACCATGATTGCCCCTACATCTTCTTTGTGGTTTTTGACAAGTATTTTCAAATGCAAATACCTGACATGAACTAATCTCGGCCTAATCTTCAGCCTGGTGCCTTGACATCCCTGTTGCTCTGGGGAGAACTTGGTAGTTTTGAATATCCTTTAACTGGCTTGGAATGTGATATATTGGAATATTATATATTGGCCCTCTCAAAAATGCAACCTGTGTTCTTTTAGCTTCTCTGGCTTTAGCTGCTGAAGAAAGGGAATTTATCAGATTGGAATAGTTAATCCAGGGACTGGCTCATGTGTTTGATAATGCAGTGGCTCTGGACAGGTTGCAGCTTGCCTGTAATTATAGATCATATAAACACATTACAGCAGGAGTTTCTATAGGCACAGTTCCAGGAACAATCTGGGCTTGTTCTAAATAACAAATATAGCACCAGTGCAAAGTGTGGGAATGGGCACATTACATCCAGTAAGAATGCTCCTGCTGGTGGGACTCCCAGTTGGCTGCTGTGCACATGAGAACACCAGAAAAAATCAGTTAATTGGGGAGTGTTAGGAAGCAGCTGGAAGTAATTGTTTTGCCAAATTAGTAGTCTTGATGATATGACCAAGTTCACAATAAAACTCCTTTCTGTCACTGTTTGGCACAAATATGTGATATAAAGGGAGGTTAATTGGCTGTTCTTTAAAATAATTGAAAAAGCATCTCTTTTTTTGTGTGGAGGCACCTCCTTGCTCCCAGGCAGTGCTCCTGGGGGGACGTGGCAGGGGAGGGATGGAATGTTTGCAGAACATGCAGGAGCATTTTTGGGTGGCTCCATGGACCAGGCTGGGAGATACCTGTGGCTCCTCGTGACAGCATTCCTTCCCTTGATCCTAGAGGGAATTTTCTCCCTGGCAGGGAGGCTCAGGAATCCAGGCTGGCATTGTATCCCTGCATTCAAAACTAATGATTCCTCCTAATTCTCCTTCCCCACTCCTGTTTTGATCCTTCTGAAATGTGGCTGGAACATAACGGGCGCCTTCCTTTTCCAAGAGCTCTGCAACAGCCCAGGAAGGTTTTCCTCACCAGCAACAAGGACCTCACTGGTGGTTTTGGTGCTTGTTGGAAGTGGCTCGCTCAAAACCAAACAGGCAAAACCTCACAACAAAAGAAATTTGCTTCAAATAACCAGCTGGAAGAATTGCCTAAGCTGTAAGAACTGGGAATGCACAAGGAAAAGGTACAAAACCTGCAGGAGGGACTGAGCTCCATTGACTCATCCTTTTTTTTTCACCCTAAATATTTCAAAACATGCACTTTTTTATTTTGGTTTTTGGTGGGTTGTTTTTTTTTTTGGTTGGTTGATTTTTTTTTTTTCTGGTGGGATTTTTTGTTTTGATTTTTTGACCTTTCTGTCACATTTCATTATTTCCATGTTATCTCAGGCCTGGAGGATAAGGTTTAAAACACCCATTTATTGAAGGACAGTTCATGTATTCCTGTGCAACAGAAGAAAGGAATGGATCCAATCCAGTTCCTTATGTGGGAAAGGAAAGTGGTGTAAAAATCAGAGAATAAAAGTCAAGAATCTTATTTGGTGCCTGCAGCTGCAATATTATTCATGCCCTGTGATCAATCATTTGCCAACCCTTTACCTGGCCTGCTCCCTCTAATATGGTGCAAAATGACAATTTTTCATTCATGTGGCCTGACTAAAAAGAAAAAAAATAATTATTTCACATCTTTAAACAGGTCCAATACAATGGCAGAGGATAGCTGTTGTTTCATTTGGTAAGTAGGAACCGTGGGATTCTTTGCAAAAACTCTCATTAAAGAATGAAATTTATCAGGATACATTCCAAGAAAGTATTTTGGACAGTACTGACACTCTGGAATGATTTGTCTGTAAGAACTTTTAGAGATACTGGGCATGGGATCTCAGCTTGTTCTCATAATAACTTTGGTGATGATGCTTATCTCTCTTATTACTATTATTATTTTTATATAGCTGATTAAATGTCATAACACTTGGCAATTAATGTCCTATTTAATTACAATAGAAGGACAGCTGTGAGGTGTAGTGATGACTGGCCTTTATTTCACCACCTTTGAAGTTTAACTCCACCCTACAAAGCACCTTATTCCTGAATTATATCCATCATTCTCTCTCTAAATGCTTGCACAAGACTGAAGTTTGTTGCCATTGACTGAAAACAACACCAAGGTAACAAACCAAATTTTTCTGAGTCTGAGCCACTGTGAAGTTGCCTTGTCACTTATCTTCCCAATGCACAGGGCTAAGATGATTCTGAAATTCATCTCTGCTCTAGTCTGGAAAGAAAGTTGCACAGCTTGGTCCATTGTGTTGTCCTAATGTTACCAGACTATCAACATTTGAATTACTAAGCTAAATTGCATGCAAATATTCTATTAAAAATAGCCAGACCACTTATGAGAAACATTGTTTTATTTTGTAAATGTTTTGCTTTCCTCTATAAATACCTTTCTGGTAATTTCTGTCAGCTCACCCACTTTCCCTTTGTATTCTGTTCACTCATTGGCTCAATGAGTAGTGACAAAGCTACTCCAAATCCAAGATTTCTTTTCAAATGTTGTTCATATTTTAAAAATCCCAGAACCAGGCAACTTCCAGTAATTCTAACACAAAATCAACCTCAGTGAGAGAAGTAAGGTACAGGACATAAATCTAATTAATGACTGGCAAAATTTAGGGAACAAAGCTGAAGATTCTCAACATTATATTTTATTGTTTGTCTACAGATACCACACAGAGTAAAATCTGCCATCATTACAAAGATGCTGTGGGTTTGAGTTACAATGTAAGATTATTACACTCACAGATTCGAGGTAATCAACTCTGTGTCCTGCAACAAAATCCTTCTGAAATAATTATCAAAGTAATTATGACAATTAGTTTGCAGAGCAGCTGTGGCTGACCCTGGATCCCTGGAGTGCCCAAGGCCAGGCTGGACAGGGCTTGGAGCACCTGGGACAGTGGAAGGTGTCCCTGCCCATGGCAGGGGTGACTGGATGGGTTTTGGGGTCCCTCCAACCCAAACCATCCTGGGATCCTGTGAAGGTTTTGGATGCTAAATCTGAGCTGAAATGTCCTGCTCCTTCCCATTTTCAGGCTGAAGTCGAGTAACTCTCTGCTTTAAAGCCGTGATGAGGCTCCTGCTGGCTCCTGGTTTGTCCTCCAGGAAGGGAACATCCAGGGAAGCAGATCACCTACCCTGCAATCAGCTCTCAAACACCCTGCCTGGCCTGAGGGCACTTTGGAACTCCTCGGCCAAACCCAAACACCTTCCAGGCTAAGTGAAGAGATTTGGGGATTCTTTGGAGTAGTTTTGCAACCCTGACTAATTCTAAGTGTGTGTGTTTGGTTTGCCCAGAGAGGGAGAGCCTGCCAAGAGAGCTGATTTCTCCTTCTGTCAGGTATTTCCAGAGAGTCTCTTTTGCTTTGAGTTTTTTCCAGTGGAAATGCCTTTGAGATTATAAAATGTGATATCTTACAGTCTTTAGCCTGTGAAAGGAAATAGCATTTTCCCCTCTGTTCACCACAAGCAGCTCTAGAAATAATGGTCTTGAGAGGCAGCAAGGGAAATTTAAAGATAATCTCAAGGAAACTGATGACAACAGTTAAGCCACGGAGTGAATTGCCTACAGACGTTCTGCTGTTGCCAGAAAGGGACTGACAAACTTGAAGATGCATTTAGGTGTAGCTGATCCCTCAAGATCCTTCCACCTTGCACTGTGAATTAATCAGGAGCAGAAATGAAAAGTGCCTTGTTCCTTTTCAGCCTCAGAGATTCCTTTCCTTGTTATGACCCTGACTTGCTTTTACTCTCTTGGTTTATTGGTTTATTACAGTTCAGTTTGTGTGGTTCAGAGAAGCAGATTTAGCAATTGTACATGGCAGAGATTGCCATGGTGTTTGTAGTTCTTTCTCTTTCACTTTTTCCCAAGACTGACATAGAATATTTACAATAAAAATGAAATTATAACAGTCATTCTTACAGGCTTGAGCTGTCATGTCCATAAAAATACACCAACAAATGTAAGTCCACACAGAAGTGTTAAAGGACAGAGAAGACATCAGGATCCTGGTGGAAAAAACCACCCAAACTATTGTCTCTAATACTGCATTTTCCTTTGCAATAGCTGTCATAGGCAAATTCAGAGTTTGTCATTTCAACACAGAAATTCTAATTGGTGAAGCCAGGAGAGATTTTCCAAGTGGAAAGGTGTTTAATTCCCTGGGATGGGGAGTGAT
Organism: Passer montanus; assembly: GCF_014805655.1. NCBI lineage: Eukaryota > Metazoa > Chordata > Aves > Passeriformes > Passeridae > Passer > Passer montanus. The sequence continues at coordinate 4,085,026 of NW_024369818.1, forward strand.
GGTTAAGCTCATTTGACAGAGAGCTCTCTCGTGTTGGAATCTGAGAATGAAATTCTTTGCACGTGTTTGTGCATTCGGTGAAATCAGAGGTCTTTGTACTGTGTTTACTGAACAGCTTTTATGAGATATAAATACCAGCACATTCTGGTGGGTTTCTAACAAACAGAATGGTCTGCTCAGTCCCAATATGGTCCTGTGTTAGAGCAGATTGGATGGTACCCTTCGATGATGGGAAATGCATTTCAATTCCATCCAATGGCATGTATGGCTTATAAATTTAGAGAGGCTGTGGGTGTAGAGAAGCTGATTGTATAGCATTATTCATTACGTGCCTTATATCAAGTTTTGGCTCCTATTCTGTTCAATGATTGCACATTAGCATTCTTCTTGATCTTTGGTGCGTGATGCTTCCTGCAGAACTGGTTTGAACCTGTCCTCCTGCTTGAAGAATATTCCTTCTTCTGCTCCTGTCATTAGAAAAACTTATTATTGATAGTTGATGATTTTCCAGAACTCTTCCCAGTTCCTAAAGCTACAGGCTGGATACCCAGAGCCCAGCCCTGTCTGTGGAACAGCACTGGTGGGTGGATGGATGAGGGGCTGCTGGATCATTTGGGAAAGGCTCCTGGGGTCACCTTCGGCTTTGGCCACAGGTAGAAGGTTCTCCTGTGTCCTTCTGACTGATCACTGGGCTTGGCAGCTGACTTGCAATTAAAATAATGAGGTAATTATTGAGTCCCTGGAGTGATAGTCTAAATTGCACTGACCACAGAATTAGCAGTTTGTGAATTAGTAGCTTGTGAGGAGCAGAGTTCTCTCTCTTCACTCTCACTGCCTGTAAAGCACATGCCTCTTTCACACTGAGTTTATTTTAGCCCCATGCTCTGTGGTGTAAAATGCTTTCATCCTGCTTTGTGGATAATGTTCCTTAGAGACAGAGAAATTGGGCTGTAGGGAACAGAGGACATATTTTCTGATACAGTTATATGGTTGTTTATTATCATTATTTAAGATTTTTACCAGTATCTGTAAGAGCTGATAAGTGAACAAAGCCAGGTATGGCACAGACCATCCCCACGGGCAGACATAGTGTCTGAAACATGCCACCACTTATTTACCCTTCTCATTTTATCTTAGAAAACTAACTCCAATATTCATATCTTAAAATAATACATCCAGTTTTTCAGATGGTATGGAAGCATGGAAGAGCAATGCCTGCCTTGCACAGGAAGCAAGCATGTCTCAAGTTGATTATCTACATGTCTCAAATGTCTCAAGTAAGGACCATTCTCACTTCCAGATATTCCCAAATATCTCATGTTGCCTTAAGGATTCTATGCAAACAGGGCAGTCTTAAAACAGCCTCCTTTAGCTGCAAGTTTTTAAGCCTCTCTTAATTTGTCTTAAAGCCTGAACCTGTTTAAGGCTGAAGATCCTACTTGTTCCCTGGTCCAACAGCAGCCCAGAGGAGGGGAGTGGGTGTTGATGAATATTCCAGGGTGTTCCTCTGGTTTGTGAGGGTCAGGGACTGAAGTGATTCCATCCTGGTGCAAACCTTGCTGCAAATTTCAGCTGCCTTCAGCCAGGGCCATGCATGGGTCTGGGGACACCTCCTCCCCTCTTCAGCACTGCTCCAAACACCAGGATGGAGAGACAAGGGTCTGATGTCTCAAGAGAAGCAGCTTAACTCCTGGCTAATAACAAAATAATTTATCTCAAGATAAACTGAGATGGAAAATGTGTCTTTCTGAACACAAAGTGTGCTTCAGGCAGAATGGGGCTGATGCTTCACAACAAGCTCCAGAAGGTGCTGATGCCTGAGCAGTTTGGAGGAAGGGTTTTTGTTTTTCCATTGTTTCAGGACAAAAGAAATTGAGTGCTAAAGCAGATTCTTTAGAAGTGAACCAATGCACATCAGCAGAGAGAGGCTTGTTTCATGTCTCTTTGTATATCTGACGAATTATGCAAGTGAAAGCTTTTCTTGACAAATATAATAATTCACAGATAAAAATAGTAAAAGAGTAGTAAATAGAGTAACAATAGTAAAAGAACAATTATGTGTGAACCAGACAGTAAAAAGCAGAGCAGGAAAGCTGAAGTATTACCAGTGTGTGCATGAGGTAATGCAGAAAACACAGTCTGGTGGCATTTTGGTGAAATGGAAAAATGTTTAAGGGAAAAGTAAATAATGTGATATAAAGATAAAAGCAGCAGTTCCCATCAGCAGTCCCACAAAGGGATCCCCTTCCTAGTGCTGCTTGCTTAGAGCAGCCAGTGCCCAGGGATGACTGGAAACCACTCGTCTGCTCATTTGCTAAGCTCTGTAAATGAGGAAACAGGAGGCAATTAGTGAAAGCCAAGACTCTTTAATCTCCCACTGCTCCATGGACTTTGTTCTTGCTCTGGAGCTTTATACAGACTGTGTGAGTGTAAAGACCTACCTGGAGGAAGGTGCAAAGTATAAATAACCTTGTTCATTATAAACCAGTAAGCCTCCACATCCATAGGGTGTTTTAAAACATCATTTACATCCCAAGTGCATGTGGCTCTCTGATCCAGGAGGGAATTTACAGCAGCTGAGAAAAGAGTAATCTGATGGAGTGGTTCAAACTGGGAAGTGCTTTGAGTCAGTGGCAATAATCCCCAAAATGCTGAGCTGTGCTACCCCCCTGTGCACCAACATGATTCCTGAAGTGTTAATCAGGGTGACATACAGAAGGAAAAAAACTTGCCTCCTAATAAAACTTTTGTGCTTCCTAAAACTGGGTGCATTTTGCTGGCTCGGGGCAGTGACTGGTTTTGCCAGCAGTGTTTTACAGGGTTAGCTTTACTGGGGTACAATTAAGTCTTTTATTCTAGTTTGGGGGCAAAACAGTTGCTGTGCTAGCAGAGTAAAGCAAGTCAGAGAATAGAGAGTGGAGCTGTGTCAAAATAAAAATTCCTTCCTCAAAAAATCCAGCAGTTGTGGGTTTAAACTGCAACTGTTCTAACTGTGAAATCAAAAACAAAATCAAAATACACATTTGACTGGAATGTTTTGATTTTGACTCTTTTCCAACTTGAAACACAAATAAAGAGTAGTTATAAAATTAAGTGCAACAGCACACGCTGTCCCTATCAGTACAAGGATCTCACTTTTGGAAGAATAAGTTAGAACTTGTCAGGTGGCTTGTGGGCTTAAAAAAAAATCCAAACCACCAAAAATCATACAACACAATCAGGAAACCAGATATTCATCACTTTACATAAGGCTCCTATCTGAATTCTTTCTTGTGCTAAAAGGTTTTATAAGATAACGAGAACTTTTATGCTCAGATGGGTGATAAAAGCCATAAAGCCTCCCAGAAAATGGAAGTTCTCATAATCAAAACACCAAGTCCCATTTAAAGAACTGTTTCATGTTTACACTGCCAAGTTGCTGATGGTGCATAAAGTTGTTCTCTTAATAATGAGTTGGGTAGAGGAACGCCCAGCATCCAAAAATGTGTTACCTCCTCAGAGATCTGCATTTTAATCAGCTGATGAAACAGATGTGGGAGGATTGTCAGGAGCTCTGGTTCTGAAATCCAAGAGAAGAAACTATAGATCTTATACATTTTTATAGGAAAAAAAAAGTTATCAAGTTGGTTTCTTGCTTTCTACCTGCCTGGTAATAGACAAGCCAGAAATGGAAGCTTTCTCAGAACTGGAAAGGGCTCAACATGAATCATTTTTTCAAAAATAAATTCTGCACAATGTTTTACCTCAGCAAAACCAAAAGTCTGCTAAATGCAACCATAACCTGGAAACTTTTCCATGTTGCATTAAGACAAACAGCATAATCTCTGTAGTCAGAGAAAATTGAAATTTCAGGTGCAAATAGTAGGAATTTATCCAACTTTAGGTCATGTCAAGAGAGAGAAACTATGAAAAAAACCCCAGATTCCATGACAGGAAGATATATGTTATAATATGTACTATATATAGCCAATCAATGTGATGTAGAAGAGATAGTAGTCACAGAAAATTGAAATTTCAGGTGTAAGTGGTAGGAATTTATCAAACTTTAGGTCACATGAAGAGAGAGAAACTATGAAAAAAAAAAAAAACCCAGATTCCATGACAGGAAGATATATGTTATAATATGTACTATATATAGCCAAACAATGTGATGTAGGAGAGAAGCTCTGTAGGTCCCAGCATGGGACAAGGCATTTCAGTCAGCCTCTGGCTGTCACAACAGCAGCAGCAGTAGGATGTAGCTAAAATCTTGTAGTTAATAATGGTCTAGAAGTAGAAGCAAGTTAAAAGATCCCTATTCCAATTTACATGCCCATATTCCTCAGATATTCAGATATTTTGTTCTATTCTCTGTATGCCTGTGATACACATTGACCCAAGAACAGTTCAGTACACTTGTTATTTAAAATTCCCATCATCCTTCATCCTCAGCCATAGAAATTTCATAGCATTTGAATAATGGAAATGATGATGCATCAGAAATTAAGTGTATCTTAAGGCATTCTTTCACCTTGAGAGGTTTTTAGTAGAAAAACAGTCTCTAAAATCTTTAGCAAATTTTATTTATGGATGTTAAGAACTTACTCCCTTGCTTTTAATAGTTTTATATTCCAAACACTTTTCTCTCCTACTTGCTTAATGATTTCATATTTTCTTAAAAGACAGACCAGCAGTTTCTAAAACACATTTTTAGTCATGTACAAGTAACAGCAAAGATAACCCCCACATCCCTGTATTGTTCTCCCCAAAAACACCAAGGTATCAACACTTATTTCAGTGTGCCACAAGCACAGCTCTTTATCTCCTTTACTTATTAAAGCTGAGCACTCTTCCTCAGGCAGTCTGTCCAGGAGAGGGAAATGCAAATTGTAGCTTTGGAATTGAACAGGTTTCCTGCTCTTTGGTCATAATGAATGTAATATCTTTCCCTGGCGTGGGGCTGAGCAGTGTTTAACTCCCAGATCAGCTGCTCCCTGTGTTCCACATGTCTGCAGGCCTTTCCTTTATCAGCTCCCTTCCAGCATCCCTGGGCTGGAAATTACAGCTGGCAGCCGAACACAGACATCACTGCTGGGGCTCACAGGACTTTTGCAGTGTCAGGATAAAGTTCAGCATCATCTCTTTATTTTCTACTAAGCCTTAAAATGTTATATTTATCACGCAGTGTTATGTTCTGAGGGTTTTTTTTTTTTTTAACTGATAGTTGGTAAATGATTAACTGGCAGTGTTTCATTCAGCTGAGGCACTTACTCCTTAGCATGCTGGAAAAGGTCTTTAATGGGTAGGAGAAAACTTGCTCAATGAGGGTTTTTTTTTTTTTGTTTGATCACCAATCTCCTGTATAGTATTAATTATCTGAAACAAAGTAAAGTCACTGTTGAATAACCTCAACAACTCAAACAGGAAAATGTTTAGAACAAAGGAGTGACTTCTGCTTCAGGGTAAGTGCAGCACTGTATTGCTTCATTCCATACCATGAAATACAATTTTTTGAATAGCTGAAAATACTGAGAGCCATCACAAACTCAGTGTCCTTATATAACAAAGTCATTTATTCTGTTTTAGTACTCTGTGTACTGCTGTTATACTCTAATACAAAGATGATTTTTCCTCTATGGTGGCACAGCAAAAGCAGAAGTGTATTTGCATGCTCCTTGACAATTTTAGATTATAAATTATCTTAGCTACTAATCAATAAATGCAATTTTAAAATCTAGGGTTTTTTCATAATCCAAGGATTTCCATTTATTTATGAAGTGAATAAACTACAACTGATATCACAATTTATTATAAGGAACATATTCATGGGATAAGAGAGCTTTCCTCCACTCTTTATGGTCTGATCATGAGCTAGTGCCAGCAAGGTAAATGAGCCTTTAAACCATACCCTAAACTCTGTTCAACCCTTTCTGTTCACTGAATTCTCTTACCACTGAATATAAAAGGAGAATTATAATTCTGAAATCACACAAGAAGCATTTCACACCCAACCCTGCTAGTTATGCATCACAAGGCACCTTGTTAAAACACATTTCTAAATGCAATATAAAACGATGCAGCAGATAAAAAGTCATTGTGTGAGCAGACAGAAATGCTTGTATGGAACAGTGGGAATGATGGGCTCTGAGCAGCCCCCTGCTGCTCCAGGGTGGGACTGGAGTGCTGTCCTAAACAGCTCAAGGTATTTCACCTCGTGTGCTTTTTTATTTCCTTCCTCTGGGAAGCAGAGCATGTTGTCATTGCAGAGCCACGAACCACAAGGGCAAAGGGTCAGGCAGCACCAAACCCAAGCTGCCATCCTTGCTCTCAGCATCTCTGCCCCGAAACTGCCAGGGAGAGGAGGAGATGGGGCTGCAGCTGCTGCAGAGCCAACACTCCAACACTCCTCAGGTGCTCCCCAGCCAGACCTCTGCTCAGTGCTCATCTGTTCTTTCCCCTCCCCACTCACCTCCTGCTGCTCCTCTAAATCCCCTCTGCCCCAGAGAGCAGAACCTGCTGGTGCCAGGCACAGCCACAAAGCCTGACCTGCCTCAAGTGGGCTCTGACCATCCTGAGTCATTTCTGATATGAGCAGAGCTCAGCTTCCAGAAGGCAGTGATGTACTTGTGATTTGAACAGCCAGACATCTGCTAGACATCTGCTCTCTTCTCTGAAAATCATCTGAAATACCTTGAGCTGTGATGCATAACCTGGTGCTTCAGCTGGTCCAGGAGCAGAGCCCTGCAGCCAGGCTGTCCCAGCCTGTGGAAGGAGGACAGGGACACCTGGCTCTGAGTCCCTCCACCAGGTGCTGCCCCACCATCAGCACAGCCTGACCCTCAGGTTGACAGGAACAAACTGGGAGCACTGGGCTGTCTGGATCGGGTCATTTGGGATGAAGTGGGAACACTGGGCTCTCTGGATCGGGTCATTTGGGATGAAGTGGGGGCACTGGGCTCTCTGGATCAGTCATTTGGGATGAAGTGGGAGCACTGGGCTCTCTGGATCAGTCATTTGGGATGAGGTGTGGGCACTGGGCTGTCTGGATTGGTCATTTGGGATGAAGTGGAGGCACTGGGCTCTCTGGATCAGTCATTTGGGATGAGGTGTGGGCACTGGGCTGTCTGGATTGGTCATTTGGGATGAAGTGGAGGCACTGGGCTCTCTGGATTAGGTTATTTGGGATGAAGTGGGAGCACTGGGCTCTCTGGATCAGTCACTTGGGATGAAGTGGGGGCACTGGGCTCTCTGGATTGGGTTATTTGGGATGAAGTGGGGGCACTGAGCTCTCTCTGCAGACTGGCACCTTCCACCAAACCTCAGGTGCAGGAGGCTCTGCCTTCAAAGGGAGGATCACACAGACAAAGCCTCTGCTCACCAGCTGGTTCTGACTTCACTTCCAACTCTGAAGCCTTCCTCCAGCTGAAAGCAGATTTTTATCTGCCTCATCATGTTGCTTATGGGGTGCTGCTGCCTGCCAGGCTTCGTAACCCTCCGTGCCTCAGTCCTTCAGAGAGCTTCCCAACCCCATAAATAATGTAAGTATAAATGTTGTAAACACTGTTCCTGATCGTGGTGTTCTCAAGGGAGTATTTTTCTATTTTATATCAAAGCAGTTTTTGTCCTTGTAGCCCCAGCTGTCACAGCCAGAATTCCATAGCAGGTAACACCCTGCACACCACAGGGTTTGGATGTACATGGAATTTTGGTCACATTAAAATGCAGAAGCTTTGTTTGAGACTCTTTTCATGACCTGGTGCAGATCACCATGCATGTATTACCCACTGTTGTTATTTATGACTCCAATAATCCTCACCACATCTACGGAGCCTTCCGGAAGCTGTTCCTATTTCCATTACAACAGGATGGCTTGGGGCCTGCTTTCTGCTGACCCTGGAAGAAATTTCTTTATTAAGCAGGGCAACGTGCTGCATGCAGGTAACATTCCTGAGCTGGCAAACCAACACTGTTTCCACATTTTATATTACAGCACCCTTTTTTCCCTCGAGGAGTATGACTGCAGTTTCTGTAGCTTCCTACTGAAGCACAAAAAATTTCTTATGCTCTGTGTAAAACAGAGGTTGTTGTAATCATATTTTACTGCTTTCCAAGAAATGCTCTTTTTAAAATTGTTTGTGAAAAGACACTAACAGCTCTTCCAAGCTGGTGAAACAAGAATAAGGTTTTATGACAAGATTTTCTTTGCATTTAGTTCCTTTGTAACCAGTGGGATACAATTTACCTGAAATGCTTTTTATAAATGCTCCCATGTAAAGCAGGGTGTCTGTTTGGGTTTAATACCTGGAGGAAAAGGGAAATTTTTGTATGTGATGATTGTCACAGTGCCTTAAAATACCAGATCATTGTAGACATCCTAAAATCCATACCTTTCCAAAAGCCTGTTGAGCAGATTTGGTGAACACTTTTTAATTTTAGTGACAGAGCTTTCAGTGAGTGGCCAGTGTAGAACAGTGCAGAAGGTATTGCTCCATCTCCTCAGCCCTAACATGGCACCATAGAAATTAGTTTTTGTTTTGTGTGACTGACTGCACTATGTGGCCTTACAGCACAGTAGGCATGTAGGGGAAACAAACTGACAAAATTAAGAATTTCAGGTTTATCATTAAGAAGAATATTCATTACACAAGATTCTACAATTATGTTATTGCTACATGACCTTGCAGAACAAAGTTATGTTCTCAGTTAGGGCTTGCCTGACGCTGCCAGAGGAATCCAACTCAAAATATGCTGGATTGAGAAACCGAGTTCACATTCTTCTCTGCAGAGTGAGATTTGAGTAAGTAACAAACTCCATCCTTTCCAGATAAGAGCTGTGTGCTATTCCATACTTAATGATGAGGGCTGGGAATGACAGGACAAGGGAGAATAGCTTCCGCTGGGAAGAGGTGGATTAGATGGGACACTGAGGAAAATCCGTCCCTTTGAGGCTGGTGAGGCCCTGGCACAGGTTGCCCAGAGCCGCTACGGCTTTTCCATCCCTGGAAGTGTCCAAGGCCAGGCTGGACGGGGCTCGGAGCAGCCTGGGATAGCGGGGAATGTCCCTGCCCACATCACAGGGTGGCACGGGACGGGCTTTAAGGTCCCTTTCGTCCCAGACCATCCCGGGATGCTGACAGCTGCTCGCTGAGGGCAGCCCGGGCTCTGCGGGGCAGGGATGAGGTTCAGACCCTGCCGCTGCTCCAGGCGCAGCCTCTGCGAGGCTCCTGCAGGCGGGAGCGCTCTGTGCCCGAGTTTACAACCTCCCTGGAAAGAATACCAAAGTTCATTTGAGCAGCAGGCAGCTGTGCGTTTACACTCCCCTTACACACGCTGAAAGAGAACAGCAAAGGGCTTCGCTGAACAGCGCGGGGCTTCGCTGAACAGCGCGGGGCTTTGCTTTTCTCCCACTTGCCAGGGCGATGTTTCGCTGCGCTGCAGTACCGGAGCCGGGCCGGGCCGGTGCCGGGGCGGGGTCGGCCCGGCGCTCCCCGCCCGCAGGTGCGGCCCGCCCAAGGCGCGGCCCGCGCAGGTAAAGCCGGAGCGGCCCCGCCGCCGCCGCCGCAGTCCCGCCGCGATGTTCGGGGCGCAGCAGCAGCCGCAGCCGCCCGCGCTGCCCCTCCAGCAGCAGCAGCAGCAAAGGGCTTCGCTGAACAGCGCGGGGCTTTGCTTTTCTCCCACTTGCCAGGGCGATGTTTCGCTGCGCTGCAGTACCGGAGCCGGGCCGGGCCGGGCCGGGGCGGGGTCGGCCCGGCGCTCCCCGCCCGCAGGTGCGGCCCGCCCAAGGCGCGGCCCGCGCAGGTAAAGCCGGAGCGGCCCCGCCGCCGCCGCCGCAGTCCCGCCGCGATGTTCGGGGCGCAGCAGCAGCCGCAGCCGCCCGCGCTGCCCCTCCAGCAGCAGCAGCAGCACTACTACCGGCGGCAGCAGCACTACAGCCCCCTGCCCGCCCGCCGGCCCTGCCCCGAGCCGCCGCCCTGCCCCGAGCCCCCGCCGTGCCCGGAGCCGCCGCGGCCGCTGCCCTGCCTGGACCCCGCTCCGCACCAGCTCCAGGACGGCGCCGTGGCCTACGACCGGGTGCGCACCTACGGGCCGGGCTGCCGCCGGGTCAGCACCTCCTGCTCCTCGCGGGCCGCCTCGCCGCTGGACTGCGGGCACGGCTGCGACCCGCCTCAGGTACGGCGGGCACGGCGCGGCCTCGGCCCGGCCCCTCGGGGCTGCTCCCGCACTCCATGAGCGGCCGTCGGAGCCGGAGCCCGACGCCGGAGGCTCTGAGGGTCGGGCCGGGCTCCCCTGGGGGTGGGACGGGTCCAGCCCGGCCTCTCCGCTCGCCCCGCGCGTTTCACCCTGTGGAAACACCGCTGTGGGCGCTCCCCGCCGTGCCCAGCCTCAGCGGGCTGTCCCCGGGGCCCGGGATGCGGCCCGTGTCCCCCCCGGGGGCCGGGATGCGGCCCGTGTCCCCCCCGGGGCCGGGATGCGGTGTCACCTTTCCCACCCTCTGGCCGCAGAACGCGGCTGTGGCCGGCTCGGCACGGCTCGGCCCCGGTGCCCCGCGGGCGCCGCTCCCTTCCCACGCCGCGCTGTCCCCGCACGGCTCTGCTGACTTGGGGCTGCTCATGTAAATCGAACTGGAAGCCTGTGTGCTTATTAGATCTCTTTGAATCGATGGTGCTTAGTAAGGTCCGTGACTGAGGTGTTGGAAAGCCCTCGCAATGCAGCTCAGCAGGTTTGTTGTGTGTGTATCCAAGGCATGGCTTGAAAGTATCGGTGGAATTTAACACATGCAAATGGTATATTAAAACTAGAAACCAATAGCTAAAGAACAGATTTGACTGCAAAACCAGAAAGGAGATCAAAATTTATTCTCAAACTATTTTTTCCTCATACAGCAGAATGCCATTAACATCAGTAGGATTGCTCTGCTGTACTCAAATGGCAATGTACATTTGTTTTGAGATGAACTCTTATTGAATTTTCTTTCCAGTGTTATATTTACCTGTCAAAAAGAATCTGGATTAAGACCAATACAAGATCTGCATTCCTTTCAAAGCAGTATTTGCATAGTTTGAGGGCTGCCTTCTCCAGGATGGTTTATGTAAATCCTGGGAAGTGAGTGAGCAGCTGTGCTGATAGAAGGACAAGAGGAAACAGCCTCAAGTTGTGCTAGCGGAGGTTTAGGTTGGATATTAGGAAAAAATTCTTCATGGAATGGATGGTTAAGCATTGGAACGCACTGCCCAGGGAGTTGGTGGACTCTCCATCCCTGGAAGCGTTCATAAATCTGTGCCTGTGGCACTTGAGGACATGGTCCAGCGGTGGCCTTGGCCGTGCTGGGGAATGGTTGGGCTCGATGATCTTGGTGAGTTTTTCCAGCCTGAGCGAGTCTGTGGTCGTAAGGGCTTTGTAGGAGTTGGTAATGGCAGAGCCGTTCCCTCTGTGTCCAGGTTGTTAATCCTCTTTTGCAAGATGCAGGGCAGGAGTGTAAACACAGGTCTCTCCCCTCCCAGATAAGTGATCTGCTCAGCTAGGCTGGATGATAGTCTGAATTGCAGTTAATTAATTAAATATTCATTGGCATAAACATTGCAGTCCCAAGCTTCCTCAGCCTAGATAAGTACGTGAACAAGGATTACAGACTCAAATGCTGTCGCTGCTCTATGGAGGATGTTTAATTTTCAACATCTGTTGTAGTCACTGAATCCATTACGTCCTGCTGATGAAAACTAATTTCTTGCTGAAGTGTTTTGCTGGACGAGACTTTAAAGACAAGAGGGTGTAGCTCAGTCAGGCTTTGTGTGGGTTGCAGTTTCAGTGGTGGAGAAGGAAGGTGCCTAATACAGATTATTAGGAAGTTATTAAAGCAGAAAACAGTAACAAACAGGGAAGTCAGCTGGGAGGAGGCAGAAGTGGCACGCTCGGTGCTGAATGGGAGTTGCCTCAGAGAAGCCCTGGGAGGGTGTAGGACATTCCCAAAGAGTGGATCAGTTGCACTTTGAGCCCATTGTGCAGGGCCAGGTAAGGTGAATAATGGACCAATCCCAGCTCCCGTCTGTGTTTGTTGTCCCCGGAGGATTTGGGGGTAGTGGCAGCCAGAGCTGCAGTTCCAGCTCTGTGTGCTGCTGAAGCAAAGGGCTGTCTTTGAGCCATATTTAATTTGCTTCTGCAGAGTTTGTGTGGATTGACAATAACAGACACGTACATCCCTGTTGACACAGTGCTGGTTTTCAGTCATGTGGCTGGGGTGTGCTCTTGTGTTTATGTACACTTTTAACAAGCTGGAGAGAGGGAGAATTTGAAATTGCTGTGTGCACAGAGCACATGTGCTGGTGCTTTTTGTGATTCAGGATTCCGGGTTTTTTATTTTCGTGGTCTGTTTTGTCCTTGGAGTAATTCACAGCAAATTTTGCTCTGCTTGATCGAAATGAGAAGTGTTTGGAATAAATTCCCTTCCAGTGTGGTTTATGTGTATGAATCCCTTTTCCATGGTCATGAAAAGATAATTCATGAAGTTGCACATACAAATTGTCTGCAAAGGGCAAAACCCTGACCGGCTTTGTAGAGGTTCTCTGTCCATGTGAGAAATTTTGGGAGTCAGGTGTTTGTGTGGCTGGGCTCAGTTCTGTGACGTGCAAAGGGCTCCCATGAAAATGGTGTAATATTAACCAGCTCTGGGGTTGGTCTGTGTTGTAACAGCCTCAGACACAGCCTGCCATTTCCCCATTTCACCTGCCAACTGGAACTCATAGATTAGGAGCAGATGATTGCTTGTCATTAGCAAGACAGTATGTTGTGGATAAAGGCCTTTGACATAGATTAAATTCTCGCTTTCATGTCTGGGTTAGCTGAAGCCAAAGGTAACCTGTTGAAATTTTAAAAAAAAGGGTCATTTGATTTCTTCTACATAAAATTGGCACATTAAGGATAAATCTATCAAGTGCTTATTCTAAAATTAAAAAGTCTTATTTAGAAATCTTAAAGACTAGCAAAAAATATTCATGCAAGTTTTAGTGTTACCTTTTAAATTTTGCTTATAAGCCCCATGGCAGGGGGTTGGAACGGGAGGAACTTTAAAGTCCCTTCCATTGTGTGAGTCTGTAAAAGAGACCCAGACTGCTCAGGCTGTCATGAATTCCAAACCCACAACAGCACTGGGTTTCCCTTTGGAATCCCACCTTCCCCTTCCTTCTCCCAGACAGAAAATGCTGCATCTTCAGACACTGCATCTTCTGACTGCTTGCAGAGAGCAGCCTGAGCTGTGTCCCTTGGGAATGCTGGAAAACTGAAACAGCCCAAGATCCCTTTCCGTGTTCCCACTGCTGGGGGACAGCTCCAGAGGTCTTGGAGGTGGCAGCTCCTTGTGCAGAGCCCCGAGCTGTGTGTGGGCAGTGCAGGCTGGCACAGACACAGTGTTCTGCCTCTTGTCCCCTCCCAGCCTGTGCCAGTCCAGCCTGCTTGGCTGGAATGGGAGAAAGGGCAGGCAAATCCCTGTTTGTAGAGCAGTTCTTTGAAAATGAAAGAGTTTGGGTATCTCGAAAATAAGCATAATTTTATCCAGGCAAAACATTCCTAGGTTCTGTATAATATTGCATATACAATGAGAATATTATAAAGGTCTGTTTCAACTTAAAATGCTCCAGACTCCTCCGCTGTGGGTTTATTCTCTGAGACACCCTGGATGCGTTATCCTCTCTAGACTTTGAGTTAACCTGGCACGTTTGTCCAGCCTTTCAGTGGATTCCAGGGCTGTTGTTCAGTGTCACACAATGGCCATGTGCTGTCCCTGTGCTGGAGCAGTCCCTGCTGTCCCACGGCTCTCTGGTGTCACAGCTCCCTGTGCTCCTCACAGACCAGGCTCGGGCTGTGCCTGCTCTGAGACCGGGCTGAAGGAAGGACCAGTGGCCATTCCTGTGCTATTTCACTTTTTAGTTCCAGTTCTGCAGGTGTTGGTGGTGCAGATTGGGCTGCATGTTCCACCTCTCTGTGCTGTGTCTTCTCTGTGTTGTGTCCCCAGAGTCTTGCTGGCACATGGGGTGGCAGCTGCCCTGAGCAGATCCTCAAATTTCTGCAGCAGTTTTAATTTTGAAATTTCTTAATTACTCTGACTGCTGCAAATACAGTTTCTTTTCTAGTTTTGTTCCTCTTTCCTGGTGCTGTTATGATTCACTCTTGGGAGGTTTGGAAAACTGCTCCAGGCTTCCTAAGCTTATGCAACAGTTGATAGGAAACCTGACCTACTTCAGAGCTGCTCTCACCTGGCTGAGAGTGTGGCTGAGACTGAGCTGCAGCAACATAAACTTCCCCCTGGCTTTGGGGAAGAAATGATTCATTATGAAAATTGGAGGTTTGTGCTGTGAGGGAGGATAAACACTATGCTGCAAACTGACAAATTGCCCAGTCCTTAGATTGGGTTCTGTGGGAGCTCTGCTGGTTTGGGTAAAGACCTGGATGTGAGGGGTTGAAGCATGGTGTGATTTGTTAGAACTGGTGGAGGACAGTGTCTGCAATTGCTTCTGGACAGTGCTGGGGCAAAACCTGAAGAAATCTATTTGAAAACAAAGCTGTTGTTAGGGACAGATTTTTGCAATTTAAAGAGGCACATCTCATTTTTCATTCAGAAATGTGCAGATGCTCCATGGTGGGTATCGTTCCCAGAGGTGGCAGCTGTGGAGTTGTGTGCACTGGATGTGACCCAGTGGGTTGTTGGGCAGCTCTTCTACCTGTTCACTTCTGAGTTTAAGCAAAATCCAAAATTCATGCCTTGTTGACACAAAAAGAGTATGATGCATCTCCATCTACACCAGCTGAGTTTGATGTGTAACGTGAAAAAACCAAAAATGAAAGGGATGGACTGGAACAGGGACATGGGATCCAGGAAGGCTCATCTAGCTTTGATTTCTAGCAGAAAATATGGACTAATTCCCTCAGACCTGCAAAGAGGGGATTGGGAAAAGCCCAGCTCTTAAAATGCAGTGCAGGACTGTGTCTTGCACATGTGCTGCACATGGACCAATTCCTTTGGGGTGTGAGGGCCCTGGGTTTGAAACATCTCCAGGTGGTTGTGGCCAGTGGATCCCCCAGTATTTACAGCCAATGTCCATAATCAGGTTGCTCTGCCAGAAAAGGTGTTGGAGGTTGAGCTGCAGTCATCTCTGAACCTTTTTTCCTCCCTTGCAGGGCACCATCCGCAGGATCATTATCGAGAACCCGGATCAGGTATGGAAACTGTGCTGGGCTTCCCTGAGCTCCTGCAGGGGGGATGATAAACACTCTGAGAGCACACAGCTCACACCTCTGGGGGTCAGAGATGGAATTATGAGGGATGGAAAACACTGCAGAGTGGCCACTCAGGCTCCCATCTCTCAGCAGTTACATCTTTATTAATATTGATTCATTACTGTTTCTACTGTGTTCATTTCACGTAGTCCCTATGCAAGCACAGCCACACACACTCACATGTTCACATCCTAAAGGACAGCTCACATATCTTTAAATTACCTGTTTTTAGTCAAAATTACACTAATCCTGAGTTTGCTGTTTGACAAGATTTATGGAGTTTTTATTTACATGTTTTACAGGAGCCGTTATCCCCTTTTCTTAGAGGGGCCAGTTTCTCTCCTGGAAATAATGTTATCTATGAAAAAACAATAAGAAAATATGAGCTATTAAATCCCCTCCAGGTAAGTTGGGTGTTTATATTATCTACTGCAAGAAGAACATTGAGTTGGTAGCAGGAAATTGATGTTTCTGGGTTGATTTGGTTCTGGGGTTTTTCTTATTTTGGTTAGGAGTAGCTGCCAACCTGAGAACTGCCTTGTGATCTAGGATGCATTCTCAAAGTAACTGAAGAAATATTTAAAGAGAGCAGAAAGTGGAATGTTTGCCATATTTTTCCTAAGAATTCATTATTAATTAACAATGAAAACTGCTGTTGAAACTCTAGTATTGTCAGTCTGTATCTGAATAGTGGCTGTGAATTAGTTTCTTGTAATAGCTTCATAGCAGAATAACCAAGATACGTTTTTAGAAAAAAGAAATTAAAACCACAATTTTTTATTTTACTAACTCTTGGAAAAATATGTTTGGCAAATTTCATCTCACAATTGGTATTTTGTCAATAGGTAAAAAATACTGCTCCCTTTCATTGCTCTGAAACATTTCCAACAGGAAAAAAATTTGAAATATAGCATTTCTCAGAGTGATTTACCTGAGTTTTTTTTTTTACTTTGTTTTTTAAAATGGGACTTTTCATGCCTCTCTGGACTTTAGATAGCTGAATTTTCTGTGATATCCCATCTCTGAGGTGGAAAAGGAAAAAAACTGTAATTATAAATAACAGCTTCTTTCTTACTGCAGATGATGTGCAAAGAAAAGAATAAAAAATTGTGGAGTTTAGCCCTGGAAACCATAGTTGTACTTCTGGTTTTTGTTACCCAAGTGATGTTTGGATTTAGTTCAAATCAGGAGCATAGTAAAGGAAATTTCCATGTGTAGTGGGACATCTACCTTGGGAAAGGTTTTTCACCCGTGCTTCTCACTGGCAGCTACTAAAACTGAGAGGGAAGTTAGTGAATTACAGCCCTGTTAGGTGTAAAAGCAATTTAATTTGGATTATTGAATCATCCAAAGCCATCACCAGCACTGCCAGTCACAGACACATTTCATTCACTGCTGAGGTTGATGTCCCAGCCATGCAGGGTGCCCAGTATTAACCCTTTCTGCCCCAGCAGAGCCCTTTCCCAGCCATGCAGGGTGCCCAGCATTAACCCTTTCTGCCCCAGCAGGGCCATTTCCCAGCCATGCAGGGTGCCCAGCATTAACCCTTTCTGCCCCAGCAGGGCCATTTCCCACCCATGCAGGGTGCCCAGCATTAACCCTTTCTGCCCAGCAGAGCCCTTTCCCAGCCGTGCAGCCCAGCATTAACCCTTTCTGCCCAGCAGGGCCCTTTCCCAGCCGTGCAGCCCAGCACTGACAGCTCCTTTCTGTGCCAGGAGCGGCAGTTCCCGGTGTGCCCGGCCGAGCCGTGCCAGCCGTGCCCGCCGCTCGCGGTCACCCAGCAGTGCCAGCAGACACAGACGGGCAGTCCCTGCGAGCTGTGCCCGGGCCCGGGGAGTGACGAGTGCCGGGCACAGCCTGTGAGGAGGGGCACGGCCCCCCCCGAGCTGGTGAGTGCTGCGGGGTTCGTTCTTGACGTGGTTTGTTCTCGGTGCTGTTCGTTCTCAGGCAGCGACAGACCCCGGGAGTGAGTGCTTTCATGGCTCTGCAGTCCCCACAGGTTTGTGTGGGACCCTTGTCACTGAGCAGGGTCTGTGTGTCTGTCTGGGACTGTCCAAGGCTTTCTCACCTGGTGTTGGGGGGAAAGGCTGTTTGAGAGTTGTATTTCTCATTGTCACAGACCTGTGCTCAGGTGTGCTCTGACTGAGATGAGCCCGTGGTGTTCAGCTGGGCTCAGTCTCATGGGGCTGTTTGGTTTTGCTTTTCTTTACCCATCAATTCAGTCAGGTTTCACCTGTCAGTCTGTACACAAAGACTGAGGAATGCACAGCCTCTGCTTTGGGAGGAAACACTCATTGCTTTATAACTTTGGCAAATATCAGCTCAGCGTTCCTTTATTTCTATGCTGATCAGCCAGGGTTTCAAATGTATTTCAATTTGATGCAAAAGTTGTTGACACAAATTCAGTGGAAGCACTAAAGGAGCTTCCTGGTGTACCTGCAGCTGGGGAGGGAGTGCAGCAGGTCCCTCCTGTGCACCCAGTCGGTGTTTGGGTGACAAACACCCTGGGGACCTCAGTGTCAGACCTGTGCAGAACCTTCCAGAGCTGGACACTCCCATCAGCCAGCTCAGGACACTCAGCTTGGGCTGAGGTCACTGCTGTGGAAGCAGGACTTGGCTTGGTTCTTGTTGTTCTAAAGGAAGTCATTCCTCATTATTGAAAACCAGCAGACTCACTACCAAGAAAAGTGTAATTACAGTGAAAATTGCTAAGAGCAACCAGACCCAAATCCTACCTATAGCATTTCCATGTTCAGCTTTCATGCCAAAGAAGGGATGGTGTCCTGATGCCCTGCCTGTCTCCTGCCAGGTGAGCTGCCCCCAGGACAGCCCCGAGCAGCTGGACTGTCGCTTCTTTGGGGAGCTGCTGGCCGAGCTGCACCGCAAGAGCAATGACCTGTACAGCTGCTTGCTGCAGCACGTGGAGAAGATTGGGACAAGGTACTGCCACTGGATCTGTCATTGCCGTGCCCCACACATGCAGCACTGCACAGCTGGCAGGGACAGGGTTGTTTGGGAATTGGTTGTACTCCTTGTTTCTTCCTGACAGCTGGAATTGACTGGGTGTTTTACACATTCATCTGATTTGCAAGTAACTGAGGACATGGAAATGCTGTAAGCCAAGGAAATTTATTGAATGTGATGCTTAAGAATTGTATCTCCTACATGTGTTTGTACATTGAGCAAACAAGAACTTACAGCAAACTCTGACATATATTTCATGACACAATTCTATTGCTGTGTCCTGAGGAAACAACCCAAATGTCCAGATTTCCTCTCTCCTGTCCTGATGTTGTGTCATGGATTAAAGGACAGGCACCACCAGGCACAAAGCTCATTATCTACATCCAAATGAACGTAAAGCACGTTTTCTGCAGAGCCCTGCAGACCATCTGTGGCAAGGAATGAGAGTCACAGCAGGCATTGCCCTGCACAGCCTCCCCCCCTTCCATCCATCACCCTCATTCTTCCCCCTCACTTCTGATCTTGTCTGATGCCTTCCAGGATCACTGAATAAGGAAAGTGGTCCTGTAGCAGGGGAAAAGGGAATTTAACCATCACAGAAACCCTGAGAATGCCCAGTCAACACTGGGGGCAGGGCAGGGAATTGCAGCAGAGCTGTGGGCAAACCATTACCCAGGCAATTAAAGGAGTAATTGGGTTAACTGCCCATAATTGGGATAACTGCCCAAAGGACTGGGGATAGTCAGCCTGTGTTTGCAGTGCTGCTGGAGGACTCCAGTCTCCCCAGGAATTCCTCCACAGAGGGAAGGTAATGACTCATCAGCTGAAAAAGACCCTTCCTTGCTCTCTATTGTCCAGATAATCTTTTAGTGGTGAATATAGGCCTGAATCCTAGAAGTTCTCAGACAGCTTTTTGTGTTTTACAGGAACCACGACATTGAATTCACGTGCCAGGTAAGGCCCAGGCTGTCCCCTGCCACCACTGGGGGAGGGTTCAAGCAAATAAAGCCAAAGCAGTTGAAGTGAAGGAGGCTGGTCTTGGTTAGTTAATGCTTCCTGCTTGGTAAAAACATTCAGAGCCTGAAAACCACTGCCAGGCAGGTATTTGCAAATGTGGTAACACTGAAAGGAAACTTCAAGAATTTGCATTATTCCGTATGAGAGTCAAATTTTGGAAGTCTCTCCTGCTGCTCCAGTAATGGTTTCACTGGAAAATGACTTGCACAGGTACCTGTATTTTTACAATGTGTTTTTTGTAAAGGGTCTTTCAGTCCCTGGCCGGTGGAGCTGCTGCTGAGCAGCAGGTGCTGCACCTTTGAAGGCATTCAGTGTGAATGGGGCAGAAATACCTGTCCAGGGTTCGCCTGCAGGAAGCAAATGCCACTGAACCCTGGCAGCATCTCCTGGTGGTCATCTGGGGTTTATTGGCAGCCCATTCAGAAACACGAGGTTTTGCCCCCCATAAACTGCTGGGAGTTGTTGTAGCACCAGCTGTTAATTCCTGAGAGAGGATTGGTTTGAATACTGCTTTTAAATGTTGAATTTAAGCATTTGAATATATGCTTCATGTATCATTTTATCTCACTTTGTACATGCCCCACATATAAAAGACTTTGGAAGTTTTCTGGATAGACTTTGATCTATTTTTGTTCTTATTTGCCTTGTACTAAGGATGTTTTTCATAGCAGAGCTGTGTAATTAATGAAGAAACCACATTACTAATCTACCAGGCAAAATTCTTAATCAAGATGTCTCCCCTTTCCTCCCTTCTTTGCTTAGACTGAAGATATTGAAGAATTAATTCCCAAAGGACTGTCTGAGGCAACAAAGCAGCAGATTCGTTATCTCCTCCAGGTATGGGAGCTTGGCAGCCTGTAGGAGCTGGGAGCAGTGGAGCTGGCTCACACACTGGAGGGACTTGGTACATAACACCCCTCCCTCTGTATTCCCTCGTCCCATTGTTTCTAGAGTGAGGGGGTGGGATGGTGGCTTTACAGGAAGTGTCACACGGACCCACAGTCCACTTGTGGATTTTAAACTGGGCTCTACTGGGGCTTTCCTGCAGTTTCACTGGAAACTGTCTTGGCTTTTGACCACTGACACGAGAACAGAGACCTTTCATCTTTCTGTGTTGTGTATTAAGGCTTTGAAAGCCAAACACAAACAGGAGGTGCTAAAAACCCAGAAGCAGAGGCTGAATCCCACCTGCTCCCAGCCCAGCCCCGTGGCTGGGCATGGAGCAGGGAGGGAGCTGAAGAACCAGCCCAGGACAAAACCCTTCACACCTGACCCACAACAGGAATGGTTCTGTTTGCTGTTGGATGCCAAAAGCACGGCTCAGCACGCAGAGCTGCCTTTGCCAGGCAGGTGTGTCAGAGCAGGATCCAGGGCAGCCTCAGCAGGAGAGTCCTGATCTGGGCTCCCTCAGGTAGGGGGAGGGAGAGCCTACCTGGGAGCTGCACCTTGGAATCACTTCCTGGTAAAAAAAATCCATTGAAATGAGGTTGAGGAGGAGCAGCCTAGTCTGAGTTCAGAGCTGCCCTGCTCTGACATCCCCATCCCTTCCAACTGGAATTATTGTGTTATTCTATGCTTCTCTTACAAGGAAGATGGACATCAACCCCCAGATATTGCATGGTCTCAGTGGCACACTGTGCTGGGAGGCTGGCTCAGCTCCAGGTGGAAAGCTGGAACAGGCATTTCCTGTTATCTCTGTGTCCAGCTGGTTTTACATCCTCACAGCTGTGATTATAAAATGCAGCCAGAATGGCTTTTGGGGAACCAGGTGCTGTCAGGATCCACCCAGGACACAGCTGGGAGGGAAGGGTTTGCACAGCTCAGGATTCCAAGCTGGGAATGCCCAGAGGCTCCTCTAAGGACACAGAGAATTCCACTGGGATTTAGCAACCTCTAGCACTAAGCAGTTGCTGAGTGGGGTTTTACTTACATTTTTATAGTCTAAATTTCACCCTTTGACTCAATTCCTTCTTTCAAACTGCTCTATAGTCTATTACACAATAAAACCATAAGACAAAAGTAAAATTCCACTTTAATCACAAAACAAACAAAAAGGTGAGTTGCACTAGGAATGAAGTCTCAGTCACACCACGGCACCAGTGGGGATAAAAAACTGGGCAAGGGCCAATCCTCATATGGATAGAGAGCATGAGAGCTCCAAGTGAAGGGAACACACAGGAGGGTTTCATTTTGTCTGGACAGAAAAAAAACCACAGCTTTTGCACTGAATATTCAGCCCTTCAAGGAGTGTTATGACTTGAGGAGTTATTTGTGTGTCATTTCAAAGTCTATTATGTTTCTTTTAAATATTATAAATGTATCATGAAATGCAACCATTTATATTGTCACCTGAATCAATACACAGCTATTAAAGGCATTAAAATTAACATTCCAAAGGAGAACAGTGGGCTGTGGTCACTTACGGTTTTCTCTTTCATCCAGGTGACTCCTTTCATCTTTGGGATCTTTTTCCTTTTAAAGGGAGGTGTTGGCTGTATGAGCTTTTTTAATTTAAATTTTTTAAAATGTTAATTAAATTCCATCATCCTTGAGCCCAAAGCTTTGCCAGATCTCAAACATGACTCATTCCTCTGTGCCTTTTCAGGCAGGGCAGTCATTTTTAAAAATCAGTGTAAGCACAAAGCTTTTAAAGCTCAAATAATAATTGTACAACAATTGTACATTTATTTTTCCCTTTATTGGTGTACAAAGGCAGTTCCTTACTCTGTTGTTCCTTCCATTTTAACAATGTCCTGTGTTATAAGGCAGAAATTGAACACTGGCATTTGCAGAACAAAGTGCAAGGAAAATGTTTCCTGTAGAAACTGTGGGCACTTCAAAGGACGTGCAATGGTTTTAGAAGTTACTGTCAGCTGTAAAGCAGTTTCTGTTCTACCTCTCGTCAGGCATATTGTAAACAAAGCTCCTTAATTAAACCAAATTATCCCTTTCATTTCTCCCCTCCCAGATGAGAGCGACATCGGACAAATCCCTGAGACTTGTGCTTTCCACCTTCAAGAACCTGCGGGAGGAGCTCTGCCATTTGCAGGATGACCTGGGGGTGAGTCCTGCTCCTCCTCCAGCTGCTCCCAGCTGGAGCAGGAGCCCGGGGCTGGCACTGAGGCTGGGGCTGTGCTGGTGGCAGTGGCTGCTCTGTCAGTGCCTCAGGGGGCTGGATGGACAGGGCTGGCTTTGGCAGCCCCATAGGTTCTCTGGGCAGGATGGACAGGGCTGGCTTTGGCAGCCCCACAGGCTCTCTGGGCAGGATGGACAGGGCTGGCTTTGGCAGCCCCACAGGCTCTCTGGCGTTCAGCCATCCCTGTGGATGCAGGCACCAGACAATTGCTGTTGTTCCCCACACCAGCCCAAGTGCTCAGCACCGCTGGGAATGTCACAGCATTGTCCTGGAAAATGCAAAGTTGAGGGAGAAGAGTTTGAACTTGAGCACAGAACAAGGGGTCGGTGCAGTGGACTTAGTTTTGGGGTGTTTTTGGTTGTTTGGGGCTATTTGTTGGCTTCTATTTAAGACTGGAAGGGCAGTGTCCAGGATCCCAGTGCTCATCACCCAGCACAAAGCCACAGGCACTACAGTGTGTGCTATGTACCTAAACCCCAGACTTTCAAGAAAGTTGAGCATTCTCTCAGTTCTAAAACATCCCTTTATTAATGACTGTGTTGCACTTTATGGGAAGAGTTTACTGAAAAATTGCAGCTTTTGACTGTAAACTTTTGACTTATGTCCTGCAGAAGCTGGAAACTGACAATATCTTGCTGAAGAAGGATTTGGCTTTTAAGGATTCCCAAGTGAAAGAATATGAAACAATGCTGGCTTCTCTGAGGGAGAACAATCGTCAGCAGCAGGTAAATCAAGAAACATTTCCAGTGCCATTCCAGGCAGCCAAAATGGGGACAATTTGCTGACTTCTGGGTACTCTGAGTAACTGCTGCCTGCTGTGTGTGTGATGCTGTTCCTCCCCTGAGCAAGTCCAGGTGCTCATTCCCCCTGTGCTTTCCAGCAAGGGCTCAGGGACAGCACTGCCAAATGCCGCTCCCTGGAGGAACAGCTCCTGTCCCTGCGGCTCAGCGAGGGTGACAAGGAGTGCCAGCTGAAGGAGCTGGAGTACGGCAAGAGGGCCCTGGAGCAGGAGATCCAGAGCCTCAAGCTGCAGGTGAGGGCTCCCTGACTGGGTGCAGTAGCTGAGTCCCAGACTCAGAGGGATCAGTGTAGGAGAATTAACAATGAAAACTCTGTTTGTAAAATAAAATTGGGATCTGTGCTGCAGAGCTGCTCCAGCCCCACCCTGCAGACCACGACAGACGAGCTCTCCAGCTGCTACGTGGAGATGATCAACAACCTGAGGGAGGACAAGGACAGGGAGATCCGCAGCCTCAGGGTGAGGGGCCCTGCTGCCTGTGTGCAGGGACAGCTGCTCTGCACTCACAGCAGCAGGGATCTTCCACAGGCACTTTTTGCTTTACTCACAGACACTGGTGATGGTTTGAAACCTTTATAGTAGAACATAAAATAGTGATTTTAGAAAAACCCAACTGTTCTTTACATGAAGAAATTAGGGATCAACCTGATTAGTGGGCTGTCCTTAAAGGGATATTTTGTGTGTCCTGATAACCTAAGAAATTATCAAAGTCAAAATATGCTTAATAGGAAACAAATCCCAGTCACAGCTGTATTTCTCTCATAGAAATCAGTGGTAAGTCTCCAACTCTGGAAGCCAATTCAACTGGTTCAGTGTTGGTTTAGCTTGAGAATTCTAAAATAATTTAATTAATACTGGATAGAATTCAGTCCAATTAGCACTTCCTGTATTTACTGTGTGGTTCAACTCCCTGACCTGAAAATCCCTGGGCCTCACTGTTGATGGTGTTAATGAAAAGCCACCCCTGGAGCCCTGGGTGGGTGCTGAGGGGCCCTGCCCAGAGCCCCCCACACCTGAGAGCTCCTGCCTTGTTCTGCAGTCCCAGCTGTGCCAGTTCCAGCAGGACATAACCAGGAGAGAGGGGAGCAACAGTGACTTGCAAATGAGGCTGCACGAGCTGACATCGCTGCTGGAGGATAAAGAGGCTTTTATTAAACAACAGCAAGAGGTAAAATAATACAAGTTATTTCTCTTCTAAGAGTTTTTGTGTTTAAGTCTCCATGGTACTGTGTAGGTGGAACCTTAGCAGGAAGTCCCTTGTCCTCTCCTGGCTCAGGAGAGGGATTAGGATTTGTTCTAACTGAATGCTGTTTCTCTGACAGCCTTCTGGAAGGGCAGATTTTCAGACTGTTGAGACAAATTTTTGCAAATATTTTATTGTGGCTTTAGTGAACTGATACTTCAAAAAACATGACTTCACATCAATGTTTGCTTTTGGTTCTGTCAGGAGCTCTTCAGACTGAAGCACGAGAAGTTATCGGGCAGTCAGTCCCCCGGGGTGACAGCCATCATCACTAAAAAGTAACGTGTTATTCACCTTTTTCAAAAACACATCAATTGGGCTTTCCTTTGTTTAGGCTCTGTTAAGCAACCTGTTCAACTCTCCACAGGTATAGGAATCAGTATCCTATTCTGGGTCTCCTATCTGATGACTACAAGGTCACATCACCTGTCAATAAATCACAAACGATTGTAATTGAGAGGACTGGAGAGATCTGGAAACATGTAAGTTTACCTGGATATGGACTGTTCCCTCTGCAATCCCTAAGTGTTCAATTTAACTTCAAAGAAGTATTACCCAAACTGAGAGCTCAGCGATGCCCTCGTGGTAATTTAACTGCAAAAAGCGAAGTGACTGACTGCAGCCAGGGAACTGTCCTGGCTCTTGGAGCAGGCAGTAATTGGTGGGTGTGGTACAAATAAAACCTTTTGTTGTTTTCTCTGGCACGTAATTACTCTGAACAAAAGCATCAGCTTGCTCTAACACCGGCCCCGGGGTGTTGCTGTACTGGGCAGGTCGGCAGGGACCGTGTCCTGCTGTGCTCTCAGGTGAGCAGGGATGTGGGAGGGCTGTGCTCCTCGGCATGAGGAGCATTAATGACTGCAAGCCATTAGTAAAACATACAAAGCACCCCATCCCTGAAACTCACCCTGAGCCAGGGCAGTGACGAACCCAGGAATGCAGAAGAGTGGTGACGTTTTAAGGAGTGATTCAGAGTAAAAATAGAAAACAGGGCTGCAGAAGCTATTTCTGTTACAGGCAGGGCTCGTGGTGCCAAGTCTGGCTACAAGGTAAAGGCTGCAGAAAGGGCAGGGTGGCAAGCAGGGGTGGTGGCTGCAGGCACAAGGTCACAGCAGCACCTGGACCCACCCACGGGGGGACACAGCCAGGGGACAGTTCTGTGACAGCCTGAGCAGATGCAGGTAACACACCTGGGCATGTCCCTCAAGGGGACCTTGCCTGCAGCAGGATTAAAAAAGCAAAAGGCTCAGGGCACTGGCAAAGAGCAGAGTTTTATTACTGATCCTTAAACCTCACCCAGGTGCATTGCAACCTAGTCAAATGTCAAGCAATGAAACATCAATAGAGAAATGAAAACAAGTAGGTAATTAAATGAGATGCTTTATGGGAGATAGTTCTGTTTCATAACAAAAACAGGTTTGTGTATTTCTTCTAACAAGCTGTTTGTTTCTTTTAGGAATGAGAGAATCCTCTGAGCCCTCAGAGCTGCTCCAAGGAGTTCACAAACCACTAAAACTGCTTTACTTTCTGCTCTTCTGCATCCAAGAAAAGGTTCAGTCTGATAGTGAGGAAGGCTGGGAAAACATTAAGGACTCACTTTTCCCTGGGAAGAGTGGGATGCTATCCCTCTGTGGACCTCAGCTGGTCTTGACTAGCTCCTGTTCTTCAGCCAGTCCTGAGGCAATCTAGGAGACAAAAGGAAGACACCTGAAACCTTTTCCTCTTCATCCTTCTAGCCATGTTCTGTCTCTTCATGCTGAGAGTGGGAATGACCCTGATGTCAGCCCCACCCCTCCCACAGCTGCTTTCAGTGCAGAGTCACAGGCTGCATGGGAACTTCAGAAATACCTCACTGGGAACTGCTCCTTACCTTACACCTGCCTCTGTCTGGGAAGCTCGGACACCAAGGACAAAACTTCCATCAAACCCAGCTTCTGACCTGGCAAAAGCCAGCAGGACCCAGTTCAGGGAAGGGCTGGGCCAAGGCTCATTCTAGAGAATGCTTCTGACCTCAGAGGTGATATATTTTCAGCCCCAAACCAGCTGTATTTATTTGCTGTGCTTCAAATTTTCAAGAACTTGGTATATTTTTATATAGAAGAACTTTGTGTGAAAAAAACTCGTGGACTAAATTTCCTTATCAGACCAACCTGCCATTTACAATTTCCACTCTTAGAAGGACCACAGAAATTCTTTCAAACCGATTTGGTGTTCATGATTCAGTAGCTGTCTGAGCAACACAGCACAGAGACTCACAGGGAAAGTTTGCAATGCTGCAATCCAAAGGTGCTCTTTTGTCGTGGGGTTCTTGCTTTGCTTTCCTGCTGCAGCCATGTATTTCTGTTCCCAGATCCTATAGACCCTAGGCCGTGTTTAATGGGGAAAGAATGCTGGAGGCTACCTGTAACATGAAATAAACCCAAGTCTAACTCTCTGGGTCATTGTCTGTCTGTCCTGGAAACAGCTTGTGTACAGCTGGAGGGGTGTAGGTGGTGTCTTGTTCCTCTCCATGAATCTTTACAAGTGAAGGACTGGGGCTGGATCTCTTTTCTGGCTGCTGCTGCCAGAACTTCCTGAGGTGCTGCTGGATGTCCAGCTGGCCTTGTGTTCTTCAGGACTGGGCAAAGAGCCACGAGTAAAACCTGTTCCTGCTGCTGCTCTTTGAGTGGGGCCAGGCTGAGATGGGCCTGCAGTTTCTGCAGTTTCACCAGCCTGGTCCCCCCTTCAGCCTGGCTTTAATTAGTTAAATACCCTCATTTGAAGGAGGAGTGCCTTCCCCCTCTGCAGTCAGTAATTATTCTAAAACAGATTCTAAAGCAGCCCACTTTTCTGCAGAGCAGTGAATGAAAGGTACATCTACACCCAGAGCTAAGGTGCTCCTGCTATGGGACAGTGGCAATGCAATAAATAATCTTAGTTACACTGTCAGCAAAAAACTTTTCACCTTTGGTGATCTAAAACACAAAAAGGACTAAAAACAGCATGTCTCTTCCATGCCATCAGTTACCTGTGCAGGTGCTCCTTGTGCTCCCACCAGGACCAGGGCTTTCCCACAGCTCAGACCAAGCTACAAAGAGAGAAATGGGAGTTATTAATGGCCACAGTTCCTGATGGCTCATCCCAGCCATGGATTTCCTGAGCAGCTCCTCACCTGTGACACCAACCTGTGTTTCCTCCACTCCAGGGCACAGCACAGGGAACTCTTTAAGGTGGGACAGGGCTCAGAGCAGGAGCTGCTGGGTGTGGTGAGACAATTCCATGGCAAAGGCCACCATCAGGCAAATGCTCTTTTCAAATCCAGCTGATCCATCCCAGTGGAAACACCATCCTGGGACAGCCAGGAAAGCTGCAGCCTGCTTACAAACAGCCCAGGTTGCTGCTCAGGCCAGCCACTCTCTTTCCTGGGGACAAGGACAGCTCCTCAAAGAATCTGAAGGCCACCAGACCCTGTAAATGCTGCAGAGCAGAGGCTGTAACTACACTTTGTACTCACAGAAAACACAAATCAATTGTCAAAAAGCTGAATTAGACTAGTAGATGAAGCATATGGCCATTTATTTATAGGCTGGTTTTGTTTTCAAACCATATGCATTTAAAAAGCAAACTTAGTATTTTTTACTATGAGGTACCTGTTACTGTTGGCTCAGCTGTCCCCTTTGCTGTGGAACTGGAACTGATTTACCTAATGTGATTTCTGCTGAAGTTTACAGAAAAACATTTTCTCATTTACTCAGCTCTGTAAATCCTGGTTAGAAACATATTACTTTAGCTCATTTCCCACCTCAATTTCAGCTAGGTTCACCAAGACTTCTACATTTTTTGTAGGAACAAATTAGAAGTCAGACACTATTTACTTTATATAATTACAATATACATTCTGCCCTGTCTTTATCCGCCAGAATGCAGAGTCTTGTTTTGCACTGAAAAGGAAAAAACTGTCTTTGTTTTGACTGACCTTTCTGCAGTATTGAAGTTTCTCTGTCTCAGCTGTAAAATAAAAGCCAGAGAGCCCTGGCTGGGAAGTCCCTGACAGCTCCAGCAGCCACCAGCCCACACCCAGTACCTCACCTTTACCTCCAGAGTTCTGCTGCAGCTCTTCCTCATTTTCTCTCTAATTTATTGCCTTTAATTGTGGGCAGTTGAAACCTGAGGAAAGACAAACATAGCTGATGATCAGGATGTGAATCACCTTTAACTGCACCTGTCAGCCCAATAAAAAGCTGCACCAAACATATCTGACATTTCAGAGCAAGCCCTGCACACCTTTGGGAGGCTCTGCTTGCTCAAGCACCCCTGACCTGTCACAGCTCTCAAATATTTACTGGGAGAGGGCATTGAGAAGGATTTGGGAACTGTTCCTCAAACTGCTGAGGACTCAGGTGCCACTTTATCCTTCAATTTCAGAAGATTTAAAACACCATTCCTAGTAAAATCTTATGTCAAGAGCAGAAACCAACCTCCTGCTTTGATACAGAACAATCAATTACCTGATTATTTGGTCCATCTGTAGAGTGGAAAAATGAGCCAGCACAGCCATGGGCAGAGTCTGGGATCATCTTCAGGTGAAGAAACTCCTGTATTCAACATAACATTCAGGAACAAAGCACTGACATTGTCATGTCTTAAATCTCTAAGATTTTTTCCCTTCTGACTGCTGGGCATGCAAGGAAAAGCAGCAACAAAACCCAGATGAATTAATTCCTGTCTGCTTAATTTCTGCTCTTTGTGCAAAACCTACGAGTTCAGTGGCTCAAAGCCTGTTGGAAATCCTCGACGAAGGGTTCATTTAATAGCACATGCTCTTCTTCAGTTTTTTAATCTGTTAGTGATGTTGCAATCCAAGTATTCTAAAAAGAGAGGGAATTTAGGATAGCAGCATTTTTAGCATTTCATTCTGCAAGCTGTTATTACACGGTAATAAGATAAAAACCTACCTCTTTTTTCCCAAAATATGTGAGAAGTTTTTTTGTTCTCTTAAAGGAAAAAAAAATTCAAAGGAATGTCAGTACCAGACTTGATAATTATTTTAGAAATAAGCAAAACAAACACAAATACATTACCTGTAAGTCTAAAGGGTTAAATCAAACCCAATGTTCTCTCCTCAACAGTCTGATAAAGAGACCTGCAGTAACCTGTTTACTTGAAATGTGATTACATATTAATTAGTGAATAATGCAATTAAAAATATCAGGTGATTTTACAGAGAAAGGGACTTTGCTAAACACCATAAATGAAAAGGAAACTCCAAAAAAATCTGGAGTGCAAGAGATGCGTTTTATTGTATGCCCGTTACGATGAGTAACACATTTAGAAATAATAATCCCACAGAACAGTGACAATCTTATTTTACAGCGTGTACATCATTTTTTACAGCCACATAAAACACTTATTTGTCTAAGAGATTTCCCAAATTTTCACTTTCTGAAGTTTAGAAATATAAAAAAAATTTATTCTCAAGGAACTGATTCTCATCTGGTGCAAAAACAAAATATGAACATTATCTGGAACACAAAGCCACAATATAGCATGAAGTTACAATTTCTCATGTGAACAGCTGTGTGCAAACATGAAGCAACTAAAAAAAGTAAAAAATACACATTATATGCATAACATTTATGACCAGGTTTTTCATTAAATAGCCCTAGACCAGCTCGTTATATAAGCGCCATTGGATTTGCAGCATGCTAACACAAAGCATTTTTAAAGGGATGCATATTTTAAATGTATACACTGTAAACTCAAGATCCACCTCCAAACTCTAGTGGCAGCAGGTTTTTCTGGTTAAATACTGCATATATACTTTCTTACAGATTGAAAATGCATGTTTATAGCATGGTATAGATCTTTTTTTAAAAGAATCGATTAAAAGGTGCAATTTTACGTCTATATGGAAAATTTCATATTAGGAGGTAGGACAGTAACTGTCATACCTGCTAAGAACACTGCCCTAAAGAACCTCTAAGTACTTTGAATTTTAATTAAAAAACCCCTACAGTTTTCAACTGTTTTTAATATTCTTTTTAGAGAAGACTTTAAAGTAGCGAGGAAAAAAAATTAGTGTTGAGTCACAACACTATGAGCTGCATCCATTTTTATCCTTAAAAAAAAAAAGTCAAATTCAAAGTTAATTTTGTTATATGTGCCATACTGAACAACATTCAACTGTAGTTTCAGATAAAAAAAGGGAAATTATATACATATACATCTTTAACCCTAGCACCAGAACACCACCTCTGAGACCATAACATAATGTTCTATTTTAAACATCATATCCTGCAATAAAATAGGTTAGCAGCTTTGAAAACCAGTAAAAAAATGCTTCTTGGACCTAAACTAATAAAGGAAACCAAAAAGTTTCCCTATGAAATGTTTAAAACAAAAACCCAAACCAAACCGAACAAGGACACCCCCCCACCCCGAATTTCACCAGTTCTGGAATTCAATTTCTAGGCACAATTGAAAACGTTGTGATGAAGTGTCTGACTAAAACTCCCTGTCCCAAACTGCACAAGAAGTGAAGAGGGGGCTCCTTTGCAAACCTTCTGTAGCTCACCCCACCAGGGATCTGTTTCCACACTGGAGACACACGTTGGGACTGACAGAATGGCTCACACAATCAGCTCTGCCCTGTCCTCCAGACCCAGCCATGGCAAATACTGTTCACTTGGAGACATTCATCCATCTTTCTGCAAATGTAAGACATTCATCCATCCTCTGCATTCTCTAGTGCTCTTTAGGTTCTGATCAGCAACAATCATAGGGCTATGAGATCCCCTGCCAACCCTAATACTTTTTAAGACTTTTAATACAAAGAATGTAAAGTTATGGTTTAATATCAAGCTTTGAAACCAGGAGAAACAGTTCGTGAGATTTATTTTTTTCCCCAATTAGCATATCACAGTTTCTACACTGCTGGAGCTCACCTATCACATTATGGCCTCTTTGTGGTGCCTCATTATGTGCTGATTTTTCTCGGAGGGCCTGCGGAAGCCCTTTTTGCAGAACTCACACCTGTGGGGGTAGTCTTTGGTGTGGATGGAGATGACGTGGCGCTTAAAGCCCGACGCGTCCGTGGTGCTGTACTCACAGTACTGGCACTGGTACACCTTCCTGCCACTGTGGGTCTTCATGTGCTTCTTCAGTTCGTTCTGCTGCCTGAAGCCCCTTTTACACCTTTTGCATTTAAAAGGCAGGTCCTTGGTGTGAACGGAGAGGATGTGCCCACTGAGCACAAAAGGGTCGGAGGTTTTGAAGTCACAGTGCCTACACTGGTGGATCTTTTTCCCTTTATGGGTCTCGCTATGCTTTTTGAGCTCCGAGGGCCGGTGGAAGCCTTTCTCACACACCTCACACTTGTGGGGAAAATCCTTGGTGTGCACTGAAATGATGTGTCGCTTCAGGTCACTGGAGTTGGTGCTCTTGTGGTCACAGTGGGGACACTGGTGAGTCTTATGCCCTTGGAAGAGCTCGGTGTGCTGCTGCAGCTCCTTCTCGTCAGCGAAGGCCTGGGGACAGTGCTCACATTTAAAGGGCAGGTCGGTGCCGTGTTTGGTTTTGATGTGAGTTTTCAGGTTGGACTGGTCAGCGCACCTGAACACGCAGTGCTGACACTGGTATGGCTTTTCCCCCGTGTGGGTCCTCATGTGCTTTTTCAGCTCCGAGGGGTGGCGGAAGCCCTTCCCACACTCCACGCACACATGAGGGAAGTTCTTGCTATGGACTGCCAGCAGGTGCCTGTTGAGCAGCCCCTGCTCTGCAGTCTCATAGTCACAATATTTGCACTTGTGGAGCTTGGGCTCCTTGTCCCTCAGGATGAGTTTATTGGAACTCAACGGGCTCGCCTCTCTGTATCTTCTCGTGTACTCTGTAAACTCGTGCGTTTTATCAACTTTATTTATAAGTTTATGGCTTTCCAGATGATTGTGGAAACTTACTT
Source organism: Passer montanus (assembly GCF_014805655.1). Taxonomy (NCBI): domain Eukaryota; kingdom Metazoa; phylum Chordata; class Aves; order Passeriformes; family Passeridae; genus Passer; species Passer montanus. The sequence continues at coordinate 4,117,367 of NW_024369818.1, forward strand.
TTTTGTTAGTTGTAAAGTCACAGTCTGTACACTGGTATTTCTTCTTGATCATATGATCGGGATGGTTCTTCATATGCCTTTTCAAGAATCCTCTGGATTTAAATTTTTTCCCACAAATATGACAAGGGTAAACTGTTAAGGGCTGTCCATCAGGACCTATTATAACAGCTGTTTTTGAACAAACAAAAACAAGTTATGAAGGAAACACATTTACTGATTAAGAAGTTTTAAATCAGCCAAGTGCTGTTCAGATTCATGCACTTACACTTGCAGCAGAGAGAGAGTGGCTCAGTAGTTTAAAAACAACCAATCCACAGCACCTATAGTTTATATAGTTCTGTTTTAGAAACTGCTCAAACAGATCAGGAATATCACATGTGCACTGAATATAGCCATGGGTACTTTTTAATAGCTTGCAACATTCCAATGAATTGCATCAGCCCTGGGTGTACTGACTCTGAATAGCAAAATATGACATTTTCTAGGCACAGAACTGGAGGGGGGAAGGACACAGGAAATACGCAAATCATCATTTATAGCTTTTAATTCTGCATCAGCTTAAAAAAGAGAAAAGGAATAGGACAGGAGTAAGTGGCACTCCGTGACAATACCGTAACCATCCAGTGTTTACCTGTTTGCCATTGCCTGGCCTCTCCTCTCCTCCTTTTCTTGGTTTTTTGTTTGAGCACTCTATTAGTGCTAATGCTATCACAAATCTGCAGGTACTGTGTTGCATTACCGTTTTTGTTTTCTAATCGTGTATCCAAGTTATTTCCTAGAAACAAAAATTAGACACCATAAAAAACCTTAAACAACTTGTTTCTTTGGGACTGACGACTGGAATTGCACAGCAGCATTATCTACTTACTAAAAACAAGCATTGCCCATTCCTCTACAGCAATATACATTTAAAAGTAGTGTGCTAATGGGAACCCCTATCTATCTTTTCCAGCAAAAGTCAAGGGTATGATTGTTTAAACACTGATTCATTTCTAATTATATTCCATGACTTTTATTTAACTTGTTTTCACAACTGCATTATCTATTTTCTGTCTGCAAAACTACATTAAAAACTTGGCAGTGCCTCCCAACTTCCCCACCCCCTCTGAAGGCCTACAGACATCTAGAATTGTTTTCATTCAAAACAACAGAGAAAGACTGTGGAGTCCTTCAGTATCTAATTTATGGCTCATTCTTTGCATCTCTGATTAGGAGCACTAACACAGAAATATTTGCTCTTTCAAAGACAGTTTTAGTGCTGTTAAAGGTTCTCACCTGCCGCTTGACCATCTTCGTATCTTCGGGGAAGCCTTCTTTCATCTCCTGCAGAAAATGGTATTTTAGTCATTATAAAATAATTTTATTTTTAAAGATGCTGCTTTTGAAAGCCTGATAATGAGAGAAAACTAACTTAGCTAATAAGTAACAGGTTAACACCATCCACGTGGAGATGTGCAGCTCGGTGTTGTGTAATCATGAGTCTCAGGAACCAAAATCCCATCTCTGAGAGGAGTTAATATCCACCCCATCAGTGTTTGCATGCTTACCCTGCTGGCTCTCCTGCTTTCCATTATTAATATGCTGGTTTCTGCAAAATTTAACCTCATCTATCCCCTCAGATAGCAATGCAGAGGTTATCTGAAATGCACACTTTGCTCCTGAGATGGAAGCATGCTATCTGCCTGGAGTGGAAGGAGGCAGATAAGAGGGCTTGGCCCTTATCAGCCTCTCAGCACAATGGAGATTTGGAGATGCACAAGGAGTACCTCAGGAGCACATTTCTGATTTTGCACTGGAAATATTTGCTGCTATGTGCCAAAGCTCTGTGGTTCTAAAGTACTTTACCAGCCCAGCTGTTGGGCTCTCCTTAACACACCAAGGAATTTTCACTACCTTGCTTAATTAATTGTAACAGAAACTATGGAAAACTTGACATGCTCTTAACAAACATTTAACACACCAAAATCCAAGGAAATTATACAAAAGAATAGACAGAAGTCACAATATATCCTAAGACACTTATACTATTTGAAAACAAATCACTTTTTTGTTTCTCACCTGAAGGACTAACAAGTTTAAAACATGTCTATAAACTGAAATTATTAGGAACATATTTACACATTTATTCCTACTATTCCCTTTTTAAAGTCTTTCCCCCTTCCCCCTCCTAATGTAAAATACTTAAGGCTGTTCTTGTTGTTTAAGATCTTCAACATTAAGCATCAAACCCCACATACTCTGTACATTTGAGCTGGGATCTGAAACAAAATCAAACTTCTAACAAGCTTTCCTTTCTACTCCATGAAACCCAACACACAGCAATCACTGCATGGCAGAGATCAGGAGCTGTTTCCAAACCCCAAGAACAAGGTGAGGTCATCCCAGAGATGCTGGCAGCTGGATGAGGGAGGAAATAATGGCAGGGATTTTCAGGAAAGAAGCACAGGTTCCTACCGTAAGCAGCAGCCCAAGCAACAGGGACAAAGGTTTTATTCACGCCAGAGTCCTCCAGTCTTTCCCCCTTCCCGCTCCTAATGTAAAATACTTAAGGCCTGTTCTTGTTGTCTAAGATCTTCAACATTAAGCATCAAACCCCACATACTCTGTACATTTGAGCTGGGATCTGAAACAAAATCAAACTTCTAACAAGCTTTCCTTTCTACTCCATGAAACCCAACACACAGCAATCACTGCATGGCAGAGATCAGGAGCTGTTTCCAAACCCCAAGAACAAGGTGAGGTCATCCCAGAGATGCTGGCAGCTGGATGAGGGAGGAAATAATGGCAGGGATTTTCAGGAAAGAAGCACAGGTTCCTACCGTAAGCAGCAGCCCAAGCAACAGGGACAAAGGTTTTATTCACGCCAGAGTCCTCCAGCTGGGTGTCTGGAAGGGATGTGGCTTCTTCTTCCCCTACAATAACTTCCATATAAACTTCATCTGCTATTTCAGCACAGCCTGGATGAAGGGAGGAGAATAAACCTTTAATTTTATTTTGCCTGTCCTAACTTTTCCTTCATTTAATTTGCTCTCGCTCTGATTGATATCCATTATAAATTAGTTTTCTTCCTTTGGCATTTAGGGGATCATTGCTTATTCAGATATTCCTTAAAGAGAGAAAACATGTATCAATAAATACTAATCCAAAACAAATGCCCACAAAATTTCCAATAGACAAACTCATGAACTTGCAACTGATGACATTTGCCACTTTGTCAGAAAGCTGCTTAATTCACAGTAGGAAAATAGAAAAATAAGAAGTTTGACTACCCTCATTAACTTCATCCATGGACATGTTAAATTTAATATAAATAATGAAATGATTGCACACAGTATGGACAAAGTGCATTATCCACATCACTTTAATTATAGCCTGCTTTTCATTTTTGGGGAAGATGAGCTTTCTACTACTTCAGGCTGAAGAATCCATCAGAAAATAATTAAAAATGTCCTTGAGAATGATGGTTATATGGGTGTACAAACAAGCATGAGAAACAAGAATGTTTCTTATTATGCTTACTAATATCTTCATCTTCCTGAGAAGAGTCCTTAACAGCCATGTAAACCATTTTTTCTCGCTGCATTCTCCCAACACCTCCTTGTTCAATGACTCCAGCTACAGAATGGCCATTGTGAAAGTCACTCTCAGTGACAATTTCTGTCCCACCTCGAACAAAAAGAAGTTACACACATTAAGTCAATGTGAACAAAGCCACTGGTAAGATTAATTTCAGATCCAAATATTTTTTTGACTTGCTGGGACCACCTCCCTGAGAGCAGCTCAGAGAACAGCCCTGCTGGGAATTACTTCTCGGCCATCACATTTTGGCTGTCCCTGGTGCTGCACGAGCAGTCTGTCCCTTCTGTCCCTGGAGACTGAGCCCAGCCCCAGAGGAGCAAAGTGTATTTGGGAACAGAGCCTGGGAATGATCTAAAGGTTTCAGCTCCAAGAACAGCCAAGAGGGGGATTCTGCTCTTTCAGGAACAGACACAGGTGAGTTGTGCATCCCCTCAGAGCACAGGGATTGCTGGTCTGTCTGTGGGGAGAGGGAAGTGCAGAGAATTCTGAGTCCCTTGGTTCACCTGCAGCCCCAGAATTCCTCCCCTCTCTCTGCAAAGACCACCAAAGGCTCCCACCCACAAAAGGGATCCACTCCAGAGGCTCTGCTGTGCTGACACTCTTGTGTCTTGCAAAGTCAAAGAAAAGCAGCAGCTGAAAAAACAGCTGCAGACACACAACCACTTGTACACTTGGGCTTTGGCTGCCTGAAAATAGCCCAGCTAATCAAAAAAGAACTCGAGACTAATCCATACCCAGCATTTGTGCATCTGGGCAGCCTCCACAAATGTCACATTCTACAGAACACTCCAGTCACTGGATTATGTGCAATGAAGAACAAACACAAAGACCCTGAAACACTTCACACTACTGAAAGAATAAATAGGATTTCAAGGTACCTATTTCAACATCATCTTCAGCTTCAGCTTTAAATATGTAGACTTTGATAACTTCTGAACCAAAGCCATCATCTTTAGCAACATCATCATTTGCTACCTCGGTACTGATCTTCAAGGGAGTGCTTCCTATATGGTCCAACTTCTCTCCAACATCATCCACTGCAAAGAGAGGAGAACAATAATGAGGTTCAAACACATTTTTAGAAGTCAAAGTAATCAGTAGCATGATTTTCTCCACTATTCTCCCCATGCACAGGAAAGGTTTGTATTCATAAGCAGCCTTTAAAAGCAGCTCATCTCAAGAAACTTAAGAGATTCCAGAGGTTCAGTATTTTATTGCAACTCAGGAAACACAGCAGGAATTACAGAATAAAGGACACAAGAGGGAGCTTGTCATCAAAGGTAATGAGGTAACTGGTTATGGCTGAAATTATTACTCATAGAAAGCAAAAATTTATCAATAATTAAAATTAAACATCTATACAAAAGCATTAAAAATTAACCCAGAATTGCCTGTTAGAGTCTAAGAGTTCTCAAATGTTTCACTCTGATGCATAGTGACTAAAATTTAGTGGTTGTAACTCTTGAGGAGTGTGATGACTGGAGTATATTCCCAGCTAAAGAAGTATGCATCAAAAATCTGTATCTTCTTCCTCAAAGAAATGATGATTTTATCCACTTTATCAGTTGAAAACATACATTCATTAATGAAGATTAATGCATGATATACAGCTGATTAAAAGATGCAGTGACAATAAATCCAAATACTACTATGAGAAATTGACTTCTCATTCTTTACACAACTCACTCGCTGATTATTTGGTTTATACATTCAAAATGCTTATTTAATTTCAAAGGAAAAAAATACATCCAAACTATTAAAAGCAACATATTTTGGTAAAAAGGGCATTCACAGAGATGACCACAGATACACCTCAAATTGCCAACCCAGAGGGCACTGAACTCAGCATCTCTCTGGCACGTGTACTGACACACTTCTCACTGAGGATAAATTTAGCTCCTGAGCAGATGGTCCAAACCTGTGCAGTGCTGAACACCCACTGAAGTCCTCTAAACAGAGGAGAATCCCACAGAATGTAGACAAAATCTGAATGAAATACATTCCAGGGAAACAGCATCTTACTGCACACATAACATTAAGGTATGTGTGCACTAAGCAAAGAAAAACTCCTTAAAATGAACACTGAGGTGCCAGCAGAGCTTCCTGACTCCACGGGGATGCTGAAGCCCTGATTCCTGGGAGGAGCTGCCTTACCTGGGATGCTGCAGTGCTCCCCAGTCCCCTCCCAGTTTGCTGCTCCCAGGCACTGGTGGCTGCTCCCAAGAGCTGCTTTAACCCCCTTGGGCTAAACTGGAGTCCCTTGGAGCCTTTAATGCTGGGGCAGTCACTGGAGGTGGGAAGGAGGTGCCTCTCCTGCAGCAGGGGAGTGGAATCCACCCCAGCAACCCCAAACTAAGCTCTTCCCACAGACACCTACCAGCTCACAGCACTGGGAAACCTCATTTCTACTCACAAATCCTGGGCTGCACCAGGTGAGTGCAGAAGTTACTGAGGACAGAACCGTAGGAAAGTACAAGTAAATATTTGGTTTTGTTTTAGAACCTTTGTGAAGTCTGTACTTTGATGAAAATTAATATTCTGAGCTGGAAGGGACCCACAAAGATCTTAAGTCCAACTCTTAAGTGAATGATCCATATGGGGATTGACCCCACAACCTTGCTGCTATCAGCACCAGGCTCTATAACCTGAAACACCAATGGAAAATGTCTAAAAAATGCTGGTTTAGGTGTTTGGTGGGGTTTGGGTTTTTTATTTTTGGTAGCTAACAGATTAATTCCATTGCTGAAGAAGTGTCCAACATGGACCAGGAAAAAAAATTTCCTCAGGAAGAGAGTTTTTGCTTTTATAATCTTTAAAACCTCTCTAAATATCTACTGAAACCAATGCTAGGAATATCAACACCTTAAAGAGTGAGAGTGTGCCACGTGCTGCCTGATGTTTGTGTGACCTGGCAGGACACTGGGAACAGTCAGAGCACAGACATTGAGTGAGCCACAAGAGAGAGCCTGAATATTCCTCTGACACTCGACTTTGCCAGCACCAGGTCATTAAACCTTTTTATATCCCCTGTGGGAGTGCTACTGCACCTGCTAATTGGCATTTTTTAAGCTGCCAGAATGGGGCTGTCAGAAGACAGAAAAGTGGAGATGCTGAAATTCCCTTATCTTGGAATAAGTACTTCCATACATTTACTAAATATTAATTTATTAAATACTTTTTTTTTATGCAAGGCTTTTAAAGTTTGTCATTTTCTTATGCATCTTCTGGAAAATGATAAATCTAAGTTTAATTTAATACAATGACCATTCCCACTGCATGTGTGAGTGCAGGAAGGACTGGAGGTAATCCCCAGTACAAGGAGGGATTACACACCCAGCTCTATGACTGCCAAAAAGACTATTTCAAAGCCCAAAAACCCTGCCAATTTAGAATTGGGAGGTGATAATAAAGTTCTTTTCAAAGCTGCAACTCCAGCAACACCATTTTTTTTTAAACTCACGTATTTTATAAAGCAAACATGTTACCAGTTTAACAGAAATAAGTATTTCTGTCCCGGGAAGTTCTTCAACAACAGCAATTTCCTGCTGAACAGGGGAGTTACCACATGTGTGATAGGAAGTTTCTTTATGGAAAAATTTCCAGCTATTTAACTAATATTATGTGACAGTGACTGTGCACCACTATGGGGCTGGTGAAATAATGTAAGAAACAATCCCACAATTTTAGATAGTTACTGGAACATCAACTGCAATGCAATAAGCATTACATGAAGGAAAAAAAATGAGAAATTTTTCAACTTTTGTAAGAATGTTTTCAGCAAAAGAAAACCCCAAAACATGAATTGAGCATGTACACTCACACAGTGTTTTAATATTGCCTGTAAAGCTCCCAAATCTTCAATATCCTTTTGAAAACAGAGAGTTCTGTTTTAGAGGGGCAAACTCAGAACAGTATTTTTAACATTTGTGGTTGCTTCTACACCATTAACCATCCTGTGTATTTTCCAAAAAAATCAGTCTTTATAATTCAAGCTAAAGAAATGGAAACCTATCAGGAAGTTTGTGTATCCAGGACCTCTGGGATCACTTTTCTAAAACAGCAAATGTGTAATATAGCAACATTTGGAAAATATCATCTGGGCTGAGAAAATGACATCAATATAGACTGTTCTCTGTAAGATCTTGCTTTTTGTTTCAAATACAACAAAACACAATGAATTGGCAATTGCTTTTGCTTAAAGTCCTGTCTTATCTGAAGTAAAACTCATGGCTTCCATCTACCTTTTAAACAGACTTAAGTAAAAGAACACAAGTAATCTTTGTCAGGTTCAAAAACATTATTGCTTTTTAGAACAGCTCATGAAAATATTCTGTTGTCTAAGTAAGATGCCTTCAATCACTGCCAACCCATCAGTGCTAAATTCTCTGCTGCTTTTCCCAGGGATAGCTCAGGGGAACAGGGAATGCTTGCTTCCTTTCTGTCAATGGAATATCAAAGTGTCTTCCAGCTCTGACTCACCCACCAGAAGCACTACATGTTATTATCTGGTCCCTTAAAATAAACCGAAAAAAACACAACAGAGAACCTCCATAAATAGATGCTGAATCCTCCTGAGTGAACAAGCTTTAAAGGAAAACTCAGCACACTCCCAGTGTTAAACTTACCTGGCTTGGCTGTTTTCAGGTGTGTGATGTCCAGATTCACCGTGGATTGCCAGCTCCCAATCCATGTGATGCCTCACATGCACTATGCTGGTGATGCCACAGCCACCAGAGCAGCAACACGAGGGCAAGGTAAGTCCCACAAGGCTTTGACAATTCTCCGGGTTTTTCTAATGTCTGATCTACTTAAGTCCCATAGGTTCAAATAGAGGAGTAGGAATCCTAAAATGTTTAGCAAACGAGGCAACAGTGTAAGACACTAAAAAGGAGGTGTTGGTGGCACAGTACCTTAGCCCCGGGCCAGCTCCAGTGTGGGTCAGTGGTGGCTTTGAGGTCACCAGAATAGTGCATGGGGCCGGCACGCGGAGCGGGGGCTGGCAACCCGCTGTGGGTCTGAATATCGCAAACCTGAAAAACAAAAGAGGGGAGGCTTCAGCTCCACTGCCCACTGCCCCTGCAGCACGCCTGTGCTGCTCACCAGCTCCATCTCACTCTGACAAGGCTGGGGTCAGGGCCCACCACAGCCTTTGGGATTCAAGTCCTTTTTATCGAGGTGTTCGGGTGGCTTAAAGCAAAGAGTCGTGAACACCCCGTGGTATTCGTGTTGTGAACGGATCAAAAATAGGTTTTTTAGGTCCTATGCTTATAAGGATGGTTTGAAAAAGCTGAATTTATCTGCAGAGTGGTAATAATCTTCCAGTGAAACTTTCCAATCACAAAATCATACACAGATAGTCACACAACTATCAGGATGAGCTTAATATTGCCCAAAAATATTTACACAGGAAATGTAATTACCAGAAGTGTACAAAGTATCTATATGGAATGTCATCTCAAAATGGTGAAAAATCACCTTTCAGTAAAGTCCCTTCCAACCCAACCCATTCTATGGTTCTGTCATTTAAGCTGTAACTCCCAACAAGCATAAAGGAAATTAATACTCCACAGTCACTTCCATACCCTAAAATGTCCTATTTTGGTAGTTCCCACAGGTGTTCCACAGAAGAACTTGTGGTATTCCCTAAGGGCATATCTGGCATTTTGTGTAAAGTCTCCCCTTTTTAGATGCTAAATTTCATTAAAAGACAACTGAGTATTTTGAAATTCTTTAGAAGTAAGACTTGGTGTCATTTACATTATAAAAACAGCTCAACAGTCCTATGTATACATCTCAAATGAAATATTATAAAATTAACTTTCTACAATACTGACAGCATTTGACAATTGAATACATGTAAGTAAATAAAAAATTTTGACCTGCTTGATAAATTGAGGCCTTTATCTATTCTACACAACACATTATCTCCATAAACAAAACAAATCCAAGGGTAACATTTGAACAATAAAAAAAATTAAAAGCTGCATAAAAACGATTCATTACTGCTGACAAAAACACAACAGCAGACACTTTGTGGGGTCAGGCTGGATCCCCAGCACAACACAGGCTCAAAACTTAGGAACACAACAGAGCTCAAAGGCCTTTATCAGTGACCCAGATGAGGGGATCAGCTTTGCAGGTGACACCGAGCTGGAAGTGTTGATGCTGGAGGAGGGAAGCTCTGCAGGGGAGTTGGACAGGCTGGATCCTGGGCTGGGACAGCTGTGGGGGTCACAGGCCAGGTCCTGCCCTGGGGTCACAACAGCCCCAGGGAAAGCTCCAACCTGGGGCAGAGGGGCTGGGAAAGGCCCTGGGAGTGCTGGTGACAGTGGCAGGACATAACCCAGGGGTTCCCAGGTGGGCAAGAGGCCAGAACAGCCTTGAGCTGTGCCAGGGGAGGTGGAGATTGGATACTGGGAAAAATTCCTTCCTGGGAAGGGCTGTGCATCGCTGGCACAGCTGCCCAGGGCAGTGCTGGAGTCCCCATCCCTGATGGGATTTAAAAGCCAGGTGGATGTGGCCCTTGGGGACATGGTCAGTGGTGGCCCTGGCAGTGCTGGAGAATGATTAAACTCAATAATCTTACAGCTCCTTCCCATCCTACACGATTCTATGACTTCCTTAATTTACATAAATGATTACTTAAAACAAACTCCTAGATGAATAATGTAACTTCCAACTGTGACTATTCAGGCACATCACGATTACACTTATATAAAAATTTAATTTGCTGAAAACTAGGTCTCAAAATGGCTTTGAAACATTGTGAAAGCCAAGCTTGAGAACAGCTGACAAAACCATGAATGTGTCAGACACACGTGGGGCCATCAGGTAACTGAAAGCTTCAGAGGCTCTGGTCTAAGTGCAGGATCATCAGCATCAATCACACTCATCTCTCTCAGAAGGAGTCCCAAAGATGACTGTACTTAAAATGACAAAGGAAATAACCAGTTACAGAATAAACTCATCCTAAGTACTGTGTCAGAAAGGAGGAATTTGTTCAGTGAAACAACTGACTGTAAAAATGGTGCTCCTTTCGTTACAAAAACACACAAGGTTTTCTTTGTAGCAGCTCTAATTTGCTTTATAGACTCATTTTTGAAGTTCCTTTTTCAAAAACCCCTATTTTTGACTTCTGTTAGTGACAGAGTAATGATGGAAAGCTTTAGAAATCATTGCTGTTCATCCTGTACTGAACAAAACCAAATATATTTTGCATAAGGGACATAAATGCTATAAGAGAGGGAAATCATTATAATCATGAATCAGTGGTGTCCTCTGTCATGAGATTTTTAATAAATGCAGCTTGTTGTGAACAGACTGACACTTTGACACATTTGGCAATGACTTTTTTTTAACATATTGCTTCTAACTAAATAAAATCTGTTTTGACCTGCTCACATTTCAATAAGTGATCTGAAGGAGTAAAAAAAAATAAATTACTTGGAATATATTTTATCAAACTTGTGCAGCAGCAACAACTGGTACCTTGGGTACAATGTAAGCCCTGAAGAAACACAAAGTACCCAAGGTTCTTTCAGTAGCCAACTTCAGCTACTATCAACAGGATCATATGGAGTTGGATGCTGTGTGAGAACTGGAATGTGTTAATGAGCCAATCCATTAATGAACGTGACCCCTTATTTCCAAGTTCAGCCCAGAAGAGCACAACAGACAATGAAATACCTATTATAATTTTTAATACACTAAACAAACCATGTTTTGTGGACATATTGAGAAAAATTTGAGTTAGAGATCTTAAAAAACCTATTTCTTAGTGGATTTTCCTGATTAATCCCAGTGTGTCATTTTTACATGAATCTACATAGCATTGTAATACACCTGTGGTGGTTTTTAGAAAAAAATGCCATATTCAAAATAAATTCAGTGTTTAACTTTCCAAGGTGTTTTTCTTAAATTTCCTAGAATATCTAGTTTCTGAAACACAAACATACACACCCACTCACTCAGCAGCATCAATGTCCTTCTCTTTCTTGCTGCATCAGTGATTTTGCATCAAAACCCCCAAATCCAGAGACCAGGAATTAACTGGGCACCAGCCTATCCCCTGGGCGTTCCAAGAGTCCAGTTACAGGAACTTCTCCCCACCAGAAGCTCCCTCCTGCTTCCATCTACCTGTGTGCACTTACAAGATATCATCAGGTAGTCTTCAGATGTGCTCTTGCCGTCGTCGTCGTCCTCGGTTTTGATGGTGACGGTGGAGCCGGGGACAGTGCCAGCTGCCTGGATGACAGCCTCCGAATCCGAGTTGGTCACCAGCACCTCCTCCGAGACCATGGTGGGCGACTCGGCCCCGGCCACGGAGTCCTGCACCACGTGCTCCAAGTGTCCCTCAGGGCCCGTGACAAGGTCTGCCACAAACACCTGGTCGGGAACTCGCACGGTTTCTGTGATCAGGTCAGAGGTGAGCACGTGGTCGCTGGTGTCCAAGGCCTCCTCAATGGCAACGTCAGCCTCCAAGACGGAGTCGGGAACGATGACGCCCTCGGTGACGACGTCCGTTTCCGTGATGATGTCGGGGCCCTGGACCACCTCAGCTGCCAAGCCATGGTCCAGGGTTATCCCATCATCCGTGACCACGTCAGAAACCAGGACAGCTTCAGGGACGGACACAACAATGTGGTCTCCATCGATGTGGGCAGTGCCAGCCATCCCAGCCACTAGGGAACAACCAGAACCAGGAGAAGGTGGTTACAATTTATCTAAGGAATGGAGTGATCACACAGGCAAGCTAAACACAGATGGAAAAATCTGTTACTTCTCCACATCCGTGTTTTGCATTTCACCCCATAAACACTGTCCAAAGCAGCCTGTTCTGTACAAGCTAAGGCAAACAAAACACACCACTTCAAAACATAATGTGGAGTTTGTCTGAAACTTAGGATCTGTTAAAAACTAAAGGCCACTTTACAATTCAGTCTCTTTTTCTTTAATTCCCAGTTAGGAAATATTTCATTGCAGCAGCAATGTGAACCTTCCCAGAATTCTTGCGTGACACTGGAAGTGTGGTAACAAACCATTAACTGCTGTTACAATAAAAGGACCCATCGTTTGGGCAGCAAGGGCCTTGTTAAAAAAAAACACTCAGTTTTATGCAACATTTACAGTAAAATTTCCAACAACTTGCCACATCACAAGGAATTTTCATTACCAGACTGGACTGGCCAGTCATATTTGCAGACTACTTTTCTAGACATAAACATAAAACCCACAGTAAACTATTTTAACACACAAACAGCAGTTTTAATCTTGAAAACACTCAATAAAATCTTCTTATCAGAATTTTTAAAAATAATAAACATTATTCAGTGTTGTAATTCAAATGAAAATATCTTGGTATAGACATGGTCCTTCCCAATATCTGAGAAGATCATCCCCTGGATTCTACTCATTATTTTTAATAGTTAAAATGTTTACCAAAATCTTGCATGATCATAGTGTGAGGCATTTTGGATTCCTGTGTTTGCAATCCAAGACTTCCACCACCTGGATCCATATTCAGCCAAATTCATTCACAAACAACTGCAAAAAACAAAAATGAGAATTTATGTTTAACAGTGTCCTTGTGTTGATCAGCTTTACTGGACTGATGTGTTACACTGACAAACACAGGGAAGTATTTACCCAAAAATCCAAGAAAACCATAAGCAACACTTCACAGAATTCACTTTACTATTTTGGTTTATATTTTTTACCTTAGCATAATAATAAATATTAGCAATTGTGCACAAAGCAGCTTCTGTTCTGCCTGTCTGCAGACTCATTAACTAATTAATCAAGACTGGTGATTCTGGATGTGTAGAGCTATAATGAAGAAAATGGAGCACTGTATTGGGAGTATCAATTTTTCCAATTCTTTCAAAATTTGGATATAAGACACTTCCAAACCAATTTTAATGTGTAAATTTAATTGGGGATGCTGGATCTCTTTGACAAGGTACAGCTACACAAAGGCACTCCCAGAGCAGGAGAAAGCATCTATCATTTGACAGTGTTCCCATAAAACATGAGAGAGAAGGATAAAATCAGCATTCCAGCATTGCTACCAAACCCTGAAATGTGGGGATTCTGAATTATTTTGCAATTTGCTGCAACCCAAAGGACTTTACACAAGTTCTCAGTGCAGGCAAAGTGACCCACCAAAGTGACCCACCCACATGATCAGAAAGAGCTCAAGGCTTTCACAGGTGAAAAATTTCAAGCCTAAAAAAATCTCTGTGGCACAAGACTAAAATCTTGTACTTTTCTGCCCTCTCATAACCAAGAATCAGAAGGAGTAACAGAATTCCAGAGCAAATAAGAAGTTTTAGGAGTTGTGAGAGGTGAACGCAGTCAGAGCTCAGAACTACATGACCTGAGTGGGGCAGAGGAGCAGGGAGTACAAATCTTCCAAGGTCAGTCTCCAAAGCAAGCTGCTTTCCTCTCCTAGCACCAGCCTTGGTTTTGCTGTCCTAGATCTCATTAAAGAAATCACTAGTGTCCCACGACAAGAATTTGTTAAATCTCAGCATCTAAATCCAAAGTATGAAGGAAACTCCAATTACTTTGAGGTGGAGCACACTTGACAACCCCACTGCAGTGAGTTCCACCTCAGGAGCCAACACAGGCAAGGTCCAGCCAGGCTGGAGGAACAAGTGCCCAAAATCTGAGACCCTCCAAGGCAGAGCCAAGGGGCCCAGGAAGAGCCAGGACCTCGCACAAGCCCTGAGCTCCTCCAGCAAAGGAGCCCAATGATGGCAACCACAGGGAAAAGCCTCTGACCCACCCCAAAGAGGTCTGAATTCAAGAACACAAAAAAAGTCAAACATTATCCATGAGGAAAGTTGGCAAGGGTTTTACTATTTCAATTCCACTCCAAAATCAAATTTTTTCAGCATTGGAAGGATCACAGACCAGCTCCAGAACCCCAATGCAATGCTCCATCACTCCCAAATTACCACCACAGCCATTCAAAATTCTCCCTGTAGCTAAAGAATCCTTGCTAGTACAAAACAGAATGCAGCTCTAGGGCATAAATAGCTCATTTACCTATTTCAGAATTAAAGCAATATCTAACATTTCCTGACCACAGCCTTTTCACAGAATCCTTTTTTCAGAGTAAATGGATATGAAAAAGTATCTTAATCAATCTGAGATTAGAGGAAGAATAGGTTAGAATTTTTCTCCTTCTCAATAAGAACTTATTTTCAGATTAGATAATTAGATGCACAACTATATTATGTATTGTGGCACACAGAAAAATTTAATACAAAGTAGGACTATAATTTGAATTTAAATTTCTGCAGGGAAAGCAAATTATCACTCAAAGAGTATCTTCTTGGTAGTTAACAGGACCAGAAAAAGAACCAAAGTTATGGGATGGCACCAGCAATCCCTTAAACTTCCCCTAAAATCAGAGCTGGATGATGACACCCAGGCAACAACCCCACTGAAGCTGCACCAACCCTACGAAGAATGTTCCTGTAAACCCTCACTGCAGACAAAGGACGGACTTGAACCAACCACACAATCACAAATTTATTTTTTATATCAACTTTGGGATCTTAAAGGAATGCAGTGCCAGCAGGAAAAGCCCTTCCTGCTGCTGCTGGAAGAATGAACCCTGGGGGAAGAACGAGCCCACGGTTCTGCTCAGGGGCTGCAGCAGCGCAGATGATGCAGCTCCACATGGCACATGTGCAGGCAAACCTTGTTACTGGGAACAGTAAAAAAATGCAGTGCAGTGATTAATTGTGGCTCTTCTCAGCTTCCTCCTGTAGTACACTGTGTAACACACCCACAGCACCACAGACAGATCCAATCACGGCTTTGGAGAGGGAGAAATCAGGCAGAAAGCCACAATTCCACACCCTGTCACAATCCCAAGCTTAGCCGCTCCTCTCTTCCTCTAACTTGTAACATCTCAAGTTTTTCCTCTCAATTCCCCTTCTCCTCTGGGTATTTAAAGACAGTGAAAATTTTAGCATCAGCCAATAAAATATTTACTTTATAATATACCATTAATTTTTTCACTGATTTTTTTAAATTACAGCATGCTATCTTGGCTCAGGAAAGAGCATATTATCATCACATCCCAAAATGAACTATTTCATGCAACCTACACTGAGACTCCCAGAGCAATGGCTCAAGGTTACATATTTAAAATATGTCTGTATTTGGAATGGTTTTGCTTTTCTGCAAAATAACAGTTCTCTTTCTAATGAGCCTGAGGTTCATTTCAATCTATTTCAGCTCTTTATGCCAAAGCTCTTCCTTAGATAGAGCTCAGCTGAGACAAGCAATGAATTTTAGAGTAGAAGAAGGGATATCTGACCTCTCTGACTACAACTGTAAATTACTTCTGCACATGGCAATTTTAGAATCAAGGGTAATGGTTGGCAGTTTGGAATGACCTAAGGACACTTAACATTCAACTGAAAACTGGTGCAAGTTCCCAGGATACACACTGATGTTTTTAGCTTACTCTTCCTGAAGAAAGTCTCACAAAATAGACAGGAATATTTTCATTTTAGAGAGAGCTTAAGAAAACACTCCAAATACAAAGATATCCAGCAAAGCATTTTAAGGAGAAGGGATAACAACTAATGCCTCAGCACTTCTACCCTTCCCAGGAAAAACAGGGTGTCATTGGTGTTCCCAGGGGGACAGGGAAACTCCCAATGCCTGGCTTCCAGGCATTGTTGCCATATTTCAAATGTGTATAACATAAACAACATTTCTACAGAACGCCAATTACAGCTTAAATACATCTCTTTGTTTATGGAGCTTTAGGAATGCATTTTGTGTGGTCCTGCAAACGTGAAACATCTCCCCAGTTTATACACACCTCTATTCACAGCAGGCTCAGGTGGTGTATTTTCACATGAAGCCTAATTGCATGGTCAGCCCCTAATCTTTCCTTTAAAACAGTGGGTTTCTTCTAAATAATTTACATCTTGTTTACATGCTCCCAAGGAAAACACAACATCATGCACTGCTGGTGTTTGGTTATTCACAAGCTGCATATGACATTTGCATGAAACCAAAAGGACCAGGCTCAGACATGGAGCACTGGAACAATAAATAAACTTCTACACCGTTGAAAAATAGGAACCAGATGCTGTGTAAACATTTAATTTCTTAACATTCAAGCTGAAGAACAAAAAAATTATCCTCGCCTGGTAACACGGTTTTCATTTTTTTTCTGCCCCTAATTTTAATGCAGCATCTGACAGAAACGCAATGAGAAAATTCCTGCTTGTGCAGAAATCTTAATTAGAAAGCCCCAATTAATAAAATAACGCGCAGATCAGCACAGACCCTTGGCAGAGAACAGACTGGGTATGAAAAACCAGCATATCTATTTTAAAGTCCTTTATTGTGTCCACCTAGAAAGCACCACAACTTACACTCCAAATCCATTTAAAACGCCGCAGACAAAACCAGCGAACGAGATTTTGCCTCGCCGCCTGAAACGCGCTAAGGGCTCTTAACACAAAACAATAAAAAAAAAATAAAACAGAAAAAAAATAAATTAACATCTACGCGCTGCACCAATAAAACTTCCCGTAGTAAAAGCCAGGGGCAGAGCGGGCCGGCGGTGCCCAGGGCCGGGGCTGCCGGTGCCCGCTGGCGCCAGCGGCTCCCGGCGCTTCCCGGCGGCTCCGGCGCTTCCCTCATTCCCTCATTCCCTCCTCCCTCCCTCCCTCCCGCTCGCGCGTGCCCGGCGCGGGCGCGCCCGCGGTGCCGCCGGGGCGGGGGGAGGCGGCGAAGGGAGCGCGGGGACA
This sequence comes from Passer montanus, assembly GCF_014805655.1. Taxonomy (NCBI): domain Eukaryota; kingdom Metazoa; phylum Chordata; class Aves; order Passeriformes; family Passeridae; genus Passer; species Passer montanus. The sequence continues at coordinate 4,134,733 of NW_024369818.1, forward strand.
AAGGAGCGGGTGTCCCGCGGCGGTGCGGGCCGGCGGGCGGGGGCAGCGCCGGGATAACGCGGTCCCGGCGGGAATAACCCGGTGCCGGCCGGGATAACGCCGTCCCGCCGCCCTGAGCCGCGGCCTCCCCGCCCCGCGGGCCCGGCCGACATCTTGTGTTCCGCCATTTTCTGCCCGCCCGCGCGGCCCCTCCGCCGCCGGGCCCGCCCGCACCGCCCGCCCGGCGGCCGCGAGCGCGCGCGGCCCCGCTCCGCTCCCCCCGCACGTCACGCGCGCCCCCGCGCGCCGAGCAGGCGCAGCCGCCGCCGCCCCCTCAGACCCCCCCGCGCCCCCGGCACCGTCAGGGGACCGTGCGGGAACCCCGCTCCCGCCCCGGGCACCGCGAGGGGACCGTGCGGGAACCCCGCTCCTGCCCGAGGCACCGCGAGGGGACCGTGCGGGAACCCCGCTCCTTCCCCGGGCACCGTCAGGGCACCGTGCGGGAACCCCGCTCCCGCCCCGGGCAGCGTCAGGGGACCGTGCGGGAACCCCGCTCCCGCCGCCGCCCCGGGCACCTTGGGGTGCAGTGAGGGGAGTTCCCCCACACACCCCTCCCCGTGAGGGCAGTGAATAAAACACTCAACATTTAAATGGCTCGGGCAACAGTTTCAGTTTTGTGGGTCTCTTACCAGCGTGAAAACCCGACTTGCCGATTAAACGTGACACGTAAATACAAAGTTGAACCAGTTTGTTAATATATAAAACTAGTTAGGATACAGCCATGAACATTCTCATATCAAGCATAGCAACTTGTGGAAGCTTTGCATTACTCTTTGTCACAAAGGAGGACTTGGGCAATGCTTGGTGCCTGTTCCATGTCTTCTATTCCTCAGAGGAATCCAAAGCCAGAGTGTTTCCAAGTAAAGTGTAAAGGCAGAGGTGGATTCCTGGGAAAAGATGCTGAGAGGGGATTGCTCAGTGCTCCCCGAGGGAGGGCGGGGGTGCCCCTGTCTGGGGGTTCAGAGGGCAGAGCCACCTGGGCTCTGGGAGCTGGGCCAACCCAAGGTGGGTGACCAAGGTGGACACCCTGATGTGGGGCAGCCCCAGAGACCCTGCTGACCACAGCTGGAGTGCTGTGTCCAGTTCTGGGCTGTGCAGGACAGGAGAGACATGGAGCTTCTATAATTCTCAAGAGATTCATCCTCCTGGACTTTCACCTCCTTAGCAGAGAATTTGGAGACTTACATTTTACCCACAAAGAGTAAAGCCACATAACACAGCACACACCAAAGTAAATTCAGTAGGAAGGACATTCCAGTCATTTTGTTTAGCTCTAGCAAGAGACAGATATTCTCACAACAAAATAATTTCAAACTGCCCAATGCAATTAAGGAATGAGGGGGAAAATACCTGGAAAAGGTAATGACAAAACTGAACACTGGGGAAAATGGTGAGAAAGGCTCAGTTTAGCCAGCTCTGATAATGCTGTCAATATCCAGCACCACGGATATTGACAGCATTGCCTTATCTGTTCCTCCTACTCCTTTTGGGAGCAGTGGTGGAATATCAAATTGAACACTCAGATTCTGTGGTCGCTCTGAGGTCGGTGCAACAGAGCTGGATTGAGGTCAACAACCAGCATTCTGTCAGCTTGTGGCACCACCAAGGCTGAGACATGACAGAAAAAAGCAATTCACTGACACAATTCTCTGACACCTTTGGATCTGAATTTTGGAGGTCAGAATGGTTTAAACTGATAGTCTGGGCTCTAAACAGATGTGCTAACACCATTTCTGTGTGTTTCTGAAGACAAAAGAGGGAACCAGGCTCACTTCTTTTATTTCTGACAGAATTTGCAGCAGTAGAAGTAAACCCAGTGAAATTTGCCCACTTTGCATTTTTGTTACATTGAGGGAAAAGCAAAGATCAAGAAACCCTTTCTAAAATCCTTAAGATTCTGGTTTTGTCATATAGTTTCACATATTATCTAATACTAAGGAAAATGTTTTAACGGAAATTGCAACATGAAGTGCTTCAGACTTTTGGAAAACAGGAAATAAATCCTAGTCTTCAGTCTCTTTTATTTGTTACTTAGTGGCAAAGTTCTCAATCTTCCACAGCTTAATTTATTTTCCTAATTTACAAAAAAGTTACAAAGCAAGCCAGGGCAGTTTTAAAGGCAAACCATTCCAGCTGTTGGGATCAACACAGAAGGAAGACAAAGCAAAAAAGACAAGTGACAAGGGAATGGGTCTGTGGGTATTTGGTAAATCTTAGGACAGAGAGAGGCCAAGTCCTTGGGTGTGTTTGTACCACACTGCCAGGGCCAGACCCTTGTGTGCTGCAGGATTCACCAGGTTTTCTTTCACAATTATCCTCGTTGGTGCTCTCTAACAAGGATGGCCATTTCCTCTGTGTCCCACCAGGGTCTCACTGCACTCTCAGCACATGGATTGTCCAGTGATCATGCAGCATTCCAAAACAGTTCTGATACAGGATGCACTTGTTCTTAGTATCTCTGTAAAGAGATTAGAATTGAATCAGCAACATGACACACACTCCCCAGTATGCTTGCTATTAAAATAATGTTACTAATCAAACTACATTTTTATATATTTATTTTCTTAGTATGTGCTGCTTCTGAGTGTTCACTCACCAAGAGCTTTGGAAGATGATTTTCATGCAAATAACTGAAAGCATTACCACTGTGTGCACACAAACTGAAACAGCTTTGGAAATATTTGAAAACATTTCAGCAGGGTCTGTAACATTCCTGAAGAAAACAACACCTGCACAGTGAAAGGTGGCTGTAGGCTTTCTGTTAGCTCACATCTTTACTTAGTGACAAACACCATCAATTTAGTGATGATTTGTATTCAGTACCAGGATGGATGATACAATTAATATGCAGAGTATGTAATTAATATGCAGAGTATGTAATTAATATGCAGGGGGATGTAATTGATACGTACCCGGTACTGCCTCGCCTCTGGATAAACTGGATAAGGCAAATCCTTCCTGGGATAGCCAAACTCATCCCGCTGGGCTCGGGACTGAGGGAAATAATCTGATGCTGGCTCTGCTGTCTTTAGAGACTGAGCATACACAGGACTATGCAAAAGAGAAAAAGGTTATTAAACCTTATAATATACTGCAAATTGCACAAAGGGATAGTTTAAACTGAAAAATAAAAATATTAAAGCTCACTACTGTATGCACGGCACTGAGGCAATAACATCCAAAAGGTCTTTTAAGTTCATTTAACTGTCAAAGCCTCATCCTGCAAACAGAGAAGACTGAATTTACAGAAGCAACAGCCTCTTTAAGCTTTTATTTTCTTTTCACAACAAACAATGCCACAGTAATTTTCTATATCCCTACAATTATTTTCAAAGCGTTTTAAATTCACCTTCAACATTTTCATTGAAAAAAACTGGCCCTCCTTGAGGGATTAAAACATGAGCAAGCTCCAGCCTGTCTCTGCAGCAGAAGGCTGCTACGTGTGAGGAGACTGCTGTGCTCTCCCTGAGCTGCACCCTGGCACACAAGTCCTCTGCAGAAGTTGCAGCAAGAGCTGCAGCAGCTGCTGCTGAGGGGGATTCAAGTGAGGAAGCACAAGCAGGGAACTGTGGTTCTAAACAGCAATGAAATCAATGCCTCTGGGATTAGAGGAAAACCAGAGAAGCCTCTGGATAAAGCAGTATTTTAGGATTTGTATGTGAATAATCCAGTCAAAAGCTTTGCCATTTACTGGACCTTTGTTGCTTGCTGTGCCACTGGCAAAGCTGCAAAGTCATTCGGAATCTCCAAACCAGGGCATAAAGTGAGAATGAGCACAAAAGACAAAAAATAGCAGCATACCTGTAATCCTGCCTTTGATTTGGGATTGAGGCATCATTAAAATCTTCTCTTTTCAGTACAACTTTTGGAATTTGTCCAGCCCAGGCATCCTGTGTGTAGGGGATCAGGTGGTTACACAGAGCAAAATGACAACAAATTAGAACAACCAGTTCTCCAGGTACAGAATGTTAGAAGGTATAAACCAGTTTTTCACTTACAAAATACAATGTCAAGGCTACAACTCACAGTCTGGGGTGTGAGAAAGCCCTAAGTCCTGCAGCTCTGACCCAAAAAGATTCCTTTTACAAAGAGTTTTCTTCTCTCCCAAACTGCAGGATTGGGTCTGATTCGCACCTTGGGAACAACAGCATCAGCAGGACTAAATTCTGAATTAGTTAAAAATTGAACAGCACCATCTCCTGGTAAAGGCAGGCTCAGACCTGCTGCAGTGCCAAGCTATTGATACTCCACAGATGGATTTAGTACTAAATAATGTAGCAGACTAGATTATTTTCTCCCTTTTCTCAGACAGCCTTCAATGTCTCCTTCTTACACACTGTGTGTTCCTTAATATGTAAAATAATCCCGTGAAGTACCAAATGAGGAAATGAACACACACACACAAATATTCCCTTTCAGTGATTCTTTGTATTTTATATTGATTTTTAATGGTATTTATCCATCTTTTCTCTTGACACCCACTAGTTCAAGCCCTGATCTCTACTACATTTTGCCTAATGAAGAAACCTGGCACAGCAGAGCACAATCTCTTTTTACAGATGGTCTTCTAACTGGCCAAAAATGGAAATAGTTGTTTGAACATCCTGTAAAAATTATCCCTAGTTCTTTGCTTTCTCCTATGCAAATTAGTTTCACTTAATCCTTGATGAAAAGTTTCACCTTCTCACATGCATTCAGCTGATCTTGGAAATCAAATGCTAGGAGACTTTAAACTCAAATTCCCTTTTTTTTTTTTGCTATTCCCATTGCACTGTGCTGATCCTCAAGGCCTGGGGCTGTGCTGTGCCCCCTGGGCCATCTCTTACCCCGGCTGGCTGCCGGTGCCCGTGCCCCGGGCTGGCAGTATCTTGGAAATCAAATGCTAGGAGACTTGAAACTCAAATTCCCTTTTTTTTTTTTTTTTTGCTATTCCCATTGCATTGTGCTGATCCTCACGGCCTGGGGCTGTGCTGTGCCCCCTGTGCCATCTCTTACCCCGGCTGGCTGCCGGTGCCCGTGCCCCGGGCTGGCAGCTGGGCTGAATTCAGGGCTGAATGCAGGGTTCTGCTGTGCTCCGCTGTGGGGAGGCTGGGGCTGGCTCCTGGGGGAAGCAGTGGGAGTTTCTGGAGGCTTTGGCTGTTTCCTGGGGGGGACAATGGGAATTCAGAGCATCAGCAATGCTGAGGGTCTTGACAGATGTTTTTTGTGCTGCAGATTGGTTCAACAGTGCTTTAATGACCTGTGGCAATGGCTGTACAAGAGCTGGGTATTATTACAGCTTTTCTATGTCAGAGCAAGTGCCAGTGACACACTTCTGGGGCTCAGTGACAGAAGAAAAAACCCATATTGTCAGTGTACTTGAGAGAGGTGTCACTGGGAAAAAGTGTTGAAAGCAAAAAGCAGCTCAAATTGCCAATATCTGAGACCCAAGAGTGGGAGGAATGGTGTTTAAACACCAAGTCTCTTGTCAATGGTTATCGGTCTTACTCTTTTTTTTTTTAGACCTGTGGAAAAAAATCCCTAAGAGCAAATAAATCAGAAATACACATTTGGTGGTGTTGGATTTAAGTAGTAAATGTACTTATCAATCTTTAAAGCTTGCCTAGTGAGCCCTAAAGAAAAGCAATGACTGAGAGTGAGGAGGTAAAATGCTGAGTAAGTGCTGAGTGCTCAGGTAAGATGCTTTGAGTTAGTTTTAAATTGTATAAATAGTATTTTGGCAGTATGGCAACCTTGTGCTTTTAAACATCCAGGGGTTAAAAATTAACCAGAATACCAGACTCCTTTTGCTGTACTTCCATTTTGAGTACAAAACTCCTTATAAGTGCACCCAGAGTCACTTACCCAGCTTTTTGCATTTTCAAGCAGCAGACAGCAGAAAATATTACAACCACTATGATAACCAGTGCCACTGCAGGGAGAGTAGCCACTAAAATGAAATCCAGAGTGTTCCAAAGGTGGTTACATTTGGGGCCCATGTACCAGTACTCCTTCCAGCCTATTCTGTAGTAATCACATCTGTAAATAAAAATATTCACTTTTAGCAGCAGCATTTTATTCAAAGTAAGCAATACCAAAAAAGTACAATATTTTGCTATATAATTATTTATTATTCAACACTGCAGAGGCCAAGAGATTCACTATTTTTCCTGTTTGTTCAAAGGTGCTTTTTATCTTAGTTACACCAATCTGTTTCCAGATTTGATGCAAAAGTACTTTGCCAGGCTCTGAGTAACCAAGTCCAAGTTGGTATTTCAGGAGTCCAAGATAAGGAGCTTTGATGGGAACAGGGTGCAGTACCCAAGTCATGGCCTGGCTCAGGTCAAAGATCTCTTTGTGTGCTCTCAGCATGGCAAAGCTGCTGAGTGGAAGTGAAACCTCACATTTCTGGCTGTCATTATGATACAGATTTTTTAAAAGGGAAAAAAACCCAACTACGTCATGGAGAATAGAACATTAAGATATCTCATTTTTTTTTTTTTTACTCAAAAGAAAATTTGATCAACCTGAGAAACAAATGAACTTGCAATTACACAGCAAATCCAGTTCTAAAGTAAAATAGTTGAGAGAACAAGAAGCCTGTAAAAAATAAGGGCTACAATGATTACCTACATTAGGAATGTCATAGCCCACACATATATTTAAAAAGAAAACACTCTGCCCAAATCCCTGATTAGATTCTGTGTACCACAGTTACAAACTTATGCAGACTGTGAATGAAGATCAACATTTATTTTCATGGATCACTTTGGAGGATCTAAATTTAGTTCACCATTTAGAATATATTTGACATTTACATGGTGTATATTTAAACAAACAAACCAAGCCCACACAGTACCTGCAAAAAGGTTCTCCATTTTTACACTGACAAGGGATATTTGCAGGACAGAATCCATCTGTATTACCCGGACAGGGCTCCAAGTCTGCAACTCCATCGCAGTTGGCTGTGAATTAAAACAAGTATTTAATGCAATTATACAGTAACATACTGTCAGTGGGCTGTGTTGCTAATTACACCAGAAATTTATGCTTCAGATGTACTCTGTAGATGGTACTAAATCTTACTTTGCTGTGACTTGTCACTTGAAAATGTTGAAGCTATTTGAGAAATGAAAATTTACCTGCTTAAATTACTTTACCCAGAATGTGTACTTATCTTCCCATTGGCCAGGAAATTGTGTGGCTTGTGTTGTTATGGTTTTTATCTCATAATTTTAAGTGTGGTTGTGTCTGAATTCCACTATATATCATCTCTGGCTTGTTGGCAAAGACTAAAAGCCATAAGACTCATTAGAAATTCCAACCTCCCAGTTATAATCCAAATGAGAACCTTTTTGTGTGTTTTACAATGGGATTATTCCTTGGCTTAGCCTACAAAAGGATCTGGTTTGCATTAATGTTGGTTCTCCTCTCTTTTGCTGTGTAAACACTGGGCTGTAAATTATGTCCCAGCATCTGAGTGTTTACAGTATTTCATAGGTATTTGGCTGGCTAAAAATAACTCCCTCAGCAGCCCAAACCATCATCAGACACCAGCACGTTTGGCACTCCCACCCCACACCCTCTGCTCCCCGTTCTCTCCTGCTCAGCACTCGGACTCAGCTCCAGGCACCACCCTGAGCATTCAGAAAAGCCCCCAGAGCCAAATGTAATTGTGCACAAGAGCTCCCAGGGAGAGGAGCCACGCTTGGAATGGAGCCAGAGGCAGAACGGGCCGAGATCTCTGAGCAGACCCTTCCGAGCCCAGCAGGAACTGCTGGAGCAGCTTCAGTGGCACTGTCCCTGTCCTGGACTTCCACCAGAGCCAGCTCCTGACTGAGGCACTGTCAGCCAGAGGAACTGTGCTGGGAGCAGCCTGCACTGCACTCCTTCCTTTCCACTGTCCAAGTCCCTCTAATCCAACACTTAGTGCTTATCAGAGATAAATGTGTTTGCAGAGACCAAGGCTTGCACCAGCCCATTTACACACACTGCATGCCCTCCTCTCCAGAGGCATCAGCACTGGAACATCTTCCAAGAAAACCCAACTACAGGTCATGTGTTATGGCTATAAAGTACAGAACAATGAAAAACCCCAAGCAGCATTTGGCATGGTTCATCTGGGAGATAAGCAATGTTTTTAACTACCCCTCTGATCAGTAACACAAATTACAATTCTTTTAGCAATGATATAAAAAATACTAAGGCAGCAGCAAATCACCAGTTGTGGTTCTGCTGGGAGAGAAGGAGTGTGTGCCCTTTGCTAATAATGCTCTAATATTCCATGTGATAAAGGAACTCACTGCTGAGCCCTTACTGTATCTACGTAAATGCCAAGGTAGCCTTCAAGTGGTAACTTTTTTTTGCAAATGAAAGTTTAGAGTGGCATTAAAAAATGCCTCAGATCACATACCAAAACTCTTATTAGAAAAATAATAACTGCAGCTGGTTTACACTGCCATTGGCTTAGGGATACCCAATTACAAGTAACTGGTAGCTACCAGGTACAGAACAGTGAGGATAAAATAAATACATATATCAGTTAAATATGTGGGAAATCTTCTCATAAAATAATTGCAGGCCAATACTGGTCTAACAGAACCAGAAACAATTCCATTACTTCACTATTCACCTAAAATAACTTTTCTATTAGCTAATTCTTGCTGTCATGCTCTTAATTATTGACAATTTTCTCCCTGTCAGTATCAAAAACAGTCTAAGAACACTTGCTATTAAAAAGTGTATGATTTTTTAAACTCATATACCAATTGTTTTCTTCCCTACTGAAATAGAACCAAACAATTTAACTCATTTAAAAATACCCTTCTGAAATCCAGAGACTGCCTCAAAATGATCCCAAGCCACCAGGACACTGAGTTTCAGGTGTCATGAATTCATATGGCTGTAACCTCGTTCCCTGTGACACCAAACACAGGACAGCAGCTGTCTCACCAAGGCTGTCACATCTGCATTGCTTTGCAGTTATCTGAAATAAAGCCAGCCTAAAGCCTAAGGAGGATTCCCAAGCAGCACTCCCCCCCAAGGCTGCAGTGCCCCAGCAGCACTGCCCACAGGAGGGGACATGGCCCTGTCCCTGCTCTGAGAAGCCACAAAGCAGAATTCCAGCAGCTCTTACGTTGTGAAGCTTCGCTCAGCAAGGGGCTGGCCAGGACCAGGACACACAGCAGCACTCTCAGAAAGGACATCTGGCCTTTTCTTCCAGACTTTGCCAGAGCAGAATGAGCTTCCCTTTCTGCTGCTGTGGATTGTGGATTTTGAGCTTTTTTTACAGCATCCTTCTCTATAAAGAATTACTAATTAACTTAAGACTGATACACCTCCCTGATAACTTACCCGGCATATTTTCCTTTATGAAACAAACTAGTTCCATAAAAATATCTCATTAATCTTGCTGTTTCTGAATTTTTTTAATCAGATGTAAGGTATTCATTTAATGACATAAATTTCAACACACCAAGGTATCTGTCAGGAGCCTCTCTCTCCTCCTTTTAGGCTTATGTTACCTTTTACAGATAACAAACTGGGACTATATGCAGACAGTTTCCTGGAATAGACATTGTTTTTAAAGACAAAACCATGGTCCTGAAGCCATAGAAGATGCATGGGATGGAAAGGAGGGAATCCTGTAATTGGATGCATCTACCATTAAGTTTTGTCAATTAATTTTTCATTTTTCTGAGAAAATAATAGAAAATACCCATGTGGCAAGGATGAGTGATGACAGAAACTCACACCTTAGCACACCCCCTGTCATCTTTCTTGTTTATTATTTAAGGAGTCCTTAAAAATTCTCAACATTCTGCACAAGAAGATCCTGACTCTGCGGTCACCCCAAACACTACCCAGGTTACACCCAAAGTTTGTGCAGTTTGCCTGCATTGAAGCTGAAGTTAGCAAATTGTTTTTAGCACAAGGCTTTCAAAACTAATCCATAACTGATAAAATCCCAACGTGGATTTCCTAATTTGACAGGAGCTGGCTGCTTATGTAAACATGCCGAGCACAGTTACATTAACAGCAAAAGGTAAACTTTAACCTTTGCTTTTCAAAGGATAAATAATGATCTCTAAAAATCAATGCCTAGCAAATTCTTGAAAGCATACTGCTTTGGCTAAAGCCCAAAGCACTTAATATTACAGCAGTAGATAAGAGATTCTCAGTCCTGCCAGAAGATTGCTTTACAACAGAGCACAACAAAGAAATTCATATTTACCTCAGTGAAAGAAATTGCATGATCCTTCTTCAGATGTAAGGCAGAAGTGTGAAGAAGCAGCTGCTGCAGATGCTCCATTCTCCTGCTGCCAGGGAATTCCCCTCTGGCTCCAGCTGCCAGCTGCTCAGTGGGAGCCTCGCGTTGGCTGATGAACAAACACCTTTACCTGGGCTGTCAGATTTCATTCAAGGATGCACAACAGCAACGGGCAGATTCTCCTTGGGTGAGATTTTTTAATGAGGCAGGTTAAAAATCCCAAACTCTTGACTTTGCTACGTCATTGGCATTTACTGGATGCAGAGGGTTTGGACCTGGCCTCAGGAAGGGCTGCAGAGGCTGAGAGTCAGTTTCTGTTTTCAGTGCCCACTTGGGTAACAGCAAATAAACCCAGAGCCAGCAGACCTGAACAGCTGAGAGCTTTGTACTGCACAGCACACCCATTTCCTCCTCTTATTGTCTGAGTTTCTGGAACTCAGCTCTATCAACTGCCAAGTTATTCATTCTATAACAACATCCAGGCTCAGTTAATTTCTTCAAAGAGAGGCATATAAATAAACCAAAGTTGCTGACCAAAATCAGTGGTGGAAGATGGAACTGCTCATGATCTTTAATTTTAATTCAGATCTGGTTCAATATGGCTGTGGAGACCAATCTCTCCTCCTGCAGCATTGCAGGGGCCCTGAGAGTGACACAAATTGAGCACAGGCTATGGATTCCCCAAACACTGGTGTCAGGACTGCTACAAATAGAGCCCACAAAAGGTTACCAAGGCTTGAAACCATCACAGGCTCAGTTTACACCTGGTCACAGCACTGGAATTTCTTTCAGCTATTGCAGTTGCAGCCAAATCCATCTCCCATGCCTGTAAGGACAAAGGAGTAACTGCACCTTGAACAAGGGTGTTTGCCTCTGCCCACAGTGAACCCAGGGTTCCACTGGCTTTGTTCTCTGGCTCTGGTCCACAGCAAAAGCACAACAGGGGCAGGAAGAAAGACACCCTGACTTGTAGAATGGCTTCAATCACAACCTTTCTTGGCTGCAGCTTGCCATCAGCACGTTGCTGAGCTTGGCTTCTGGGAATCCTGCACTTTAAAATGAAAACCACACACAATCCAGTGCCTACTGACTGTCCTTTTAAAAAAGTATTGGCTTCCTGGGACCCCACTTTCTTTTTGGATTTCAAATATGTTTTCAGCATTTCACTGAAATACTCCAAACTTTGACTACAAGGTAACAACTGCTGCATTCCAATACCCTTCCAGTACCTCCCAAGCTGTTCAAGAATCACAGGGACAATGTGCCATAAAAACATTCTCATTACTCATTCACACAGTTTTCCTCCTTTTGAGTAATTCACTCTTTAGCTTACACCATGGATTACATAATTTATGACCCTGGCTTGGCAAATTACTTTATCTGGAAGACTGGCAGAGTCACACTGAGACAAACACATTTACCACCTGCTGCCTTCTTGAACAGTGTCTCTCCTCCAGCATGGGTAAAAACTTCAGTTTTCCCAAGTCCTGAACTACACCATTCTTTAGAAAAAACTACCAAGAGAAGAAAATGGAAGCACTTCTCAAAATTTAGGCCACGGAGCATTGATCTGTCCTGTTGCTTCAGGGATTTCTTCCAGAAGTGTTTTCAGTACTTCAGGGGTGAAGTTTTTCCCCCAACATTAATAAACCAAGTGTGACTTAGTCATCAGAAATGAACTCTTAAAAAGTACTTGAAAGGGAAGGAATTGACAAATTTCCTACAGATGAAAACAACACACAGAAATTAAACTTACTTTTAAAAAAGTATCTTATCACCCTTTATTTCCAGGTGCCTCAGAGTGATATGACAAAATAAAGTATCACAATCAGTTTTATGTAAATAAAAAATTAATATCAACAGGCTCCAAATCTGTCTATATTGAATACAACCAACCATAAATAAAACCCCCATGCATTAAATTAAAGCTATTTCTGTATTATAAAATACCATGTGACCCCATTCTTTAAGACATTGATTTTTTCACAAATATATAACTTATATAAAAATTACAATATACATTCTTCATTTTATGTTGCTGTATTATTGCATTGTGAAATAAACTTAAGTGACTCTTAAGGATACATTTGAGAGGCATTTCAAAGTGTTTCACTACAAATTAATAAAACCATGTCTCACAATAAAACTTTTCCCATGTTTTACGTTAACTTTTCAGTGTAACAGATTCATCTATTGGGTCTGAAATCTTCCAGAGTCCAAGTCAGGCACGTGGTTACCCAGGACTCACAAGCACGGACGGCATTATCTAGATCTGACTTTGCTTTTTTAAAGCCATTGCATAGCACCTTTACTAGAAATTACTAATACAGACATGTGGCTACAGCTCCTTGCAGTCAGCCCTGAAGTATTAAATAATCCCTGGAGGTTCAGATGTCTGAACTGAAAGCAGAGAACACACCCAGCCAGAATACAAAACTTGCCATCCTTTTCTCCCACTTTCTTTGGCTGCAGTTAGGGAAGAGTTATCTTCAGCTGTACCTGTTTCACAACCAAAACCTTCTAATTTTAACCCACTGTGTGGGGATAGTAAACAAAAACTGGTGATACAAATGAAACAAACAGAAAAATACCCTGCCTTGAGGAGAAAGAGGAAATCTCAGCTGATGAAAAAACGAAATTGAAAAGTGACAATAACATCAGCAGCATCACCATGGACTGGTGTGGGTTGGAAGGGCCTTACAGACCATTTTCTTCCACCCCTGCCCTGGGCAGGGACACCTTGCACTATCCCAGGCTGCTAAAAAACCCTGTCCATCCCAACCAGGGATGGGGCAAACCCTGAGCTGGAATAATCCTGTGCTGCTCACTCCTCTCTCCTACCAAAACATGACACAGCACAGGAACTGCATTCTGTGAGCTACAGAACTGCATCCCTCATCCTGCTGCTCATCAGAGAGGGCAGGAACACCCATTTTAAGTTATGTCCCAGAAGATGTTAACTCTGAGGTTCAGTTCCATCCCAACACTGCCCTAAGGAGTCATTTGAGCCTGTCCAGCCCCAGGACAGCTTTGTGCACAGCATGAGCAGGATCAGGGGCTGCCATGGAACTGCTGACTCCTGCCTGCCCAGCAAAGAGCCAAGGGACATCTGCAAGCAGACACCCCCACCTGCACACCAGACCCGAGGGGAAATGCCCTGGCACCTGGGCAGTGCCAGGGCAGCTGCTGGCACCAGGGAACAGGCAGTGTCCCAAGGCTGCTCTCCTGGGAAGGGCAGAGGTGCTGCTTCCACAACAGCAACCCTGCAGCTCCTCTCCCTGCTCCCACGAGACCAATTCCTGGGCAGAGATTTTTATTATGGCCTGAAAAATCTCACCACAGTAAACTCCTGCAAAATCCAAGCAAATCTGCATCATCTTACCTTTCCTGTTGACTTGCTGTGGTAGCACATCACTCAAAGTTAGAATTTAACAATTTAGGAGCAGAGCAGATGGCTTTTCCTTCATGTTTTTATCCAGAATGTTATCAAAGGCAGACAGATAATAAAATTTCTGGCATCCACTCATGCACTTGAAAATGATAATTTCTTCACAATTTTCACTTATGTCTTCATCTGTTTCCTTGGAAATGGTATATGAAGCCCAGCCATCTAATTTTTCTACTCCTCTCTCTGTGATGAAACACTAAATGTGTCATGTCCAGGAGCTCTCTCAAGATTGATTTAATATCCTCTGATTGCTGCCTGAATTCTGACAGTTGCCTGGGCCTTTAAGAGATGATTAAAGAAACAAAAGACATTAAATCCTGTCAGCTGTCCCAGGCAAATTTCACTACTAGAATTCTTCTTTTAAACTTCACATTTTCTGACTTCACCTTGCACTGGACTCTGTGTAATAAAGACCAACACTTCACCTGAAATTTGGATTTTAAAATATCAATTTGTTTCTGACCCATCCTTTTCTTCTTTTGCTCATTCACCATTTGTGCCTTCTGCACATTCCATCCTGCAGCAGCTCCTCACAACTTTGCTGATCCCACAGGGACACCAGGAATTCTGCCTGTATTTCACTGGCCATTTGCCTTTGCACCAGCAGCCTTGGAGAAGAAATCAGGTTGTGAAATTTCTTCTTGGAGAGCAGAAGCAAATATCCCATCACATCCCAGTGCTGAGAACAGCAGCATTTCAGGCTCTAGCCTTCCATCCACACTATCTGCTCCTATGGTCCCTCTTGCTTCCCCCTCAATTTCACAGCAAAGCCCATATTTTCCTTAATTAAAAGGTAACAGAATGAAGAGAAATGGAGGATGAACAGAAGTACAGGGATATACACCATGATAAAATCAGTGTTTGAAAAGTTTCATCCTAGGAAATTTGATTTCTAATTATCATTCTTATGGAAAACCACAGAATTTCACAGAAATCCTACCAAAATCAATGAGATATTGCATACAAATGTAGGATGAAAAAGTTGGCTGCCTACTACTTCTGCAATTTTACTGTCAGCAGTTTAAACCTTGAAACTACAGATTTCCAACTTCCTAAACACTTCTGATGGATTTTAAATAAATTCAGTATCAGTTTCATGAATTAAGCAATTCAAACACAGTTCTTCCAAGTATTAGAAGCAGGTGAAAGCTGATGCATAGTCTAGAAAGGATGTTTAGAGATCAGTTGTGTGTTTTTGCCCAACTTCAGAGACATTTGAACACAGCAGAGGTGTGCAGGACAAGGAGTTGTTTCCATTCACCTTTGTGAAACAGGCAAACAGTACCAAATTATTCTGTAATGAAAAAAGTGACCCTTTTACACAAGCTTTAAAGCCAATGCTGTTCACATGACACAACCACAGAGATTTTAAGGATACTCAGACCAGCAGGAACTTGCACTTCATTCCAGAGCTGAAAGATAAAAGACAAAGAAGCCTCTGCAAAGCCCATCCCTCACATCCTTCATTCAGATCAACGAACATCTGAGCCAAAGCAGAGATACGTTTGCATTTTCAAATATCCTTTGTGAAGTGACATTTATTAGCAAGTTTGGCACAGAGAAGCCCCACTGGGAGAAGACACTGACAAATCTTGTTTTCTCAGTGTCTCACTAATGACACTGAGTGAATTCCCACTGCTTATATGGAGTCAGGAACAAAATAAGCACTAAACAGAATCATGTAAGTCAATAATACAAATTGGAGATAAGAAAATATCTGATGAAATTATACCTCACAGAGTATGTATTGTAAAGATTATTCCTTCCCTTCTTCCCTCCCCCTTATCTGTAACGTTTTGCATTTTGTAAAGCAGACTTGGCTTAGCTCCTGGTGCTGTACATGTCCACATCTTCTGGGTTGGACTGACCATGGTCTGCAAGTTTTGGATCAGGCTTAAATTTTGATGTCTTCACTGGTCCTGTTAGAGACAGTAAAGAAATATGGTTTAAAATGTATGCTTATACTTGAGCTGTAAGGAAAAAAAAGCTTAGTGATACATTTTGAGAATTTGTGTATTACCAAACACTTAGAAAAAATGAAAACCTGTCTGTTCTAGTTCACAGTGTGTTAAGAACTGACAGAGGAGGAAGAGGGCAGGCTGGAATGCTGGGCACAGCAGTGGATGGAGAGCAGGACCTCTTCTCACTCTCCAACTCCACTTCCTAACCCAAGAGAGGGAGAGAAGAAATTGTGATGCTTTGCCCAACACGTGGAAAGGAAGGGAAAGTTTGAGGCAAGGAAAAAGCTCCCCAGTGTTTCTTGCCCAGGAGCAGAGCTGGATCCCTCCACCAACCCTGCCAGCTCTCCCCTGAAGCTGCTGCCAGATGGCAAGAACCCCAAATGAAGACAAGCACTCTCACCTAGTTTCACTTCTGAGCTTCCAAAAACCACAATCTGAGTTTAGTAAAGCACTGAACCCTCCCACTCACTGAAGGACAGTGCACCTGCTGACATATTTAATGATAGTGCAGTTCCAGAGGGAATTCTAGGGGAAATTAAGGCAGCTTTTCTGGTTCCTGATCTGCTTCTTTTCTAGCTACATCACTTGATCCAACAAAGGGTGTTACGTTCTCCTGACAGCTTTGCCCCACTTGGACTGAGAAAATAAACATCTCTGGCAACACAGATTCATTTAGGGCAGGGATATTTTTGGCTGTATTAGGGACATGAACTAATTCCACCTATGAAAGCAAGGACAGATCTATAAACACAAACCCAATAAAGACAGTTTGGCCTGGAGCAAGTGTAGAAACAGATCAAAGCATTCCACAAAGTAAATCAGAAAAAATTCAGGCGCAAAGCAGAGATGTGAATGCACACTGCAGTGAAAATAAAGGAACAAAAAATACTAAAACCCTCATCCAAGTACATTCTGCTTGCTTTCCAGGAAAAAAAAAATCTCTGGTAACAATTCCTTCCTTCCAAGCGATTTCCTTGTAAAAAATAAAATTTAGAAGTTGCCCTTACAAAAGATTAACAATATTTTAAAACAAATTTAGTAATCCTTTAATAGGTAATTCCACTGTTTTCTCTTAAAAATTGGTCTACCAAAGTTTTGTCTGTTAAACAGGCTGTTATGTGACCTAGGGGATTATCTCAACCACTTAAGATGCACAGGGAACCACTGCAGAAAACTCAGCACAATTAAATCCAATGCTTCATTTCTCAATTACACACTCCTCTTTCATTCCACTATGGATCATCTGTGCACTGTTAGCAGAGGCTAAAAGTAATGAAATCCATTTGAGACTTCAATTTTCTAATAATAATCCAAATTAAAACCTTTTTGTGTGACTTGCATTTGGATTATTCCTTATTTTGGCCTATGAGAGAACCTGGTTTACATTAACATTGGTTCTCTGACATTATTGAGAGAGATCAGCAAATATATAATTCTGTTATTATGACAGAGTCCACAGTGAGAAAATTATCACCTCCCTGAGGCTCTGAAATATGTATTAAATGACAGCATGTAAAATATGCTCTCAAGAATAATATGCACTGACAGCCTGCTCCAGTTTAGAGCAAGAGTAAGTGCAAAATTAAGTCAACTAATTGGATTTGCAAGTTGCCCTGAGATTACACTTGAAATGTTTAATTCACCTGATGAAGGCACTGGATCATTACTCCAACACTCTACTGGAGGAGATTCTGTTCTGTTAAGTGATCTTGACTCAACAGCAGACTCAGGTTTGGTACTAGAAATTCCCTTCTTTTTCTTATCTTCTTGCATAATTGGTTTTGACTCTTGCTGCAGCTGTGAACCAAACATTAATAAAAAGAAAGCACATGGGTATATGCTTCATACATTATTGCAAAAGAAAGCTTTCAAGTCTGGGAGCTTATCTTATGAAATGATTTTCAGATATGACATCATACAATGATATTCAACTAGTCAGCTGCACACAAGGGGCACAGCTGGAAACAGTAAAATTCATGAAACCCCACAGATCAGATAGAATAAATTCATGCAGAAGGGAAATTGTCATGAGTATATACTTAGGGCTGAGGCTGTGGTTTTACCAGAGACCCTTCAAGAACTTCACAAGTTCATTTCCAGGTGAGGAGCCTTTACCCTGACACAAGACTGAAAGAGCCCTGAGTGTTTGCAGAATAGTTACTACCCCTAGTTAGCAGGAGATGGAAAGATAAGTCATGCTTACACTCTAGTAATGAGAAATAATATGTCTTGGGAAGAGGCTTCACTCAGGGGAAAAAATGAAGTTAATAGAAGTGTCTGTACCACATCAATTCTTGTTTTGCTATCAGTTTAATGAAAGAATCTCATTTTCAAAACTCAGAATTCCATTTGTGCTTCTCAGAAGAAATAAAGGGTGAGGACTGCATGCCAATGAGCACTGTAAATTTAAAGCAAAATATTTCTACACATTAATATAACTGAGAAACTGAAATCTTCTTTGAAAAGAGCAATGAAGAAATACTGTGCAAAGCTGTAATTTTACTTGGGAAGTGCTACTTTTATCAAGGTTTTATAAATTTCCACTCGAGGAAAAAAAACCTTTTGGGCTGGATAAAACCCACATTTAGTTCTGGGATTACTAACCCAAATTCCATATGTAATTTACAGAAGGTTCACATTGCCCTCTACTCTCTGCTGGCAAGGCTTCAGCTGTTTAATATGTCCTATTTTGACTGCCTCACTTAAAAAAACCACACACAAAATCCCCTAGAAACAGAAAAAGCAGAGAAACTAGAGGAAATTCTGAGGAGAACAAGAATTATATCAGAGTTAGAAAGCCTGCTCTGTAAGGTTATAGTGGGGAAGAGAATGTCAAAAACCCTGATAACATTTCTGTATGTAGCAGGTCAATATAAAGAGGTTAGTGACCATTTATTCACTATGAGGACAGGACAAGGAGAAGAAATAAATGAGCCATGGACAATTCATATCACAGGGTAAATAAACCAGAATTCCTGCAAGGGTTGTAGAGCATTAAGCCAGTCATACCTACTGAAATCCTGAGTGTCTTTAGTTTAAATTCAAGGGCTGCTTAAGACCAAAGCTTGAATCAAAATGGATCCTTTATGCCAAGATAACAAAGGATCTCTAAAGAGAAAATCATTCTTCTCTTGTCCACCTTGCATGGGACTACTATTGAGAGGGGATCTCAATACCCACTGGTGTGAAAGATGTAAAAACAATTAAACACTGAAGTGACAAAAAGATCAGATTGGGGTTGGTGCTTTGCTTAACACCATCAGTAAACCTTGAACAGCATGAAGACAACAGTCCACAACTTTCTAGGCTCCCTCTCCACGTGGGAGCTGTCATGACTTCCCAAGCCCTACCTTGGTGACAGTCTCCTTGTCTGCCCACAGTGACCTCACAGCCTCATAGGTCTGATGACTTGCACAAAGTAACTTCTTCCCTGTGACCTGTTTTTTAGAAAAACATAATTTAACAACAGTTTTTAAAATACAAAGACAGACTATTCAAATTAAATTAATCATGTTTGCATGAGAACATGCTTGTCTCCATCCTAAGGCATCTACTTTTCAAGATCTAGTGCATATTCCCTTACATCAAGCAAATTGTAAATAATGTTTAAATTTTTTTTAGGAATCCACAGGAACATTTCCATGCTAAACCCACCTACTCCAAATGAAATCAAACCCTGATCAGCAAACAGTGTGCTGGCAAATGTTGGCACAATAGAGGAGCACCAGCTTAAAGGATCCAAACTTGTCCCACTGTGTTGGAAATGACCACAGATAAAATCAGAAACTTACCTTGGCAATGACCACTGACTGAGCTGGGTAACAAACAGAATATCCTACAGTAGTAAGTCCCAAGGGATAAACAATCTTCTTAAATCTAGAACCTGTACAAAGCCAAATATTTTAAATAATTAGACAAAAATGAAATGCAAAAAAAGTAGTTGTATCAATTAAATACAAAGAAAAATAATCCCAAACCAGGTTTTCCAATATTATGAGGAACGAGAAGAAGAATTGTGTCATTAGTGTGTCTAGTCCTGCTCTGTCAGCTCTCAGCCAGCTCCTAACAGCAACCAACAATGTTCATTTCAGGAATTTATTTTAGTCCCACAGGCTTTTGCCCATGTTTTAGAAGAGTACTCTGACCACTAGAACTGTTACAAGCTCCATTCCCCACAGGTCAGCAATGAAAACAAACAAACTTTACCTTTTCTTGCCAGCACCACACCAGCCAGGCCTGACACTGTAATTAGAGCAGCTTTGGGAAGAAATTCTGGGGGGGGGTTGTTCAGGTAAACATAAGCATCTAAGAAATGGGAAAAAAAAGACAAAAAAACCCAGGGCAATTCAGTATTGGTAATTTTTTTTTTATTTCCCACTTAAGAAATAAAGGTGAAAATTTTGATTTCACTGAGAGTTTATACAGATAAAATGAGACAGATATGTGACTTTCCTACCTTTTCCAAACTGAATTGAATCCATTATTCCATTTTTAATAAAGACATAGACATTCTACAAGGAAATAAAAACAAAACCAGAAAGTAAAATCTCTGTAAAAGCAGCTGTTCACATAGATCTCTGCACAATGAGACAAAGAAATACTGTGTTACTTTAAAAAACCCAAACCTTCTAGAAAGGCTGTGCAGAGATCTCCCCTCTTTGTGACAAACAAATAACTTATATTTTTAAAACTTACATTGACAATCAATATAAAAAAAAATCTCTAATGTAAGCTCCCTTTCAAAACTGACATTTCAGGAACTCTAGAGTAGGAAAACACCTGGATGCCAACTATATAGGAAAATTCAATTATAAAATACAATCTTCTCTTCCCTAGAGACTTTCCCGGGAAAACTGAAAGAACAACACCGACTTTGTACCACCAGAGGTCACTGCTACTCAGTGGCAGGAACTCACAATGATTAATGGCATTAAAAAGTTTAGTCCAGATTTATAACAAGAGTATTTCAGTCATGCAGTCACTGACAATATTTTCCCATACCAATGGAATCACAATTTACAGAAAATACATTTTGAAGACATTTTGATTTTTTTTTCCCCAACTATTAGGGTCCACATTTTTTTTGCAAAAGCAAAACACAAGCACAAAATCTCCTGTGAGAGCCAGGGTGAAGCTGCTGCTTCCCAGCAGGTACAAAAGCAGTAACAGGCACCACAGTTCCCTCTCCACCTGGCACAGTAACAGAGCTGGGAGGTGTTCCTGATGGCTCCTGAGGCACAGCCTGCTGCAACAGATAGGGATGCATTCTGTCTGTCTTTTTTGTCAGGAACTGCCCTTTGCAAGCAGCTCCTTCTCCATGGACTGCATCTGGAATTTCAGACTCCAAAACACCCTCAAGTTCTCCCAGCAAGAATTTATCGACGTAACTCCTGCTGTAGAAGAAGGGCACATTTTTCTATCCAAAATTATCTTATGCAAGACAAAGACTGTGGACATCCATAAAATCAAAGGGTTTTGGGACAGCTGCAAAAGGCAGGCCTCAGAGACAGCAGAACTGTGATTAGAGCTAAGCACTAGCTATAAAATAAGTCAGCAGAAAAATTACAGAAAAAGTAGAAACGTAAGGACAAATGGAACAATGGTCTGTGTATTAACACTTAGCTAGAATAACTCCCTAAGCTGCAGAAAAGTATATCTAGTGAGATATTAGGAACTTCTAAGCTTAACAATGGAGCTCCGTGCATTGTGTTTTAAGGCTTACAAACAGGTATGGTATTTGAAATAAGGAAGCATTGTTTAACCCAAGCTATGTG
This sequence comes from Passer montanus, assembly GCF_014805655.1. Classification (NCBI taxonomy): domain Eukaryota; kingdom Metazoa; phylum Chordata; class Aves; order Passeriformes; family Passeridae; genus Passer; species Passer montanus. Next base: position 4,156,204 of record NW_024369818.1, read on the forward strand.
CTTATAGCAATTGGATAAAACTACTGTCAATATGCTTTTGCTTTGTGTGATCGGTCAAAAAACTTATAGAGTAAGCTGTAATATTAAGTTCTTGGTCTGCTGCCTGGGATGTGAGCTGCTGGCATCTTCCCATTGTCATAACCATGTCATGAGACTGATGCTGGAAAATAAAACGGCTCAAGGCACGTTCCTAGCAGTCCCATTCGTGATTTGTACATAGCCCCTGGCTGGTGATAAAGGACCTGCCAGAAAAACCCTCTAGGGGGAAGTAACCTGTTTTCCAGTACTTAGTGCTGAGGGAACTGCGGGGCAGGCTGGGTGCAGCCCTTACCTGGCACCACCCGAAGTAGCGGCCGGTGCTGCTCCGCAGGGCCGTGAGCTGCTGCTGCAGCCGCCCCGGCTGCTCCTCCACGTAGCGGGAGCTCGGCGGCGGCGCGCTGTAAATGGGGAGCTGCAAACAAAGCACGGCTCAGCACAGGGCAGGCTCTGCTCCCAGGGCTGCTGCAGCCCCCGGGGGCTTCCCGAGCCTGCAAACCCCCAGTGCTGCCACTGCAGCGCACAAAGCCGCTCCTGGAATGATGAACTTCCAGGGTTCCACACTGACTGCACTCCAGTGGGACTGCACCCTTCGGAAGTGAAAACTGAAACAATGACATGGGTTCTTAGAAGCACAATTACTCAATATGAAGCAAAGAATAATTAGAAGGTGGATTTATGTATTACTACTGAAAACTGAAACAATGGTATGGGTTCTTAGAAGCACAATTACTCAGTATGAAGCAAAGAATAATTAGAAGGTGGATTTGTGTATTACTAGAAATTGCACATCAGAAAAGGACTCAACACTAAGAGTTCTATTTTCACCTCTTCTGACTTCATTTTTGAAATACTGTAATAATAAAAATGAGATAAAACTTTACTAATTTAGTATTGTAACACTTTGTGTTTTATTTGAGCCATAGTGGGCAGTTATTTATTATCACATATTTGCTATATATTTTAGTTACTGAGTAATATAATTCAATGGACAGAGCTGCTATTCTGCAGGTTTTTCTAGTATTATTTTAAAGACCAAAAAAAGAGGAAGATTCATACCTTATCTGGCTTCACCAGCTGACTTTTTGATTCCTTTTCTGTTGCTGCATATACAGTAATGCAAACAAATGGCAGCCCAGAAGAAACAGCTGCCAGCTTTGCCACCTGGGACAGAGATGAAAAAAGGGAGTCTTAATGCTGAAATTAAAATTTCCCTATGGATTGATCAAATATAGGATTATACAAGTCACTTTTAAAGCCTTTTTTAAGAATTATACCTTTTAGAAATTTCTTCTGACTTATATCAGGATTCTCTCAAATTATAATGGTAAAGAAAGGTTAAAGACCCCTGACAACAGTTTTATGTCTAAAATTCCAGGAAGAACTTTGTGTTCAAAGCCACGCTGATACTTCCATCACCTGTTAGGGTCAATTCAGTTGTAATTTACTCAGCATGCAGGAGCTTCACTTCTGAAGAATTATTAAAGAAAAACTATTTTAAACCTATCATAATTCAGATTGCTTATTTCCATCCAGCATGCTACCAGAACAAGACACCAATTTTCAGTAGACACTAGAAGAAAAATTGATTTTAAAAGCGATAGAGCACTAGAAGTTGTATTGTTCACTTAAAAAAAACCAATATATTTTTTAAAGTCACAATGGATTCTGTTCTCAATGTAAAAGAGAAAGCCATACAGGGAATGATCAAAGTGGTCCAGCTCCTGACTGACAGTAATTGCTTTACTTTTGGGTGCCTGCAGACAAACACATAAATGTTTGAAGATCCAAGGAAATAGCTGTACTGGCTAACATTTACACTGGCAGTTATCCCAAGAGGGTTTCACTCTTTTCTGCTGAAATCACAAAGAACCAGAGTGAAAGAAAAAGCAACATCACCTTGACTACACTAAAGAAGCTTCACTGCATGGAGCTGTTCCTTATCTAATCACGAGGTGATCAGAGAAAAACCTCAATTAGCTGTTTCTTGTATTAATTTACTGAAATTATTTTATTAAAAGTTCCTTATGAGGCATTAAACAACAAAAATCATATATTGTTTAGGTAAAGAAACCGATAAGTATTTTACCTATGAAGACTTCCACAGAAGTTACTGAGAATTAAGAAATGGCAGGATCATATTTTTATATCAAACACCAGGAAAGAAGCACAGAGAAAAACACCTCCAACAGGCTGGAGCTGTGGAACACCCTGGGATTGCAGGTTCAGCCACTGACAACCTGAGGATTTTTTCCCAGAAATAAAAAACACACCAAAGACAAACAGACATGGCAATATTTTTGATGAGAAGCCTGAACAGCAATTATTTACTGAAAAAATGCATTATATGCTCTCTAGCAGAAAATTGTAACAGCTATGCCTCTTAATAGTAGAACTGGAGTAAGACCAGTCAAAATAGAATAATAAATAATTTTGGCTTTAATTCTTTGCATTTCAAACAATCTGCTTCAAAGTATTGGAATCAAAATTATCAAAAATACAGATTCTATTAAAAAAAAGTTAAAAAGCTACATCACTACAAAGAATTCACTATCTTCCACCCAAAAGATGCAAAATACAAAGTAAACCATAATAAAACCATACAGTTAATTTATGCCAATCTCCAAGACATTGTTTCCCACTGAAACTGCAAATTCTGTGTGCTTGCTTCAAGAACTGGAGCAGGAAACTTGCCCTGAAGGCAGGAACTGCCTCAAAACAAATGGAATCAAAGGAGTGGAGTATATGCAAAAATCTGATGCAGGGATTTATATAAAAAATACGGTTTCTGTATCACTAAATAGGAATCTGCTAGCCAGAATAAAATAAGATTAAAATTTAGCAGCTACCTCCTACCATATTTTCCATAAAAAATGTTAAAGAATAAAGAGTCACAGATTTATGACTTTCTCCTACCACTCAGATGTCTTGAGGTGGATCACAAAACTGTCTCACATCCTTTTGGTTCATTTTCCCCAGAAGTTACACGAGACATGGTGATTGTCAGAAGCTTGCAGGCCAAAGCCAGTATCCTAATTCAGGTATGACTTTATAAATCTCTGGTGGCAACCACCAAAACCCCCCCACAAATGGAACAGATCCTTCCACTTCACCTCAACTCCCTGATTCTCCATGGATTTGGTTTTAGTCTTGGTAAGTGACCCACAGAGAATGAAATCTTGAGGAGAACAAAACTCTTTTTAATAATAATTTCATAGTAAGTACTAACGAACACACATAAAATGATGTAATTTCACTAAAGGTACTGAATCATTCAGATTTATGTACCAACCAAACTACTTCAAGATCACCCAGCCAGACAGCAAAGCCAAAGACAGTTTCTTTTGCCTTAACAAACTAAAGCAAAATGCTTTATTTTAATTTCTCTCTGTCCTCATTGACATCATCCTTTCCTTTGCAGATATATACACATTTAAAATGCTTTAAAAAAGTAAATATGAAAATTCATGTGAGAGTAACCTATTCATCAATTTGACTGCCAACACTGGAAAACCTGTCTAAATATTTGTGAGAAAGCTTAGATCTTTACATGCATGTTATTCTGTTTAAAGACACTGTATTATTCCTACAGCTAGCGATATTTTAGATACTTGTAACCCTGTTAGCTCGTAACAGCACGATTTTAACAGCCTTGTTTTAGTGATGTACAGCACCACTAGCACTTTATCATGGTACTACCAAACTATCATCTTGATATTCCTCGAGCTGAAGGTGTTTCGGGGGCTGCGAGTACATGGAGAAGAACCAGAAGAGAAACACCAATTTTATTCCCTTTTGCACAATTTAACCACCTCTCGAACCAGCTCCTTCCCCGTCAAGTCCCTCACCACCAGAGACTCTCACTGCCCCGCTCCTCCACCTGACCCCGGCTTCCGCGGCACCGGGGGCTCCTTCCCGCCGGCACCGGCGGACCCGCGGGCGGGCCGGGCGCTGCCGAGGGGCCGCACGGAGCAGCCCCGGCTGTCCCGAGCCGGCGGCGGAGCGGGAGCGGAGCCTGAGGGGCAGCGGAGCCGCGGGCCGGGGCAGCGCCGGCCTGAGGGCGGGCGGACACTCACCTTGGCCGCCATGTTGGACAGCGCCGCGTACGGCGCGCGGGAAGGGCCGCGCCGGGCGGGGCCGAGGGGCCGGGGCGGGACCGCGCTCAGCCCGGGCGGGATCGCCTCGAAGCGGGCTGGGATGGATTCCTCTCAGCCGGGACAGGCATCCCCCTCAGCCGGCGTCGTCCCAAAGCGGGCAGGGATGAATTCCTCTCAGCCGGCGTCGCCCCAAAGCGGGCAGGGACGGATTCCCCTCAGCCGGCATCGCCCCAAAGCGGGCAGGGACGGATTCCCCTCAGTTGGCATCGCCCCAAAGCGGGCAGGGACGGATTCCTTTCAGCCGGGGAGGGAATCGCCCCAAAGCGGGCAGGGGTGATCCCCCTCAGCCGGCACGGCCCCAAAGCAGGCAGAGATGATTCCCCTCACCCAGGGCGGGCATCGTCCCGAAGTGGGCAGGGATGGATTCCCCTCAGCCGGGGCGGGATCGCCCCCAGCCGAGATCGCCCTCAATCGGGCAGTGATCGTCTCAGCCGACATCGCCCTAAGGTGGGCAGGGATGCCCCTCAGCCGGGGCAGGAATCGCGCCCCGACCGGGCGGCATCGCCCTCAGCCGGGATCCCCCTCAGACCGACCGCCATGCCCCTCAGCCCGCATCGCCCTCAGCCGGGATCCCCCTCAGACCGACCGCCATGCCCCTCAGCCCGCATCGCCCTCAGCCGGGATCTCAGAACACACAAAATCCCCCATAAACACACAATCTAAGTGCAGATAATCCGTTTATTGAAGTCCAAATTTACAACGGAAGTTTACAACTTTTTCTTTTTTGTTTTCCCCAAAACAAAAGTTTTGTTTGAGTTTAGGAAGAATAAATGTTTGTTTTTGTTTTTGTTTTTTTTTTAATAATGTACAGACTATATCTCTTAAATAAGTTAATATCTTTGAAAAAAGAGCAATATGTTCCTTTTTTTAATGTTGCAGTGCAACTTACAACTTACACGTCTGTGCAATGTACCATGAGGTATATGCCCAGTGAGCAACACACAGTGAAGTTTTCCATTCATAAATTTTCATTGTAGACACACAAAAAGTTAACAAGTTATTAATCTGTGATAGAAAACGCAGCCGGTTACAGTAATTCACACAGAACTCATCTGGAAAGAGGGAAAAAAGAAACCTAATGTTCACTGCCTATAGAAACTATTGGATTATCTCTCAACATAGACAAGTATAAAATTAAAAATACTGTTGTGAAACTGAAGAAATACTGTGTTATCCAGGGGTTGAAACCTCGTTTGACCTGTATTAGTCTAGAACCATTGGTTTTCTCTCTGTAGCATCCACGAGCTGAGGGATTTACTGCGGTACCGATGGAGCATCTGCTCGTCAAAGCATTAAGCACGATGGGCACTATAGAAAAGTTGCAGAATGCTCAAAAACGTACAACTCCAGCATTTCCCTGGCAAGGACAGGTGGTTTTCCATTGCCTCTCAGTTCATCTCCCAGCTGATTAGAAAAACAAGGCTGAAACATGGAAGATTACTCGTGTTTGAAGCTTGACACTTCAAACTTCTCAAGATGGCTCTAAAATACTTATTTTTCTTAATGACAGAAAACATATTTATTTAAGAAAGAATCATCCACAATATAACTTTGTGATAAATAACAGTTCTGCCTCTAATACATATATACATACTGCTTGTAAACAAAAATGCCCACAGGTCATGGAGTCTCCATGATTTTTTTTTACAAGGCGCTATAGATTTTTATTTTTATTTTTTTGTTATTGAAAACAGTCCTAGTGAAAGTTTGGTTCATAACCTCCTATTGCTACAGAAACAGTAAGAATGTTTATATTTACAAAGAAACAAAGACCATGGAGACCCCATAGCGTTATTTGCCAAAGATTTGGAGTTGGTGGGGTTTGCAAAATACACGTTGTCAGCACGTTGGACAGGTTGAACACCAGCAGTACGATACTCCAGTGCTTTGGTATTTCAACCCCTGAATATACAAAGACATTACTACAGCCTACTTCACAGTTTAATGCAAGTAAAGTGCAAGCCATAGTACAAGGGTGTCATACATTTCCATACATGTAAGCGTTATCTAAAAAAGGCTCTGTACAAGGTTTATTAGCTATTTAGTAACCTAGATGGAAGTCACCTATGGCCCAGCAATTAATGGTCTTACAAGGATATTGTCTTTGTAATACAGTATGTGTCAAATGTAAAACGTTTATTAATACTAGTGCATTTCTCTTACATCCTAACCTGTTTTCTCGTCAGATTTTTAAGCTGAAATCCTTGTTTCTCAGTAAAACAGAAGTCTTAACTGGTAACAGGGTCTTACTGGTATTTTGGCCAGCCAACACAGTTTGTTAAGACGTATTTGTTTTGTGGTTGCTAGTGAAAAAATGCAATAGTTAATATGTATATGTGACATCCTTAGTTAATCTGCAGCATTCGGACAGACACATTTACTGTTAGTAAAAAGATCTGTATTGATACCCTCACCAACGCCTGAGGATGAACAATATTCTAGAAATGTGAGGACAGAAGCTACAGGGCTTAGCTGGTCAAAGAGCAGGTTGTTGACGTATTTGATCATTTTTACAACATTGCTTTCTTTCAAATACTGCTCATACAGTGGCATTAATGCTTAAAGTCCCTAACTGTCACTTCTAACACATGTATGTTCTTGATAAAAATAAAGATATATCTGTCTGGCCTGCATTAAGAGTGAATATGGTTCTTTTCCTGAAGGCAGTTTCTGTCTGAATTATTTAAATCTCTTTATTAAAAGGAGGTCCCAGTAGTATATCACCTATCTTCAAACCTGATAAAAACTTAATATTATTTATAAACCTCCTTCTGGATGTGCAAGAGTGGCATAACCCGTAAAATATAGAAAATAAGTTTTAAAAAATGCTTCTTTTTCTATTAGTTATATCCAGAGTGGAGAGTTCCCTGCCCACATGTTAGAGAGTGGAACTGATCAGAAACATTACATTTGACTTGTGTGTAGTGGGAGCAAAGAAAATAAATATAAACATCAAGTAAGGAAATACAACTTACTAGTTTTGGTTTAAATAGCCATAAAATTTCCATACCTCAGCTGATAGGGCTCAGATGTGATTTTCAGAAGGGATTTTCAGATCTGTGCCCACTTAACACCCATCAAGAGCCTCAGCCACACAGTGTGAATTCATCTGAGAGAGGAGATGGGGGACCTTTCCCTACAGCATCCTGCCTGGGAAACCTACCCTGAGCCTCAGCTTTAGGGAGGGAAACATTCTGGAAGAACAAGAGCTTTTTCATACTGAATATAAACAAATAGCTAATATTGCTTCTCCAGTCTGCCCTGTTGTTACCCATTTTTTGTCCTAGTGGCAAATAAACACCATTTGGCAGCAGGGAAGGTGGTGTGCCGTGGCCTAAGGCATGTGGTACATGGAAAATCTGCCATGGAAAACCTGTGCCCTTCTGGCTGCCCTAAAGCATCATTTCCCTACTGTGAAAGCTGAGGAGAGAATGAAATCCTCTATGAGACCCAGCCAGCACTTATTTCTCTACCATTAAATGTGGGGAACCCGGGTATGCCCTGAATGGGGGTCAGGCTGAGCCCAGCAATGCAGACAGGCCTGTGCTCTCTTCCTTAAGGAATGTCCCTAGGACTGGCTCAGAACCTCTGCAGAGACACAGGACTTGCTTTACTGACAAACCGAGTGTTTAAACTATAATTCAATTGCCTGGTGGTATCTCTAGCTCAGGGACAGGCATTGCAGAGGGGGCTGGGTTTGCTGTGCTCATCGTGCCTTAGCCAAGGGTTGTTTTACACAAACCATCTTTGAGGAACTTTGTTCCCCACTGCATGAAGGGTTTGTACAAACTGTTGGTCAATTATCACAAAATAGCTCTGCTGGCAGAGCTCTCTCTCTCTCCTCAAGGATCAGCAGCCCCCAGCTATATCACCTTGGTCATAAATACTGCTATTTTTGGCAGAAAGAATGCTTTTGTCACTTTGGAAGACAGGAAGACCACATGAGTAAAGAATATGGCAAATAACGTTTGTGATAATCTTGGCCTGATTTGCATTACTTGAGACAAAGATAGGAATGTTCTTTGTTCTCCTCAGATTTGTGTTGAGTTAAACATCTTCTACCAGATTCTTCATTTTTCTCCCAGAGGTCCTATTAACATTTAAAGTGAAATCTCCTAAAGGTCAGCAGCAGAATTGTGCCATTTTTGAGGAGGCTGAGTCCTTCCCAGAGCCACTGTAAAGTAACTCCTCCAAAGGTACCTGTTCTGTCCTTCACAGGACCTTGGAGAACGAGGGAGAGAAGGTTTAACTGGCCACGTACAATTCTCTGCAACACTCATTTATTTTTCCTTGGAAAAAGCCAGCAGAGCACCACATTCCCAGCTCCAAAGGCAGCAGCCAGAGCTGAAGGTACTGATAACAACCCCCTCCTACTCCTCTGATTTTTGTTCATGTCAATTAGAGCAAGCTCAGGGTAGTTTTCACTTAAAGTAATGAAACCAAGAAAAATGTCTTGGTTCTCTCAGGAAGTGATGCCGAGAGAGCTATTAAAACACTTTCTAAGATCTGACATGTCACTGAATACAGAACAGTATTAAAAAAGGAGGGGAATCAGTAGCTCAGGGGGAGCATTAAATCAGTTGTAATGAAAAATAGCCAGTAACAAAAAGACTCAGCTTGTGGAGTGTCAGAGAAAGCGTATGGGCTGAGACATTTTACCTGAAGGAATTCTGAATGAAGACACTAACTTTAATAAGATCCACTTAAATAAAGCACATCCAAACAACATTTCCATGTTGTTGTATATGTTAAAAACCAAGTTTTACCTGAGAATTCAGGCAGGAAAACTAGTAAATTAATAAATCTATTGTACAGCTGCTATTTATTTCCCGTGATGAATTCAACAGCCAAGCCTTGTTCTTTTCTTATTTAAAATATGGCATCAAAATGACCACAAGAATTCCAGCTGCTTTGTACTGTGTGTTTAAGTACCTGTTGGTCCAGGAGAATTGGATGTACTTTAATACATAAGCAGGATTCGGTGCATGAATTTTTAAATACATTATCTGTATTGCACTTTGCATTCCAGTGAGTTCAAAGGTGGTGAAAATCCAAATAATTGTGCAGTGGTGACTGTGCACATTCCTCTCTGCAGTCCACTGAGATTGGTACTGACATCCAGAAGGAAGAAACCGTGGCTGGGAGGGAAGGGCTGCAGGGTGGGGTTGAGTAAATGTGCCAGGAGAAAGATAAGTTCTTGTGAAATGGCTTCCAAATGCCAGCTGACATTTGTGAAAGAATAAAGTCTTTGTATTGCTTAATTTAGCAATTAGATTTTGCTTGCTCTAAGGCACAAGCAATGCCAGACAAATGGTTCAGACTTTTCTCCCAGTTAATCTTAAGCCCATTAGAGGGAATTTCTCCAGTGTATCTCAGCTCATTTCATCTCATGAATCTCCTGGACAATTTATTTGGCCTATTCAGTGCAAATCACATTTGCTGAGAGCTGCTCTGCAAGAGCAGGATGCAGACTCACAATTCCGAGAATTTCAGAAAAGATGATCTCATGACACTGAAAGATTTTTAAAGATAAGCTGAGCAAAAGTATGAACTGTCTACTATTTATCTCATCTATTCATATTACAGAAATTGTGTTTAAACTTAAAACAGAGATCATCTGTTTTCCCTACTACTTGTGTCATTTCTGAGATATCTGTCTTCCCAATTATGTTTCTCATTTTCAGCTGTATCTCTAAGTAGTACTTTCTGTTTACTTGTGACTTCACTGAATATGCTCAGTTATGTCTTGAGTGATGAAGCAGTGGCATTTGAAATCCTTTTGGAAAGTTATTTGGAAATAATTTAGATATTTTCATTACGAAAGCACAAATCATCTTTTGGGTTTGAAACAATAGGCATATTTACATTTCTTTAGGAATTTAGTTCAATCTATGTAACTATTTCTGTGACCATCCATCACTGCTTGCATGTATAATATGAATTAATTTCTAAATGGATTTAATTTCTATAATTTATGCTGTTGCTCACTGGAAATGAAGGAATGAAATTAAGACTGGAAAGAAGGGAGAAGGCAAAGGAAAGGTGTTTTTAATTTTGTCTTTGTTTCTCACTATGTAATTGTATTTTAAATTGTTAATAAATGAATTTTCCCCAAGTCAGGTTCGTTTTGCCTACAATAACCATTAGCAGGTGATCTCCCTGTCTTTGTCTCGACTCAGGAGCTTTCCCATGGCATTTTTCCCCTCCTGTCCAGCCAAGGCAGCCCCCCTCAGCTGCTCTGTGGAGACAGAACTAAACACCCAGCACACCTTCACCTGCTCTGGCTTTGGGAATAATGAAATCTCTTCCTGGACACTAGGACCTCACTGAGATGACATTTTTTCCTCTATTATACTGAACTGCATTAGTTTTACAGTCGTTGATGGATGAGAGACAATCAGGTTTATCTGAAAAAATGATCAGTGAATTTGTTTCAGTGAAATGACATCAGCTGTATTCACATCCCCTTCCTTCTGCCTTTTAGAACCATTCTAGCAAGCAGAGTCAAAGCAAACCATGAATGGCTTTGAAATCTATGTTCAGTAGCATTCAGAGCAATCTTTTTTCCCCCCAAGAATACAAGTGTTTTCCCCAAAATCTGATTCTTACCAACCATTCTCAGCCAAGCAAGGAAGTGAAATCCACTGTGTGACTTGTGTGTCTTCCCAAACCAATCAATACCGATTGGTTTTTGAACGATGTTTTGAATAACTTCACCCACTTGCAAATGTACTGCTAGCAGTTAAAAATTATTGCCAGACATTACATAATTTTGAATTATTAACTCAGCTATAGATGTCAGTGTATCACAGAATGTAATTGATTAGTTCAGGAGGTTTTTTAAGCTTCATTCTCATGCTTGTTTTTAAATTTTGTGACTCACAGTCATGTGTCACTTAAATTCACAGTGAAGAAACGATGAAAACCTGCAGTATGTACCTTACTCAGTGCAGATTTTTTTTCTTTCACCATGAAAAACTTCAAATCCTATTAAAACCAGTTGAAGTTGCAGCATTAGTGAACAACCAATATTGTTCTACTCATATCTTACCTCTGTGCCAAACCTGCTTGCTCGTGTTCCTTTGTTTAAAGGCAGGCACAGCACGTTACAAACACAGTATTTAAATGGCATGTACAGAGTGCCCATAGGGCCAGACTGGGATCTATTTCTTAGATGTACAGTGTACATTTTAAGGCACACTATAGGGATTGAGTTTACATTTTGATAACTCTGTCCTTTTATTTGCAAAGATGGTCACTACCTGGAAATGTTGCAAAAATAAATGTTCATCTCTAACAGTGGCCAATGTATTCATGTCTTCATTTTTATATTTTTTTCTCAAGAAAAAATGTGTGAAAATGTGAACTTTAGGGAATTTTAAAAGGAAATGTCAACTACCATGTTACATTTTATATACATAGATATGTATTTATATATATCTAAATATATAAAATGATTGCAGGAGCTCATACTATAAGCTGAGTTTTAGTACAGTACTTTAAATATACTGGTATTTATTTTCAGTTACACTTCTGCACCACTTCTTCCTAATGCAGAGCTTGATACGGACATTGGTTGATAATAGCAAACAAAAAAATTCATAAAGAATATTATTGTCTTATCATGCAATGTAGTAGGCATCCTGTGGCACTATTCTCTTACCCAAGTATTTACAGTACTGCTGAGTACCTCAGTGATAAATTCACCAGGGTTTGTCTGACTGCATGTGTCAGGCACCCAGCAGTGACCCAGCTGAGCTCCTGTCACACGTGGGTCTCGATGAAGGAGTGTGTGTGTGTCAGCATTGGGGCTGAGCTTGCCAGTTCAGAGGCTCCATTTTGAGACTTCCCAGCAGCACTGTACTCACAAATGTCCAGGAAAAACTCATAGTTCTTTAATTTCCAATCTTTGAACTTCTTGGATGTTAAGTTGGGATCATCCAGAAGGCTGTTGATAACTGTGAGGTCCCCTTCCTTTGCCTGGCAAATTCCAGAAAGACAGAGGACAGGTCAAAATGAAATTCTGTATTTCAGCACTTTATTTCTTCTTTAATGCCAAGTGCCAGGAAAATTACTATGGAAACTTTAATATTTACCTAAATTCAGGAACTATTACAACATAAACTTTTTGACACCTCAGTCTGTGCCACATGCTACAATTTGCCCTCACGGAGTGCCAAATAATCCTTTTCTTTCCTTAAGATGGAACATATTTGCTTTAAAGGATTTTTAGTATCTTTGAAACTTCATTTTAAAGCTACAAAAAAAGCATTAATAGTAGAAACATAAAGAGATTAAGGACAAGGGAGAATGGCTTCATACTGCCAGAGGGCAGGGTTAGCTGGGATATTGGAAGGAATTCCTGGTTGTGAGGGTGGGGAGGCCCAGAGCACTGTGGCTGCCCCTGGATCCCTGGAAGTGTCCAAGGCCAGGTTGGACAGGGCTTGGAGCATCCTGGGATAGTGAAAGTTGTCCCTGCCATGGCAGGGGTGGCACTGGATGAGCTTTAAGGTCCCTTCTACCCACCAGCATTTTGTGATGCACAATTAGAGTTTTCCTACTTTATATTTTTGCACACAAAATCGGGGATAAAGCCTTACTTTTAAAGTGCTCTTGAGGACTCGGATGTGGTGCAGCTTCTCGTTGATCACTGGGTCGTTGCATCGCTTCACGAAGGACTTGCGGAACTCCTGCTTGGTGGAGGGACGCTGCTCTCCGAAAGCTGACAGGCTGGCTTCTTCCAGAGTTCTGTAGAGCTCTTGCAGACCGTCTGTGATTTCTTCAATTTCTTTTACGTTTTCTGAAAGGAAAGAAAGAACCCTAACAACAAACCTGATCATTCAGATGAAGTCTCTAAAATCAGCGCAACTTCAGTACTACATTAACCTATTACTCAGTTCTGCAGTGTTGGTTTTGATGAGACAAGAACATCATCCCAAAGCTCCATTTTTAGCGCTACATCCTGGCATTTCAAGTACAAACTCCTGCGTTTGCCAACATCCAGCAGTTCAACCACAAAATTCTTGCTGAGACCAGTGGCAATACTGCTCTGGATTTTGATGGCAGCAAAGTGGAGCAGAAATCTGCCAGAGCTTACCTTCTGCACAGAAACTATTGTGCCTTCTAAGAGGAACACTCTCATCCGGACTGTCGTCGGTCCCCTCAATGGACTTCACGCGTCCCTTCCCGCGCACGTCTCTGTTTCGGGGAAGGCTTTGGCTGCGCGGTTTCTGGGGCCGCCCGTGGGAGCCGTGTCCCCTTGGACATTCCACCAGAGGAAAAGGCCCATCCTGCTCAAAATTGTGGCGCCTCTGGACGGGCAGCGTGGCTTGTCTCCGTCTGTCCGGTGACATTCCGGGCCGGCCGCTCGCGTACTCCGCCTCCGGAGGGACGGTCTGGAGGAAGTGGAGCCCTGAGCTGGTTAAGGGGGTCTCTATCAGGTCCTGCCACGAGCGCCGTTCTCGGTAGGGAGGTCTGCACCCCGAGGAGTGCGTGCTGCCCGCCGCGTCCTGCCGCGAGTCCTCGGCAGAAGAGTGGGAATACGTGGATTCGCTGGAAAAGTGTCGGCCTTGTTTGGCTTCGGGGAATGGGCTTGAAGAATTCACCTGGAAAGACACGAAAACATCTGCCCATGAGATGATGTTTTGGACAGACCCAAGGAAATGACTGCAGTGTAAAACACTCTACGATACTATCAATCAGATGGACTCATGGGTTGGATTTGTCATAACATGAACCACTGTAAACAGAAGAGAATTAGCAGTGACAACTTTTATACAAGTGCTCTTTTAACCACTCCCTATTCTTGTTTTGCACATTCTCTGCCCACAAGCAACTCCTGATGGAAAGAAAAGTGTAACACTGGTGCAGGTGTCCTGAAGACCTGTCCAGCTTACACTCAGTGCAGCTGAGGACAGTGGAAGTCTCCAAAAGAAAGCATAATCGGATATCCTTTCATTTTTTTTAGGGGCCAAACAGAAAAAAACCAAAACACAAACCCAAACAACAAAACTTCAGCACCCAGGAAGATTTTTGGCTGGTGGACCGTTGAACTTGTGAAACTATTTGAATGAATTCTCTGGGTCTGTGTATAAATTTAATTCAAAACAAAAAGAAAGGCAAAAATGTGGAAAAACAGAAAGGGAGGGGCTTAACCTGTATCCCAGTTGATAAAACAGCATCACATGGGTGAAAATCAGTCTGAGCTTCACCCATGTGATGCTGTTGTCTCAGTCACTCTTTCTTTGGTTCTGGCTGTGTGAGGATCATGTCATTCACGCTGAAGAAAAATCTGAAAGAAAAATAGAGAACAGTCCTATCTGTGCTTGGAATCATAGAATAATTATCATAATTGCCTGTGTTTTGTCTAATAGAAATGTTCTATTTGCAATACTGTCATTACCATGGTATTGTACAAAAAAACCCCTTTCCTAGAAAGATTTGTTCTTCAAAAAAGAACTAAAACATGATTACTGGGTGAATGTGAGCTGATCTTAATCTCTAGCATCCAGTATCCAATATTCATAATTGAAAACTGGTCTGAATTAATACAAACTATCCCATCCATCACATTTTTTTCATATTCTGCGGTGAAGGTAAAATTTGAATATTCTATTCCTGTTATGATGTGTAGTTTCACCAATCCTACAAAAAAAGGTCATATTTCCAGTCTGCTGACAGGTCTGTGTCAGGAGACATTTACCTCTCCTTCCTTCCTAACTGATTTGCTATGGAAAGATCCAGCTCTTGGCTCATGAGGAGCAGCAGTAATTTCATTTTTACAATCACACCCGGCTTTGTGCCGCCGCCTTTATGTTGTTTAAATATCCCGGGACAAGGGAGGTGCAAGCCAAGGCCCGGAGGTGTCTGTGGTGACCCGGGGCAGTGCAGAGCGTGTGACTCACTGAGGGGGTGCGGTGGTAGGTGTCACACAGCGTGGAGGAGCCCTCCTGCTTCAGCGTCAGCGAGCCGTCCATGTCGTCCTGATCGCTCTCGCTCCAGTAATCTGCTGACAAAGCATGCCACGTCTCACTCGGTGCTTTTCCACCAGAAAGCAGATCCCACATTTCAGCAACATCCTTCCAGGGCAAGGTGGACATTCCCCAGTCACCTGCAGTCCCCAGTCCCCCAGTCACCTGGTGGGAAGGTCTGGCCCCTCAAACAGGGGGTGCAGGAAGCTCTGAATGCTCTGGGGAAGGGTTGCAGCAGGCAGCTCGGGCACCTGACTGCCACTGCACATAAAAACCAACTTCTGCTCACAGACTTTCACACAGAAACCTCATTCCAGCCACTGCAGTACAGCCAGGCCTGAATACTTAATTTAATTGGGCATAACAGGTTCTGCTCTGGGTGATGGGGAGAGGACAAGGCTGGCACCTGCTCAGGAGGTGCAAACAAATATTGCTGAAACACACATTGCCCCAAGTCTGCGATGGTTTTAGGGGGATGAACATCCCTGAGGGCTGGGATCTGGGAGATCACACCTCACCCTGAACCCCGCATTCTCTTTATCACTAATTTTAAGTATTTCTTAAAATTACTGCTCAGCATTTTATTTTCTTTGGTGGTAGCACCAATAAATGTAGTTCTTTGAGGAAATGTATTCTTATCAAAATAGATATTTGGAAAGATATGGCCATATGTCAATAAAGAAGTCAGTTATGACCCCTCCAACTTTACTGAAATACTGGACAGATTTGTACTGTGTGCTCTCTTCTCCTAATTATAATCACTGAGGCATTACCTTCATCTGGGTGAATATCCTTGTCATCAGGTGTGTAACCAATTGCTGCGAGACCCAAACGGTTCATCCATCTAACAGAACGATAAAAATGAGGAAGAGAGGTGTTTAAAAGGAACATCTCATATAAATCTGAAGGCATCCACATCCCTAACATCTGGAAAAGTCAGACACAACACCTAAACAAAGAGGCTGTTAGACCCACAATTCAGATATATTGGGTGGTTAACTGGGAGTGAAGGATTTATCACATTTATTCTGATTGCTATTTATTTCAAGAACTTGCCTGAATTGCTGAAATACTAGAAAATAAAATAGAATTATGATAATTATTGTCTGAAAACCTGTGTTGGGAAATGAGTTGTATTAAACTCGTATCCTCAGAAAGCTAAAACAGCCTGTGGCAGTTTGGTTATTTGCTAGTCTGGATTCACAATGCTGGTGATATAAACACTTCGTGTTGTTGAGCTGTTATATCAACATTATTTTCCCTTAATTTGTTTAATTAGACTTTTGGGTTTCTAAAGTCTTGGTAAATCGCAAGTGCTTCAATATTTGCATTTCGCATTGGATGTGCTGGTTTCTTTCTTTGTCCTCAAATTATTTAGTTTGATAGGAAATAAGATTCTTTACTTCCTTATGGAAATATTATAGTTAATCTTGGGGAAAACACCTTTTAAGCTTTCTTTATGTAAGATTACTGGATGTTTACACAATATATAATTGAAAAACTAGGGAAAAAAGGAAATGAACACACAGAAGGAAAAGTCACTTCTTAATGTTCAGCAAATGGAAAATCAAGAATTATCTTATTTACATCAACAAGGAGATATAACCAAAGAAAAAAGCCCTAATAGTGACATCTATAATGCCTGGGATGTTTTGAACCATTCCCTTCCTCAGTGACTAAATTCTTAATTATCTAATTAATTTCCCAGAAAATTGATGTGAGAGTTTATCTAGAAGCAGCTCTTTTTTCTTTTTGAACATTTGCAACATCAAATTTGTTAATAATTATCTTCTTGGTTAATGAATATTATAATGACAAAGCCATCTTTCACAGGCCTCAAGTCAGACATTAGTGAACAGTACATGCAATATCAAAAGCACGAGTTGTTTTGCAGATTGAAACAAGAAAACTCTTCAGTGTCATTCTTTCCCACTTGTACTAGAGAAGAAAAAAAGCTTTTAAGGACGTGTGTGACTGTTATTGTCCAGGAGAGTGGTGTGTGGGAGATGGGAGGCACAGCAAGGAGGCAGAAAATGAAGGAAGAGTGAACTCTCCACTAAAAATAGCCCGGAGTTCAGCACGTATCGATCCCTGCTCCCAGCAATGATCCCGTCTCTGATATTGATACAGCACTGACTCACTGCCTGCCTGCACCTCATGGCTTCCCTAACAGCCAAAGGGGACAGCACCGTTCCCTTCTTACAGGGAATTCTGACAGGGTTTCATTTACTTGCAAAACTATGGAAATAAAGAACTGCACAATCATATTGCTTTGCCTCTCAGTATTAAGGCAGAAGTCAGCAAATTGGAGATGAAAATGGAAACGATGATTAGTTTTCCCAAACACCAACTGCAGGCTTAGCACTGCTTACAGCCGTTGTTTGCATCAGCACATCAATAACTCATCTTTATCATGAGGGAAGTATATTTAAAATGGATTAACAGATTTACAGAAGAGCTTTTGCACAGTGCTCTCCAGCATCATTTCCCTCAGCACTGCCTGGCGTTTGCTTCCCTTGCAGGGCAGATCCTTCGCTGCAGGAATGGCACTGACATCACTCCCTGCTCGTTAGCAGGCATTTCCATTCACCAGTTTTTCATCAGTTGTTCCCAAATTTCTGAACTCATTAGCACTGCAGCAAAATAGTTTTAGTCATACTTTGCCATATGCCTTTGGCAATTAAGCAGGATGGCTCAGTGCCTTCAACTGAGGTTCTGCTTAAGCACCAATGATAAATTAGGACTAATTACAATTTTCCAAGTTAAAACAGACTCAGCCATTTGTGTGGTCAGTGCATGGAAATTTATACTGTCTTAAATTTCTTGCAAAATTTCTTTTGTTGCTCATTGTTCATTTGAGGGTGTCAGATCTTGGAAGCAAATACAGACACCAGTTGAAGTTTTAGGATTAAGCTCCCAGAGCCAGGGATGCTCTGAGGATACCCAGAGTATCAGCTTTATGCATGTGGCCTCAATGGCCAGATCTGGAATTAGCTGAAGTTAATCTTCCTTCTCTAAGGCTGCTCAGGCTTTTCTCTTCCAAAGGCCAAGATCATCCCCAGCTAGAGTTACAAGGACTTTCTTACCTCATTTACCACAATTCAGAGTCAGCTCTTGGTCAAGGCAACATAAAGGGTTATCTGATGACATTCAGTGGCTTATCATGACAAAATCTCTTCAGATAAAAGAACTAGAATTTCCATTTTAGGTTTTGTACTTTTAAGAAAAGCAAGAGTGAATGTTTTTGAGGTTAATCAGGAGATATACAAGTGCTGAGATTACAGCTCATTTTCTTACAGTTAATTTTTTTTCCCCAAGGAAATGCAAACTCAGTTCGAAAGGAACCCTGCATAAACTTGATGAATTTCCTTGATGAGCAAACCACTTTCATTTTTCAGAAAACTGCAGGTTTTTCAAGGTTATAAAAAGCTCTTTGTGGAGAGCCTGGAAAGGCAGGCACTTGGCTCTGAACTCTGTCCCAGCTGCCCTGTGGGCAAAGGTTGGGTTCCAGCTGGCGCTGGGAGCTCCTGTCGGAGCTGGCTCCCGAGGGATGCAGGATGCACATCCCATGGAGGGTCTGAGTGCTGCAGCTGCCAGCACAGCCAGGGCTGGAGTGCTGCTTGGGGTTCTAGAGATCTGGGATTTCCCTGTGGCCGTAAGGAGGCCTGGGCTGCCCTAATGGGCACCTTTGGGATGTCAGTGCACATCCTGTACCTCAGCCCCAGGCTGGGCTCCCTTCCCCAGATCCTACCTGGATAACTTCAACAACCCTTCCCCAGATCCTACCTGGATAACTTCAACAACCCTTCCCTGGTGATAATTAAACAACTAAACAAGCAGTTTCACTGAGTCTAGGCCACCCAACAAAGAGGGGGTTTGCATTCTGGATGGAAATTGTGATGACAGAACAGCACTAAATGTCCTGTGGATCCTCTGCCACAACACTTTACCTCCAGAATTGTAAAATCCCCATAAGACACAATCACTTACCCCGTAACAACCTACAGGGAACCAAGAAGTGGGTTGTTTTTTATTGCCTGTGCTCCAGTGAACCAAAGGCAGGGAAACATGAGCCTCCAGTAAAGTCATCAAAATGCACAAGTTTTGTACTCTGTCTCAATTAAATTCTAAATAAATCAGGCTTGGTTGTAATTAATTCTGTTGGGTAACAACAGGCACTGTTGTCATTGCTTTGGGATAAAATAGAGCTGCCTGGTAGTATTTAAGTTAAATTTACTGAGATAATTCCGGTTATTACCCAGGGATTTCAGCCCAGGGCCTCTTCTGAGTCTGATTGTTCCCCAGGCCTGGGCTGTGCTGAGTGAAGGCACCAGGGCAGTGAGGAGCTGCCACAGCCTGGACTGAAGAGTGAATCATCCTAAAACACCCCAAACACACCAGAGCACATTCAGCCACTGACAGAAACACTGGGAAATGTTTAAGGGGGCCAAACAGCTGGAAACAATTGCACATTGCCTTGCTCCCCTAACACTATTGAAAACAAGAATAGGCCACTCCTCATCGTACAAATTAATAAATTTGTTTTCCTGGCTTTCATAGTTTACTCTGCTGAGCCAGCCCTGGGGCAGTGGGAGGTTCTGGGAGTGAAGGCAATGAGAGTTTCCACAGAGGATCACACTCAGCCCCTTGGCTGCTCCTTTCTACAGGTCCAGAGTGAAAAAGCACAAACAAAAAAATAAAACAGCTTGGACAATCTCAGTTGTCATAAATTGGAGAGAACTATTTTGTTTAGTGGAGGAGAATGAAAACCAAGGGAAGAGGATAACTTTTTTTATCTTCCTATAAAAAAGGGGTGAAAAGTTACAATTTTTAGGTTATAGCTAGAACTGTTCCATAAACCCATGGAGAAGAGGGGGGAAGAAGTGAGATTCTGGGGCTCAGAAAAGTTTGATTTGCTAATATCCTCACTTATTGCACATACCATGTGGCTGCTTTTAGAAAAAGCTATTTAATTCAAATGAATATGTAAAACAATTATATGTTCTGAAAAGGTGTAAATTCAAGAAAAAGTCCAACTACTTTCACTATTTCCCTCTGTTAAATGTTCCTTTAAAAATGAAGTCTATGAAATCCTAACACATTAACAGAAAAAATAAAATATATTTCCTATCTTCCATGCATCTTTTCATTATTAATTCTTGCCCTTGTACACCACCTCAACTTTGTGCTAGAAATGTTTCAGTGCAGAAGTTTTTTTTTAATTTATTTTTGAGATTGCATCTACATTTGAGATTATTTGGTTAAAAGGAAAAACTAGCACTAAGTGGAAGTTCAATTTCTCTTAAATCAAGTTATCTTTAAGTCCATTAGAGATTCCCTTGAACCATTTATTTCATACATAGAATTTATTCAGTGCAGTTTACATTTAATTTCTGATCAAAAGCTTTGTATTATTTTTTTACGTCACTGGGATAATCAGATTCCAGAATTCACAGTAAAATTCTTTGCAATTCACAATTAGATTTAAAAATTGATTTGTACTTGTTAAGTAGACTTCTCTGACCAGTCTTTCTTACTGAACACCTGAAAAATCAATGCATTTCCCATTTGGCTCCCTAAGGTACATTATTTTCCCTACTTTCTATGATTATGCAGGTAATACAATCATTTAAGAGAATAAAGGGTGCTGTAGCAGGGGTGGCTGAAATGCTGCCTTGATTTTCCTCCACACAAAAGGAGCCCCGAAGCCTCTCCTGGTGAAATGTGACCCTGAGCAGATCCTGCTCCGTGAGCTCATCTCTGCCTGCACCAGCCCCAGCAGCTCTGCCTCTGCTGCTGCATTTGTCACACTTGCTGGGATTTGTTAAGCAAAATCATCCGTGGGGTAAACTCTGAGTACTCTCAGATTTGATAATTTGACATGACTGTTGATCTTGTTTCATGCATTGTCTTCTTAGATTTGTCAGGCTGGAAAAAGAGGAAAAAAGCCTGAGACGGCTTAAGAATTGACAAGTGAACCAATCTGTGCCCTCTTTGCATGTGCATCTGCTTCATGCACTTAATGGGATTTTTTTTTATTTTTAATTTTTTAAACTTTCCTCTGTCAAACAAATGCACAATTATGTCTCTTTTCTCAGAAGTCTGGTTTGGTGTGGGTGTTTTTTTTGTCTGTTTTTTGTTTTCCCCAGTGGGTAATTGTCAAAAGAAATTCACTGCTTTGTAGCAAATAAATTACCTTTCTGGTACCAGCATTTTACTGTACAAGTACAGTTGTGTACCACAGAGAATAAAAGCACACAATAACAGATAGGCTATTTGATCCAGAACCAATAATAAACCCTAAAGAAATCACCAAAACAGTCACAAAAGCTCACTCAACTGGAACTCCTCTTTACTCACTCACTCAAACTGTTGCCCCAGCTTTCACCAAATGATTGGCCCAAAGGAAAGCTCTGGAGGAAGAAAGCTTTGTTTACAAGCAAGAGAACTGAACTTAGCATGGCATAAACTATGGGTGGGGTTTGGGGTTTAGAGGTGAAGTTTTTAAAGAAATGGGATGACTTACTTGTGAAATTTTGTAATCTGCTTCTAAATAGTTTTTAAAAAATCAGCTCAAATAGGCCAAATAACACTGTTAAATGTCTGGCTAACTCATTATTATGAAATTTCTTATTTCTATTACTTGTTTCTATTATTTCTTATTTCTATTACTAAATCTTCAGATTTGGCAGAGTTACCTCAGTATCTCCAGCATAAGGTCACAATTATGACTTGACTGTGACACTGCCTTCAGCTCAGAGAGGTGCAGGGCTGGAATCACTAAATCTGCTCTGTGAAATGCAGCTGAACTGCTTGGCTCCCAGAAGAACTTATCAATTCACACTGGCACTGTTTGCAGCAGAGTTTGATGAAGTTAATTTTGTAATTTAAGCTGGTGCAGATCCTGCCTCCTGCACGAGGGATGAACTCGCCCAGCCCTGATTTGGGTGGTGCTGGAAAATCACAATTGTGCACTGCAAACTCCATCAGCCACTGGGGCTGGGACTGAGTGAGGGGGAAGTGGAGCTTCACAAGTCTAGGGCAAATATTCAGAAATTGCAGAAAGCAGGAGCCAGGTGACCTGCCCATGAAAGGAGGTTTGGAATATTCCAGCTCAGTGCTGGGAATTCCTGGAGCAGTATTTTGCCCCGACAGGACAGCAGCTGCACTGTCACCCTGTGCACTCCCATGAACATCATGGTTTCACCCCGTCCTTGGGGCCTGCAGCTAATTCTGATCAGAAAATTGTTTTACTTGTGCTGCACTTAAGGAGCTTTTATGTGAGAACAATAAATTAGAGGGCTGACGTGGCCTCAGGCACGGATTTGAAACAAGTTTATGTGAACATAAAAGGAAGAAAGGAAAACCTGCTCTTTATGATTATTTACAACACCATTGGGGAGCTCCATTCCAGGGATTTCTGTTTGAAAAGTACCTTTCATGTTCTGCAGCATTATCTCCTGGCTTTTCAGCAGGAAAGGGGCTGAGAGTAAGAGCTCTGTAACAATTTACTCAGCTCTATTTGATAAAGAGCTGGTGAATTAGGCCAGACAGATCTGACAATCTCCTGCTCACTTGTCCAGTTTAAGGGGGAAAATGTCTAAGAGCTGAAACTTTTAGTTGCCAAGAGCTTTACTTGGGTGCCAGTTTATATAAAGTGAAGACTAAGTGCATTGAAACTGGAAAAATGTGTTAATCCTGGCTCACCATCTGATTTGACCAAGACCTGCCAAAGAGACCAACATGCCTGAAATTTAAGGAAGAAAACAGAATTAACTTTAGGAATAAACAGGATGATTTAGGGAAACCCATGAATAACTCACTTGGTTATACTCCATATGTAAAAGTAGATAGGAGACACCATAAAATTTGCTTAATTCAGAATACTTCAATTTTCAAACAGTTCTTTTTAAAGAGAAATATTGTGCTATAATCTTTCAGGTCTTGGAAAATATAGGAGTGAGCCCTACAAAAATCAATTATCATTCTGTTTCAGTAGCAATTATTTGTTATATTTCTTGAATGAATGCCAAAGATTTATGGGAGTTATTAAAATTGCAAAGTTAACCCAGTTATTCAAATCAAAAGTGATCAAATTATTCAGCCTAAAATAGAAACTTTTAAAAAATTAATATTTGGAGTCCATGATGAGACTGCAAATGCACTGCCCTGCATTTCAATAGCATGTAAGTTTTAAATAACATAGATATTGTAAAACAACCCAATATTAAATTCAATGCTAATTAAAGCCATAAACAGGTTATGTGTGGTGTGGTAGGAGATGAAGCACTTCTGGGAAATAAGGCCTTTAACAAGCTTGGAGTAGCAGCTAGAGATGAGCTCATCAAGTTCATTATTAATTCATTTCTAAGAACACGGCTCTGCTCGTTTAAGACCTGACAAAACAGCACGAGCATGAATTTTGCAAAGCCGAGTAACACAGCAGGCAAAACTCAGCCACAGCTGAGTGCCTCGGTCTGCTACAGAATAATCCAGCCCCACCCACTGGGGACCATCTCTTTCCTCAGCAATGTGGGGTTAAAGGCACAGGAAAATATTCCAGAGTGGAAAAAAATTAATAAACAGTGAATCTGGGGTGAGAAACTCTAAAAAGAGCTGTTACAACCAAAGCTGGTGGTCAAGGCAGTTGAAGAAAGGATAAAATTCCCCTCATAGTGAATGAGGAATGTTCCTCTCCATGCCAGGACTCCTTCACTTTTCAGCATGAGGGATCCCCCCTTCCATCAGCAGGGAAAACCCACTTAAATTCTGTGCTGCAAACAGGATTGAGAGATACCACGTAAAATATTTACTGTGTTTCCTCACATTATGGGGTAGCAATTCGCTGGGAAGTGAGAGATTTATGGAATCAGTATTTTAAACACATTTTTTCATCTATGAATCTTGCTTCCTCATTTCACATTTCACCCAGGATCTGTGGGAGAGGGAATTCCAGGATGCCTGTAAGAGCTGCAGGGGTGCCCAGGGATGTTACAGAGGGAGCAGAGTTATCCATCATTGGGCTGGGGAGTGAATTCCAATTGCTCTGCAGGGACAGAACTGCTGAAGGGAAAATACTGCACAAAATACTTAAGTAGAAGTTCACCCTTTGCCTGCTTCCCAAAACTTCAGGGAAAAGACTCTTGTAAATTCCAGAGTAAATGATGTGAAGGATGGTGTGGGATGGAAGGACACCCTGGCACCTTCCCAGCTGCTCCTGTGCTCCAAGGCCTCACTGCAGCTTCCTGGGCTCCCCATGGAAAAATCAATGGATGTTGTAAAAGCAGCTCATCAAATGTGTGTCAAGACCTCCTGGTTTTCCTGGAGTCAGAACATTTTATGTATAATTTATAGATATGATCAATGGCACTTCAACAAACGAGAGCTACCCCAGCAGCTGAAATCAAGGGAGACCAGGCAGAGTTAAACCAGTAAAACATCCTCACTTGGGTTTTGTCCAAACAAACCTGAACCACACCACAGAACTGAGCAGTGGAACATTAACAGCCTTGAAAAAATATTTTTCAGCACTTATACCCTGAAAGTATCCCACTCCTGATAACTGAGGCTCATCCCCCTCCTCAGTGCAGGATGAACAGTTTCACCCCAGCCAGGCTCACAGCCCAACACACTGAAGAGCCATGTAAGCCACAGAATATAAATGTTAGTTCAACAATGGTTTTTAGGCCTTAATATTCCAAAGGAAAAACCCCATCTGTATGTCTTCCCAAGCTGGCAAACATTAAGAAGAACTGTAAGTAAGAACATCTCAAAGTTTCAGTTATCTGTGCCAGAAAAGATTTAAGACTTCCCAGGAAGGTGACCTTGTCCCAGGTCTTTCCACCTCAGCTGGGAATAAACAAATTTCTGAGGTACCAGGAGGAAGGAGCACATCCGAGTCTGCCTTTTGGGATCTGAGGCCCTGTCCCACCTCCATCCAACCTCTGCCTTCACCACTGAATCACAAAGGAGAAGCACGGAGTGATTTGGACTAGAAGAGCTCCCAGGAGGTGCCTGTTCCCACAGCCACCCACAGCAGGGCCAGCTTTAATGCTGGGTCAGGTTGTCCAGTGCCTTGTCCAGTCAGGAGTTTGGAATGTCCCCCCAGCACATCCAAGGACATTTAAAACTCACTACAACACCAAAAATGGAATTTTGCTTGCCTCTGCTCTGTGTTGGGACAGTGATGTGGTGAATGAAATTAATTACTGCTGATTTTCCATGTTGCTGGGGGTTGTTCTTGGCACTGGAAGGGGAATATACACATATATATATATTTACATATATGCACACACCCCCCACCACCTGGGTGTCCTCTGTACAAGCTTTGTTGTGGGTGCACTGTTCAATGTACCAGAAACACTGATCCCACTTAGACTTCCAGCCTTTACCTACAAAACATCACAAGGGTGATGAACATAAGCCCATCAACAACAGAAAAATTTCTAATTAACAGAGATGAGACCAGCACAAGTAACTTTCCTTTGCAGAGCTAAGACATGTTGTGGCAGGAAATGTCAGCGAAGTGAGCTACAGAATGTAATGTATTCACTGAAATTAATGGAACACTAATTCCTGAGAACACCACGAGCCAGCATTCCACCAGCCTCCAGGAGGATATTCCTGTGTGAGATGAAATACTGAAGCACCAGGATAAAGAACATCCCACAACAAAGGGGACACACAACTCACCTGTTCATCTCTTCAAGGCAGTCGGTTGCGAAGTAGAAGCTCTTTATTTTGGGGTGACATGCTTTGAAGGCACTATAAAAAAGAGCACAAAGAATAAAAACCACCTTTTCTTTCAAACATCTTGTCTACAAATACACCAGACTGTCCTGCTCTGTGATTCTTCAGCATGTTACAGCTTTCATAGGCATTTTTCATCTTCAGTCTGAATTTTGCTGCCTAAATTTATCGATGGATTCCCCCAATCTGATTTCATCTGGGTTTGTGATCCTCGTACTTTGCAAAAATTTCAAAAGTACTTGAATGATTTAAAAATATAAAACCTTTTGATAACCACTGATGTTCTACATCTAAAAAATTCTTGGATGAATTTGAAAGTCTTATTGAGTATATTCAAGTACATCTTAGTTGTATTCCAAAGATCAACTAAAGCAATAAATGTTTGATCCCCCCACCTCTTCTCATGTATTTGATGACAGTTTTATGTTCTACAAAAAGAAATGCAGAGGGCTGCCAACTTGAGCTAGAAATCACTGGAGTAGTAGATAATAATCAGATGGCATGGGTGATTATAGTTCACATAAAATGCTTTTTATTAATTCTTTTATGTGGTCTAACCCCTGAGCTCTCCCTCAGCTGAGCAGTTGAAAAATGCTAAGAACAATAATCACAGTTTTTACAAATTTTTTGTGTGGGTGAAAAGAAGTTTTGCTATCAAGGAAACCAGAAGGTCCCAGCATTAAAGACTATTAATTTGATTAGCTGGCAAATGTTAAAAAAATGCCACACTATCATTCATAACATTTATGTTAAAATATGACATTTATATGGTAATTACCTGATGTAAGAATTAGATTAGGAATCATTACACATGGAATTATGAAGAACCTGTGATGCAATGTTTCCACTATTAATAGCTTAAATGCAAATGAGTGTTTTATTAATTACTATGGCTTATTGCAGTTTTCAAAGACAAGATGAGAGCTGAAGAAGCTTCACCTGGACACAGTGATTTTTTATATATATAATTAATACAAATGCATCCAGCAACAGCTTTCCTAACAAAAGCCCTCCAACAGATTTGTGTATTTCTGTGCAGTTTCTTTTTTCATGGGATTAGGGATATAAAGGGTAAGGTTATCTTTGCACAGAGGGCTATCATTAAATATTAAATTCCATCAAAGGAGGCTGTAGAGGTATTTAAGTGTTGTTTTGGCATCTGGACAGTGATAATTTCCACTGCAGAGCCTCACTGCCCTGGCTACTGGTACTTTGCAAATAAAAGCAGTGAGTGAAATCCCACACAGGGATCCGTGGTGCCCACTAGATGGCACAGGCTTGTTAATTATCCCTCTTTTCATCATTATATAAATGCAGTTTTAAGTATGCTCTGATCAACTTTATGCTTTCTTTTAACTGATTGTTACGGTATGATTTTAGTGTCAAAAATTCTTATCATTCTTCTGCTTCTGGTGTGGAACTTTTTAATCCCTCTATGCCAGCTGAGTACCAGCAACTCCAAAGGTTCTGTGGAAACAGCTGTGGGTAAGAAAGGTGGAACAGTTTTGTGTGTTTGGGAATTAGAGCAGTACATGGCACATCTTTAATTACACAGAGATTAGCAAATACTGTACTTCCAACAGAAATTCCTCACACTACTAGATTTTTGATGCTGAAAATAGAAAATCCTGACTAAACAAACACTCCTGCATTGTTCTACTGTTGGTCTGAGCTCTCTGCAGCATCTGCACCTTCTCCTGCTCCACTTGCCCAACCATCTCCCAGTGGGATTGGCTCAGATTGGAGAGGATTAGGTGCTGGATCTAAAGATCCTAATCCTTTTGGCTAATCCTGAGACAATATCACATGATGGAGTTTCTGCTTGTAAATAGGATTATTTTCCTAGATAGGAAATTTAAATACATACAGGCAACCAAATGCCAGTGTTGGGGTTTCAAGTCAGTGTTAATGGGGGGAAGTTAGTGTGATAAAGAGTGAATTTGGCTCCACTGTGCTCCTGCAATGTGATAAAATCTATGATTAGTGGATCATTGTCTAGTGGAAGGTGTCCCTGCCCACCGAGGGGATGGAATGGGATGATCTTTAAGGTCCCTTCCAACCCAAACGAGGCTGTGATCCTGTGATTATTAGAATATTTTACATTCTCACAGAACCCTGCCTCAGTTAAGGCACAGAGAGGTGAAATCAGGAGGGTGCAACAGGTCAGGCACTGTCTGCAGGCTCCTGGCTCAGCTGTTGTGAACCTGTCATAAAATGCAGAAAAGAGCAGGAATTTAGTCAGGGTAGATCAGGGAAATGCTGCAGGTCTGGCTGCTTTTGCACAGGAGATCCCACATGCCAGGCCCCTGCAAACAGCTCTAATTGGTTACTGTATGAATGTTCCTTGAGATCTTTCTGTCTGATATTGTGATCATTTCCTGAGATAGTGAACATTAAAGCTGCAATAATTTATTGCACTGTTACATATCCTCAGACTGCAGAAAAGAGATCTTTATTGCCATGAAATGGAGATCCCAGTTCTGTGCAAACTTGTGATTGAAATGTAGTTCTGTGTCAGACTGCAAAACACAACAATAAATCCATCTTCATCTCCCAGCAGTGTCACTGGGATTATTATTAGGGAAGTGTTTAGATACATTTCTACCATTAGGAACTGCAGTCTCCAGGGGAACAATTTGAGATGTATAAATATGAATAATTTAGAGGAATTATATCTATATATTTACATTTCCCTTGGTTTGGAGAGCCCCAGACTGGCTGCAATAATCAAGATGTGGGGTAGTGAGTGCCAGTTTGAAGAATAATCCCTCCCTCCATTGGCTGCACTCCAGTTAACACAGCCCACAAGTTTCTTCCCGGTGGGGGCTCACTGGTGGCTCAAGGGGGCTTTGCTGTCTGCAAAGGCTGTCAAGTTCTTTTCAGAAAGAATAAAATTATGAAACTGTAGCAACATTTAAGCTGTACCTTCATGTCTGCCTGTACTACCATGACATTTGTACAGAGCTCTGACTGCACACTTTCAATATGAAGTGCCAACACTGTGGCATATCCTTCATAAATTTAAGACCCAAATTTGCATTAACTAGGCAATGAAAATTTTCACTAGGTGGAAATTGCTGAAGGTTCAGGCAAGGCACCAGTTGATAAGGATTAATTATACCTGTGGCTCAATTAATCTTTATACTTGGGGATCAGCATCATCATGGGGCATTATAATTATCAGTATCTGTGAAAATAACATGATATTCATGTCATGCCACAGCACACAAACTCAAATAACTATAATTTCTCCTGCTCTGTGATCACTTTTAATCAGGAGGATGCAGGTGTTGCCTGAAAGCAGCGGGAAGTTTTCCAGTGGCAGTGCAGAAAGCCTCCTTTCACAGGGACAAGGTCACTGCACGTCCAGCTATAGCCTGGAGAGCTGGAGCAGCCTGAGGTAATGCCAGGGCTCCTGAAATAATCAGGGTACCTTCATTAAATGCATTACCGAGGCAAATCATCAAACCATACCCAGTAATGCATTCAATTATCTATATTCTTGTGAAAGCTTTCTTAAGGCTATTCCATCACTGTGAGCCATGGACATCAGGAGCAGCCAGGCTGGGGAGCAGAGCTCCCCCTCCAACAGAACACTGGGAAAAGAAATCCATTCATTAGCCCAGTAAGTCTTCAAATCCTTTAGTTTCAAGAGGGTTGGAACATTTCACATCAATAGCTCTGAAAATAGCAGAGATCTGAGGGGAAATCCAAACTGAGGTCCAAGATGTTCTTAGTTGTGCACTGGGCAGAGCTGAAGGAAAACTGACACTGTGCTTTTGGCTTTTCACTGGAATCAGGCAGTGGAATGATGCTCACTCCTGGCCTTGCAGCACAACCCAGAAGAGGACAGGGAAGAGTTTTCCAGCTGTGCTCACAGGGGCTGTGGGTTGGAGCTGGCTGGACACAGCCAGGGGCCCCACTCCCACGTGCTGAATATTCTGAATTTCACTGCACTCACTTCCAGGTAGAACAGTGGCTAGGGGAAGGTGCAGTTCTTGTGATGGGGGAAATGTATGAATGGTAGTCCATGAAGGAAGCAAGCAAATGGAAATTCAGCCCAGGAAAAAAGGGAATATACTATGAACATCTTCATTATACTTTTACCTCTGGACCTGCCTCTTTTTGAAAGGGTTCAAAGCCTGGAGGTTCTCAGCTTTCAGTCGTGTGCAAAGTTTCAGTTAGTCTGACTTTTCCCTGTGTATATACCCTACAGAAATCCTCCTCTAAGCTGAGTTCTGAGGGATTGTGTTCTCATGCTTTGAGGAAAGCTCTGGAAGCTATTTCTAGCTGTGCACAATGACCTTCTGTTTGATCTTGGTTAATTCACTGAAATCTGTTAAGTGCTTTATATTCTAACAAAAGGGTATTATTTTTCCTGTATTTTTGTTCAATATCATTATTAATATCTACTCATTGCTCTGAGGTATTTATAGTGCTCAGTTCATGTTTAATTTCTACAGTGATACCCTCAGCTGAAAGGAGAAATAGAAGTGTAAATTGCACTGTCTTGTACTTCCCTGACACAGTAATAATATCCCCAGACAAGAACAGGCAACTGAAGAGGTTTGATTTTCTGATGAGCAGTCTCTATTGTAATTCATACCTTCAATATTTCTATTGTACTGTGCTCACAGTTGTTTCCTCAGACCAAAACTGCATTCAGTCATTGGAAAAGCAGAGGAAAAATCCAGGATGCTTAGTTAAAAGTAGGAAAGCATACAGAAGAGAAATGCAAATAATTCAGGAGATACCAGCAAAGTGCTACTCTCAAAGCACTGGAACTGTTCTGTTAAACCTGTTGATTGCAATCCCAACACTGTTTGGAAGCAGTTTCCAATGGGTGTCTGTTATTAAATATTCCTTAATTGTGCAAAGCTTATAATATGCTTTTAGTGGAGTGGAATGCAGCAGTAGCAATATGCACATAAGCAATAATGCAGAGTTCATTTTGCATATGGAACCTAAATATTTTAGCAGCTGCGAGCAACACAATATTGGGCATGAAAATCTTCCCCCATAAAGGAGAAAATTAAGATTATATTCACCATTCCCTGCTATTATATTTGTTATGATATTTCCTATGGGAACATACTGCCCTACTGAACCCGAGAAAGTTTTATCTCTTTACTAAAGTATTCATTGCTTTTTGATTTACTTATTTAGCTGAAGCTGTAACTGGACTATCTGGCAAGCTGGCTAAAGAGTTATTCAATTCATTTTAATCCAGTAAATGGAATTTACATTACATTGCATCTTTTATAATAAAGAGAAATACTAAAGCTTAAATGGATCTATGATGTTATATTTACAGTTTTCAAGGTTTTTTCTCAGTAACTTCCTTCTCTGGACTTTGCAAGTGTTCAGTACTATGTATAGCAAACTTCCAAGAGCAATTCTCATAAAGATAATTGACACATTACTTACTGTTTTCGTCTGCATTCAATTGCTCTGTCTATCCTGAATTCAGGTAAACTAATGAATCCTTCTGCTTTTTCATCCTACAGAAAGGAAAAAAAAAGATGTTGAAAATGAATATAGAATTAAAGAAGAGAGAAATGAGCAGCAGCTGTTTGGGGTTTTTACAAAGAACAGCTACCCAGTCAATAGAGGTACTGAATGTATTTTTCACAAACTGTTTTTCCTACGGAATGGATTCAATTCATCCCACAATGTAAATAACCTCTGTGAGGTAACTAAACTGGTAATTTCTCAAAGGAGGCACAGCCATCCCAAAACCCCTTTGGCTGAACATCACAGAAAACCCTTCAGCCCCAAACACAGCCCCTAAACAGAGGAGAGCTCTCAGATTCTTCACATAAATCAGCATTTTACAGCTGTTTGGTGGAGGTCTCTCTTGAAAGTCACAGTTGTCACACCACGGCCCCTGAGGAGCTTCCTTGGCGAGGTCACCTCTGATTAAATGGGGAGGAAATAACCAGGAAATGCATCCCGTCACTTTTTGCTTCTTTTGAAGCAGTTCAGGAGGAAAAGTAGAGGGACATATTAACAGCAGGCAGGTTTTTGCAAGGTGTTAGCAAGGGCTCAGTGAATTATGGCTTGGTTTGGGCACAGCCTGAGAGCCAGGGGGCACGGCCAGTGCCCCCACCTGGCATGGCAAATGTCAAACCCCACAAAGCCCTTGATCACCCACAGCCTGAACAGCCTCTTGGGCTACAAAACCCACAAAAACTGAGGGGAATTGTGCTGCTGAACTCCTCCTCTGGAAGGAAATGGGAGAGGTGGAGTAAAAGATCAGTAACCAAAGCAGGCTGCAGAGTTCAGCTCAAGCTCTGGGGTGCTGCACACAAATGGGAGAGCATCACTGAACATTCTGGGCTCCTCTCCTCTGTTATTTCCCTACATTTATGCAGATTGTGCACCAGCATAGGCCCATTGGTTTTCAGGAAAATTTCACCAAGAACAGCATTTTACACATGAGAAACTGCAAACTCCAGACTAATTCAGCAAAAAGCAAGAGGAACATCGATATAAAAATAACTTCTAGATAAAGAGATTTACAAATTCAGATTTTCACATCTGCTTCACAGAATGCTTAACTAACACAAATGGTTGCACTTTACACATCCCCCCTCACAACTGAAACTGAGTGTGAACACTGTGTTAGTCCAAATAAATCTGTGGAAAAGGATTAACTACAGACATACTCATTTCTTAAAGACTGCCATGAACATCTGCTATTTTATTAAGCTTGAGCATGGACTTGGAGACTTTAAAAAAGAATTTCAATTGAAATATTTCCAGCCAGAGTGCTGCAGACCTGGCAATTAAAGTGGCAGTTCATCCGAGCATGCAGTAAAACCCAGACTAAAACAATGATAAGGCTCAAGGTTTCATTTTGACTGTTTCCAAGCATGGCCCGTACTTACATTCTGGTTTGTGTACCAGTACAAGGAGGAATCCTTCAGAATGAACCAGTACTTTTTCCATTTCTGGGTGAAATAACCTTTGGCATCCTTTTTCTTCCAGAGCCAGCCCTCGCAGTCGCCGTGGCCCAGGTCCTTGCAGGAGATGCGCCTCCGGCTCACGCTGGACAGGGAACTCCCTGGGAACACCACGGGGTGAGGGGAAACGTTCCATTTGTAATTCAAGGATTTCCCTCCCAGCCAAACCCTCTCCAGACTGGCAGTGAGCCGTTTCCAAATTCAGCAGTGCCCTGGGGTTTGGGTTTGCTGTGAGCACAGTGAAAAGGGCCTGGCCGAGGCAATGCTTCATTCAATCTCCAGAGGGTTTGTTCCTCTAAGGGCTGCATTTGTTTTCTGATTAAGATGGACAGCACCATTCCAAAGTAAAAATGAATTTATTTAGCCTCAGTCAGGAACTCAGGGTATGACACAATCTGTACACAGATGCAAACAGTTTTTTCCATATATCTTCCCTTTAGCAGCAGAAGCTTTGTCAAATTATGGGAATTTTTAAACCCAGTTTTTATAAACAATAAAAACCAAAGATTGTTCACTTCCATAACAGTGCACATGCTTACATGATTTTTTGAAGTGAGCAACAATATTTTAACTTTACAGCATCCTGTTAAAGGCACAGCACCAGGAATAGACTTGTTTTTCTTTTTCTTGGAGTTATTTCAATGAATCCTAATGGAAAGGCTTAGAATGCCTTGTAAATGTTAATAAAACCAGGGTTTTTAATAAATATGGTATCATTTATTTTCCTGAAAAAAAACTATGGAGGAAATTTCCTTAACATATCAGACTTTTTTTTTCCTGTGAAAAATCAAGTTTATGATGCTACAAGAACTGCATTTGTCCTACAGCTGTGAAACAGGGAAGAAATGTAGAGAATATAAACCACCATCCTTTGCTCTGCAGTGTTCTGCAGGTAAATTCTCATCAATTTGCTCATATATGCTCCTTGCCTTCTTCCTAAGGAAGAGGAACATTTTCCACCCACCCAAGCAGTATTATACCCATAAAATATTTCTTTTGGTATTTTAATTTGGTATTTTCCTTTATTGCTTACTATCAAATTTAGAAATATTTGAATCAAGTTGAACTTCTGTTACAGATCACTTATTATCAGAGAAGGAGCCTCATTTTCTAGTTTCAGAATGTCAACTGAAGGAAGTTACCTTTTGACCATTTTCTGCTTTTTACCCTGAGGGAAGCGTAATGGAATGACTGTAAGAAAAAAAAGTAAATAAATTATGAAACACCAGTGCAAGTAACAGCAGAAACATGGAAGAGCTTTCATTCACTCCCCTCTCCAGGGTTAGCACAGCATCAGTGATCACAGGATCTCCCTCCTGTCATTTTTCTCTTACTACTTTCTTCAACCTCATAAAGAAAACAACACTCTGCTAAATCTGCAAATTAAAATAGCTTTAAAACTATTAATTACAATTGCAATGAAAGCATCAAGGATTCTTTGCATGAATAGTTGAGGAGTAGTTTGAAAACTAAAGATATAAACTCCCACGAAGGAGCTGATAAATTGACTGGTATTTGAAGTTTGTTGCAACTAGGAAATAATTATAAAAATATGCGTTCAAAAAGAAATATTCACCACAAACATTATATACAAAATCCTGTGCTTAATGACGTGTCAAAGTCACACTCTTCCCACCACAGAAACAAGTTTTTTGGGTTGGTGGTTGACAGAAAAAGTCCCAGGAGGAAAAAAAAAAAATCATTTTGTGGCAGCATTAGAAAATTGCTACAGATTCTGGGGGGGAAAAACCCCTAAAAGCATCTCTTTATTTAAACCTAAAACCAGGGATAGTACTCAAAAACTCGTAAGGATTTGCCACCAATGTACAAATGCTTAAGAACTCTAGAAAATAATCAGGTGAAAACAAGACTCCAGCTCCAGAGAGACAAAGGTTTATTTCAAATGAAAGCAGCAGAGGGAGGAGTGGGTTTGCACATGCACAGCCCTGTCTGTGACCCTGATTTAGCCCTTCACAAGGGAAAGGTTTTGTGGGGACTGCAGGGATCAGCAGCTCTCTGTGCTCTCCTGACCTCAGCCTGCTCTCCCAGCCAGCCCCAGGACAGGAATGTCCCACAAAATGTGACAATTCTGGCAGGGGAAGCTCAGTGAGGGAGGGTGCAGCATCCACTAAGTCAGCACGTCTCCCTTGTTTCACTTCATCTCTGCACATGTGTCTCTTTGTTCAGGAGAAGACAAAGATCAATGCTCCTCTGCTGGAGGAAAGGTGGCAAAATCCAGAAAATGATAAAAAAAAAAAAAACCCACACTGAGAAAAGGTATCAAATGTGCACAGCAGCTCTGGGGGTTTGTGGATGTGCTGCAAATCACAGCAGCAATATTGATCTGCCCTGGTGTGTCAACTGGAGTTCTGTGCTGGCTGGGGCTGGAACAATCTGCTCAGTGTTCCTCTGTCCAGAGAAATGCATTAGGGCAAAGCCGGTGTGGTCCTGAAAAAGACATCACCAAATTTTCCCCCAATTTAGGCTTGAGAAATGTAGGGATGGAATAAAACCCCACAGTGAAATGTGGGTCAGTTTAAAGAACTGCAAGACAAATGAAACGTCTGGAGGAGACACTCGCCAGAAACTGGTATGCATCATTTAATATCAAAGTTTTAAAAATAGTGACAGAAAGAGCACAACAAATCAAGGGAGAGCTGAAAATATCTTTCTGAAACAAAAAATATATTTCTTCTAAAATGTTTAGCTAATTATTCCTGTTTTGTTTATGCACACATAGAATGCACACAGGAAACTAGGGAAAGTGAAAGGTTTGCAATAACCTTAGGAATCAGTGGTTAATTAGCACTGCTAATGTAAAAATTCAAACTCCACATTCTGAGAGATAAAAGAATCACTATAATATAATTAACTTGGTGGCAAACACTGTAAGGAAACAGAACTCACAACTCCAAATGACTCAGAGTTGCTATGGGATACAGACAGATGATGGAGAACTCGCTGGGGCTGTCAGTGTCTCAATTCTTATCTCAAAACCACACCACGAGGCCACAGTCAGAGAGGGCACACCCTGCCACCCCCACCCAAAGCCAGCCCAGTGAAAAATGAAATTAAAAAGGTGCTAGAATTGAATGGATGCTCCTGAAGGTAAATTAAGGAGTTCTCAGTGTAGTCAGGGGACAGGAGAAGTGCTGGCACAGAAACATGAAATGAAAGTAAAACTGGTTGCTTGTAGCTCCACTGGTTTTAACCTCAGGAGTTTTTAGGGAAAACTGCTTAGAACTGAGTCACCACAACTACAGAAAGGTTTGGGTTGGGAGGGATCTTAAAGCTCATCCCAGCCCCTCTGCCATGGCAGGGACACCTTCCAGTGTCCCAGGGTGGTCCAAGCCCTGTCCAAGCTCATCAGTGTAAAAAGTGCCAAGTCAGAATGAAGAAGTGACATTCGACAAATGAAGGTTCTGTTGTTTGTCCTTTGTGTGAAATAACAATAAAACAAATTTGTTACAGCTATTTTCCATTGCAAATGGAGCACCTCAAAGTTGGTACCACAAAAATATTTGAAAATCTTAATCCCCAATCTCCTTATCATAGTATTGGTACTATTGAAACATTCTAAGAGTTAAAACTTTTCTTTAGCTTCAGGGTAAGCCTCCCTCCAGAAGTGCCTTCCAGCCCCACGTGGTGTGTGATTCTCCTCCCCAAACATCACATACTTGAGAACACACACCAAGATTCCTAAATTTAACTGAATTCCTGAGTTCCTAACCTTAACTAAAAGTATTGCAGGCACACTGACCTGCTGTGTTTGCAGCAGCCAGTTTCCTTAACTTGGAAATTATTTCTAGATTTCTGTTTTCAGCTCTTTCATAACATAGGCAAATATCAAGGTTTGGCATATCTAAGGTATCTTTTTAAAATGTGGCAATGAACTGAAAAGTTGAGGCGTTTTTTTGCTTATTTAAAGCACATTTATAAATCATTACCTTCCTCATGGATGTGTTTCCTGGATGGTCAATGCCAGAACTTGCATATCTAGGACAAACAGAAGAAAGATGTCAAATAACCACAGGGAAAAAACCCAAACTGATTACATAGTGCTTACAGATACTCTGTGAATTTCTAATATAACCACAGCATCCTGCAGCACAAAGTTCTGTAAGACTTTGTTACAGGATGCCACAGATACCAAGAACTGACACTTTAAAATGCAAAACCACCATCTCTGATGTATGTGAGCTCTGTAAAGACTGAGAACAAAGCAGGGCAGCAGCACCAGAGGCCTTTCCTTGTCCAGTGCAGACTTGGCCATGGTGGAAATAGGACACTGAATCAGGGTCAGATTTGTCCTTTTTATCCCTTTTTCATTTGTCATTTTTTTATCCATTAGTTCCAAGGACTAATACACACATGGACTAATGCACACACATAGTATTTTGGATTTATTTACCTGGTCACAGGAATGCATTTTTAATCACCTTATCTGGACCCATGATTTACATTTAGGTTACTAGAACTTCCATCTCAAATATATTCCTGTTACAAGAAGGAAATTCTCACTGCAGATTAATTATTGAGTATTTTGCAGTGAGGTTTGAAATCCCTGGCTCAGGTCTCTGCTCTGGGCTGTTGATGCTTCGAGCAACTCAGGTGCACCTGTAAATCTCTGCAGTACAGGTGCATCTGAACATGCAATACTGACAGCAAAATGTCAAGACTGAAAGTTATTTTTAAAATGTTCATCTCTTCTTATCTCTCCAGCATTAACCACAACTAAAAAAAAAGCAATTTCTAAAGCACACTGCCGTGACCGTGATTAAAATAATCTTTAAGCATTATTTACAAAGACAAAATGTGTAATGAGAAAGAACTTGAGCAGTGTTTTCACACACAAAATCAGCAAATATTCAGCAAAATGTTGATCCAAGCAGCAGCTGTGCCCCGTGTGACTGATGCAGTCTTTCTGCCTCTCTCCCCTTGCAGGCTGGCTGCAGAGGGAGGCAGAGCTCTGCACCCAGGTCCCCACAGGGATGCACACCCATGGCCAGAACCCTTCCTATTGCTGGGAAAAATCCTCCTGAAGTGAAGATCAAAGACCAGGGAGGGCCCTGCTAAGCACAGCCGGGTGTTTGTCAGCAGGAAAGCTGAGCAGTGATTCCTCACTGGGTGCCTGTTACCTGCTCCTGGCAGGCAGGGCAGCAAAGCTGCTGCTGCTCAGGGCACCAGCTCAGCTTGCCCTCCTGAAACCTCCGTGCACCCGCACATCCAGCGGTTCCACCTCCAGCTGCAGGCTGCCTCTGCCTAAATTGATGCCTTAAGTTTCAGCTTTTATATTTTCAGATTCTGTACTGTGTTGGTGTGTGACTCTGAACTCTATGTAAAGTGTCAGCAGCTCTCCTCACGGCTCAGCCACACAGAACAATCCTTTTCCAGCCCCAATGTCCAACCTGGCCTTGGACACTGCCAGGGATCCAGGGGCAGCCACAGCTTCCCTGGGCACCCTGTGCCAGGGCCTGCCCTCAGGCAGAAGAATTTCTGTATATCCAACCTAAATTTCCCCTCTTTCAGCAATTGAAGGTAATGGTATTTCACCCAAATATGTCAATCTATCTACAGAGCTTGTCTCCTGGTCGCCAAAGCTTAACCCTGGGAGCTAAACATCTGAAAATTGGTTTTTATTTTGGTTTAAGCTGTTTAAATCACTTTAAATAAGGTTATTAGGAAGGTGATATAATTCTCTGTTCAATTCTCTGTTCTGTTCTTCAATTCTCTTCAAATATTTTTCGTATTGAAAAGGTAATATGGTCATGTTTTGGGCCTGAAATCTAAAATGTGTGGGAGGATTCTTCTATAAAAGAATAGAAAAGCATAACCTTTTGCTATGAAAGTTTGCCAAAATTTCATCAAGTCATATGTCCCTGGAAAGTATCTCTTGGCAGGTGCCCTGTCCTGTCCACCAGGGATGTTCCATCTGGATTGCCATGTCCCTGCCAAGCTGGGCACGTGCAACCCGCCGGGAAAAATCAGGAGCCCTTTGCTCTGGGAAGAACGAAATTGCTCAGAAGGAAAACAAACTCCTGTGCAGCTCTTCCTCGTGGCTGCACCAAAATGTGGGTGTGGAGGAGGAAACGAGCTGGTGAGACACGGGGCTGTCTCTGGGGAGGGCGTGGGGTTTCTTTCTGATGCACAAAAGTCAGGCAGGAAGGAGCCCAGGGAGGGCACAGCCAGGCTGGAAATAAGGAGAAACAAGTGGGAGAAAAGAACAGGACAGGAGAAGCCTGTAAAGGGGCTGGGAGACTAAGTGAAAACAGCCAGATTTACAGAAAACAGTAGGTTTTGAACACTCAGGTGTAAGAGGTAAAGGCAAAAGGTGAAATGAAGTTGTTACTTCAAAAGAGAGCAGGAATAACTCACTCTCCCCCCAGGTAACCCTGCACAGGAGGGGTGCTGCAAAGTGGAACAAAATATTAATATTAAAATATTAATGTGTTTAATCTCCTGTAGAAGCAAACCCCCACACTTAGCTGAGGTGATGAACTGCTGGCACTGGAGAGACAGGACTGGCTGTTGTCAGATGAGGTGGAATTTCATTTCACTTTAATCTCTGCTAACAGTGCTGCCCCTTTGGGTTAATAAATGCCATTTTAACCATGCACAGCACACCAGGGAAACAGCAGCAAATGGTCACCACTGCAGCTGCCTTTCAACTGCATTGAGATGTTTAAAACACACATAAAGAGGTAAAAATGCTGTCTGCCCTGAAAAATCAAGCATGAGGTGGTGAGCAGCTGCTGGCTTTGCACCTCAGACTTTTAGCTGTAATTCAGGGATGTTTATAGCACTGGAGGGAATCATCAGCAGCTGTAAATCCTTTAGATTGGTCAAAGGACTATAATCTAATTAATTATTCAGCTTCTTAAATAGGTTTAGGCCATATACAGGATGAAAACCATGAATAATTATCATCGATTACAACTTAATTAGAATATATGATGATACAAAGTAGCTGTTGCTTCAAACATTCCTTTAACTGTGACTTTTGGATGCAACATGAATACGAAGATATTTCATCAGATAAACAGCAAAGAAATGAAAGACAAAAATCACTGTTTTCTTCATGAGAATAAATTGATTCAATTCAAATCTAAAAGCCAAACTGAAGACCCTGTTCTTAATATCTGTGTATTCCAAACGACAAATATAAGCAGTAGTTTTGTACAGACTGAATTAGAGGTAGATGTTCACTGAACCATTCTGCCTGTTGGTTATGAAAATTGTGTTAGACACACATTATGTTTTTCATCCTCAGAGTGAGTCTGAAATATTGAATTTCAAAAGTAAAAAAGTAGACTGGACAACATAACAGTAGAATTTTTCCCCTCTACAAATATTTTATAAACTTTTATCTGAAGAATAATTTGTAATTTTTATTTACATTTGATGTTGGCAAATAAACGTTTGCTGAATAATATCAGCACTGATATCTCTAAACCCTGAAAATTTATTCCTTAAATACTGCAACAAAGCTTCTAAAAGTAAAGAAAGGAGTTTAATTCACAAAAATAACTGTGTATATATTTAAATATATAATAACAAAAGTAATTACCTTTCAGTATCTCCACTGACTGTATCCCCTGCTCTCTGTAGAAGAAAAATAAAGAGCATTAAGCACGACTAAAGACCAGACTTCCTTGGTGCTCTGAGCACAGTGAAACAAGTGGCAGAGGTAAACCACAGTCA
The DNA here is from genome assembly GCF_014805655.1 of Passer montanus. NCBI lineage: Eukaryota > Metazoa > Chordata > Aves > Passeriformes > Passeridae > Passer > Passer montanus. The sequence continues at coordinate 4,196,782 of NW_024369818.1, forward strand.
TTCTGCAACTCTAAAGCAAAGGAAATGGAACATTTATTTCAATTTCCAGCTAAGAGTTATTTTAAAATGAAGATCATGCTTAAAACTACTTGCATTTGCACTTACAAACTAACTTCAGATGCTCTCTAATTGTGATCAAAGCTCTTTAAAATAAGGGAGCTAAAATTTGTTTGAATGTTTGCAAAAATGTTAATATTTGAAGGGGAGTTTAAATGCAAAGAACAAATATTGCAATATAAAATCAGAACTTCAGAAGGACAAAGGTTCTTTGACATCACTCTTACATAGCTTTAAATATCTTGATTTTCCACATTTTGTTGTTTATTCCTCTGAGGTTTGGAAACAAACCTGTCTTCATGGAGTAAGCAGCAGTTGATTCGGGGTTAAAAATAAAATCTTCAGACAGTTTAAGTAACTTTAAAACAAGTTTTATCATGGAGGGTAAATATCTGATGGATCAGCTAAATGTGATGGATAAGCTAAATATTGAAATTTACAAAAAATGAAATTACAAAACAACCCACCCCCAAATAAGTTGCAAAATTCACATATATTTGTTCATAAATTCAGAAATCTGCAAATCTTTGGCTTTCTGGATAACCAAATAGGAAAATGATTGTTTTAGTAAGTGCAGTGTTTGTGTTTTGATGCCACTGCTTGATGCCTGCAGCAGATGTTTGGTCACAGATAATATTGAGTGACAGAGGAGCTCAGAGCACAGAGGGGAAGGGACAGGAAGTTTCTGGGTGCATTTTTGCTGCAGGTTTCTAAGGCAGCTTTAGAACCTGCAGGGGACAAACACATTTTGCCACCTCCTCCTCCAAGAGGTGCCCCTTGCCCCGGGGGAGCCCAGTACAGAACCAGCTCTCAGCTTTTAGTGTGCTTCAGCTCAAATATTCCAGCACATGTGAGCTGCAAAGACGATCCCACTCAAATAAGGGGCCTTATCTGATGAAAAATAATGAAATGTGCCCTTACACTAAAAAGCAGGAGTTCTCTGACATTCCTGTGGAAAGCAGGCAAAGGCAGGAGCTCCCCACTGAGTGACTGAGTACAAAACCCTAACAGCCTTTCCTGAGAGCCATAAATGCCTCAATTCTCCTCTGAGGATGCTGAGATGTAGCCTAGGGAACTTTAAAGAAAATTGAAAATACCCTGTAGAAATACTCACATTTTCTCAAAGCAGACTGGAAGGGTTAACAACACACAGCTAAAGCAAAATAGCTGCTTGAGAGATGTTATTTTGGTGAAAATGCAGTGCTAAACACAAATGAACCAGCCTGAGCATCCCTGGAAATACTGGGGACAGCCCAGGAAAATATTGTGTGGCCAAGCGAGCAGAAGAACTTTGACAGCAGCACTACCCGTGCTCCTGCTATAAAAATAGAATTTATTCCTACCAGGAGGCTCAAAGCTTTCCTTCTCTTATCCCTCTGACTTCCAAGGTTTCTAATTTTAGCAACTAAAAGTGGGACTACTGATTCAGTCATTGCTTCCCATTCTACTTCTTAATTTCCTTTTCCAAAAATGCTCCCAAAGTAAAAGCAAAGTGCTTCCAAATCAGGGTTTATTCCCTCTCCCCAAATGGGACCCAGCTGAAATGAAATAAACCTCCCTCACCCTGCTCTGGCTGCTCTTTGCAGCACCTGAACTACAAATTTTCACTGCTATAAGAACTCAGTTGTTTATTTCCTTCCAAAAAATGCACAAAAACCACTTGTGTGCCACGTGATCACCTTGGATTGTGGCTTCCAGATTTCTTTTGATCAGATAGATTTCATAAGTGTGATGTGGACTTGCATATATTAGGCTGAAAAAAGACTTACTAGAGAGAAATTTGCTTCTGATAATAAACCACATTTTTCTAGAGGTCAGTCTTTCAACACCAGAAATTTTTCTGCATTACCAAGCATTAATTTCCAAAGATATTGAATAATGTAATCTCATTAACTGAAGCATAGTCTGTAGCAGGGAAATTTAAAAAGACTCTATAACAGTGTGAAAAAGAAAAAAATGATTTAACCATTGAACAACTCATAGATTATTGTAACTGATTATTAGTTGCTGTAATTTAGAAAAGAGCAAAGAAGAATATCTGTATAAATACAGAGAAAATTGTTGATATTAGTACTTGAAACATAAAAAACATAATTACGCATTTTAAAGTCTTTATCAATAATTAATTTATTATAAGAAAAATCTCAGCTCCTGACCAGCTCATCACTAACAGTAATTAAGTGTGGACTTGGGATTACTACAGACCTTTGTCACATATTTGTCATCTTTTATTTCACTGATTTTCTCCCCAAAGAAGCTCTCTTGGGAGAACAATCTTGTTGCCAGCTTGAAATGCCAACCTTTATGAAGGATTTCTGATACTATACATGGAAACACCCACACTCTGGCATTTCTATAAATGTCTACCTATAGCTAAAATTAATTTCCTTGTGTAATTCTAATTACATGCAGATTCAATGCTGACAATGACAATGTGCAAGGCTCCTACCTGCATTTTCAGCAACTTTTTTTTTTTGAGCAGTTACTTCTTACGACTTTGTGACATTTGAAAAAGAAATTGCCTTTTCCTAGCTCCCAAAGTAAAACTTTACTTCATCTTACTACAAGGCCACTTTCATGAGTAGCAGACATGTGGGAGGCTCAGGAGACACAAGTCTTGTCATGCTGTCAGAGACTATAAAGCACAAATTCTGTGAAATTCAGGTCACTGGCACCTATCTGCCTTCTTTAGTCAGCTCCACGTTCCTGGAGCTCCAGGGATCCCCAGGATCTGCTGCTGCCTTGCACGAGTGGAGATGAAAGGACACAAAGCCTCTCTGGTGCCACCAGCAGATCTGAGGCTCCTCTCCCAGAGGAAATCCTGTAGAAAGTCCCATTGACCTGAAACTTCTAGAAATAACTTATACCAAAAAATAAAAAAGTTCATTTGAAACAGAATTTCTTCTCCTAAGTAAAGAAATCGGGTAAACCACTGAGAACAGAAGAACCCTGAGCTGCAGAGATTGTGTGAAAATAAATACTCAACACTCATCATTTACTTGTTTCCTGAATGAGAGACAGGAATAGCAGGTAATGAGATTAGAATAGTTTCATGATGGGTGTTACTAATCTCAGTGGCCAAATTCAAGATATTTATTCCATCTACATATATCATTTATTCAGATGCAAAGATTCCAAAGCTTCTTTATCATGTGTTCTTCCCCTCTTCTATACTCAGATACTGAATTATTATTAAGAAAAGTAAAAAAAAAAGTTATTTGTTCTTCTGCTTCTTTAACTCATATCTTTATTATCCTGTAGATTTCTCTTTATCATGTTTGTTCAAAAACAATCAAGCCTTGTTACGAGGGGCTTTACTTGTCTCCCTGCCTCAGAGAGCTGATGCTTTCACCCACTGAACCTGCTTTCAAAATTATCATGCTGAGCTAAAAATAAAAACGGCCTTTGTGGTTTTCACTCCACTCACCCTTGTTGAGAGGAGAGATAACAGAGACAGGAAATCACCCGGTGTAATCTACATTCATGGCAGTGGGAGGTACTCACATTTGTGCTGAGGAAAAACAAGAGGGCAGGTGGGAAGCTGAGCTGGAGGCAGAGGGAAGGGATCCCCCGGAGTTTGTAATGGTGGGTGGTGGTCAGCACTGTCAGCACACAGGGCCAGCAGGGGAGCTCAGGAAAAACAGGCAATTCCTCCCCCTTCCTCTTGCTCACCTTCCCCATTCCCATGGGAACAGCCCTGCCCTGCCCAGGGCTGACCTTTCTGCCATGAAGTGCTCCTGTCCATCAAACCCAAAATCCTGCCTTTGTGCCATGAAATATTCCTGTTCTCCAAACCCAAAATCCTGCTTTCTGCCATGAAATACTCCTGTCCTCCTAACCCAGAATCCTGCCTTTCTGCCATGAAATGTTCCTGCTCTCCAAACCCCGAATCCTGCCTTTTTGCCATGAAATATTCCTGTCCATCAAACCCAAAATCCTGCCTTTGTGCCATGAAATATTCCTGTCCTCCAAACCCAGAATCCTGCCTTTTTGCCATGAAATATTCCTGTCCATCAAACCCAGAATCCTACCTTTGTGCCATGAAATATTCCTGTCCTCCAACCCCAAAATCCTGCCTTTGTGCCATGAAATATTCCTGTCCATCAAACCCAAAATCCTGCCTTTTTGCCATGAAATGTTCCTGTTCTCCAAACCCCGAATCCTGCCTTTCTGCCATGAAATGTTCCTGTCCTCCAAACCCAAAATCCTGCCTTTGTGCCATGAAATATTCCTGTCCTCCAAACCCCTCCTTGTTCTCCTGCTGGGGAAGGAAGGGGGAAAGGACAGGGAGCAAGGCTGAGCCACTGAGTAGAGAGAAAATTCAGAAGAGTCCCCAAAAGGTTTCAGCTGGCTTCCTGCACATAGATCCTTTCAGCAGCAGAACATGACATTTGTGTGATAAGGGAAAGATTTCTATTTGGTGCATCTTCTGGAGGATAAATATTGCAATTACTATAGCAAAAATATCAGTTGTAGCCAGTATTTATTAACAAATGGCTGTTAAATTTGGCTTTAGACTATATATATATATGTATCTGAACTGCCTTTTTTTGGTAGCCTGGCAAAACAATAAAAACAAGGCATAAATTCATTTGCTAAAATAATACAATGCAGTACAACTGAGTTGTGCTGTGGTTCTCTGGAGTCAGAGGACTCCAGAATGTTTTACAAATGGCAATTTACCCATGCAGTCACAGCAGGTTAATGAATGCTTCATTTGCTGGCCTGCATTGGTGATGGTTTGTTTGAAGATGCAGAATATCATCATTTCAATGTGCTCTAATAGAGCAGAATTACTTCTGAAAACACTGCATATGTTTGGATAAAGGCAGCCTCATATTTGCTTTGTGCAAAGTGTCCTGACAGAACTACAAATAAAGGAATTCCAGGCAGCCTGAACTTTGGAAGCAGCAGGAATAGCTGTCTGTCTCAGGGCTGGATTTGCAAACACACCCATCCTAATCTGGTTCCAAACACAATCCCACCCCTCTCCTGAGCCTCTGCAAGGGGCTGGATCTTCCAGAAATCAAGGACAAGCTGAGTTCTGGGTTAACACTGGTTTAGTCTTTTTTTGTTTCCTACATCCAAGTCAGTTGCAAAGTTCTTGATAACTGAATGAATGTGGAAACTCAAAGACTGATTATATTACTGTTAAAAAGAACCTTTCTGAACATTTCATTTCCTTTATTTTCCCTTACATTGCAAAACACCTTTTTAAAACACCTTTTTCTCCTCTAAGCTGTTTACAGATTAATGAAGAGTGTAGTTTAGAAAGTCAGGTCCGAACAGAAATCTAAACAAACACATTATTGGACATTGCTACTTAAGGATACTCTTCAAGTATGAGGGAGACACTTGTCAGCTCAAGCCTTCATGTGCACTGTTCCAATAAAAAATTATCTTATTTTCCAATCAGTACAATTGGGAATACTCATTTTGAAGCTACAGAAGTAAAAAATACTTCTATTGGCTTCTCTGAGCAGCCAGAACCCACACAATCATCCTGAGAGTGATTTCCAGCATAACTGCAGGTAGGAAAAGAAGGTTTTCCATATTGCAGATACTTAAATAAAAAGCAAAGATAGAATTTATTCAGCAATTCAGAAGGGAAATAAAACTCTGGAGAAAGTAATGTTCAGTTTTGTTTCTTTCTGCAAGAGCAGGAAGGAATAAATAAAACATGAGCACATTTCCTGCAAAATTGGCAATAAAAGGCTCCTCCCTCAGTCACTGGAGCTGAATACGTGTGATTCTCCCAGACTATCTTAATTATTCCACTTATCAGAGCAGCTCTCAGACTGCCTGTCATCCCAAAAAAGCATCTGGAACATCTGGCACATCCCAGCGTGCACCCATTACACAACACCCAGATCTGCATTGGTTTTGCACAGGTTTTAATTCTCAGCATGTGCCATTAAACTTTATCTCGTTTGTCAAGCTGCCTCTGCAGCTCCAGGAACAGTAAAAGAGCATTTCCATCAGCCTGTGCCACGGGGATGAGTTACCAACTTCCTGGGAGCAGAAGAAGGGAATAAAAAGCAAATTAAGCAAGTGCTGTGTGACGATGGCTAACCCTAAAACACCATCATGTTTAAAATGATCTTTAAAATAAAAGTGACTCCTGGTCTGGCACTCTCAGTGAACACCATTATTTCTGTTTGACTGTGAAGGGAACATTGAAATGAAAGAATTGATCTTAAAACTCATTAAAAATTAAGTCTTTTCAACACACTGCATAATTCTAATTTGCCAAAAAAAATTTAGAAATTCCAATCTATTCTCCAGTTTTTTAATATATGATACTACAAAGGAAAATATCCAATTACTCTGTAGATAATAGGCCCAGAACATTTATCAGCAAGTAAAACCAGATGAGAGATCATTATCCAATTGGAGAATTTAATGTGGTAACCAGCAAATTGAATTTCAGAGCTTCAGAAAGTGGTGCAAGTCTGAGGCAATAAAACCACAGAGTTGAACACCGGGTGGATTTCCAGACTGGTTCTGGAAGGAGAACTTCAATATTCTCCTTTTAGATGGAAGCTGGTTGCCACAGAGCAAAATGGAACTGGGCAGCAGGATAGATACAGTTTTCTATAACTTTTTGTAAAATCCTGAAGATTTTCCAAGATTTTTTGTGTTTGTTTTATGGTCAGAAATGCAAAATGAAAATTTCCCAGGTACATCTGGTCTACTGAGCTGGAGTCCTGTGTGACAAGTTAATTTTCTGCAGAATGAGATCTAGTAATACAAAATAAAACATAATCAGGTTTTAACTCTATCCTTGTAAGCCCAGATTCAGGTTCAGCCTGGTCAATGATGTCACTTCAGAAGTGAAGCATTAGTAAACATAGAAAGTCATGTTCCAAGAGATACTCTATTAATTAATAATTATTTATAACAGCCTTGCTAATTGTAATTGACTCTCACTTAGGTTCTGTGACATTGCATATCAATTAAATTAGAGTTATAAATATATCCTGGAAGGGGGCAGTGTTTCTTGACAGGAATATTTTACTGCACCATGGCTTCATGCATCATTTTATATCCTGGGCATGCTGCCAATATTGCATTACCTAAATATCCATTTTATATAGGAACTCTGCATCCTCCCAGCAACTTATGAAATCAGGCTAATTGTTTAATTTTAGGTTCCAAATCAACATTCCTTCCAAAGCATTAATCTAGTGGTGAATCTCTGCAATTACCAATTTTGCAAAACTTCTTACGTCTGGTAATTTAAACTACTGTTAAGTAAGTGCCTTTTTGGATTTTTTTGCTACATATTTATGTGAGTGCTTAGAAAATTAAGCAATGGCTAAGTGATGCTCAATTCCTCCTTCCATCAAGCCATCCTTGTTTGATTACAAAACATTATCACCTTCCCTTCACTAAAGATGATGAAAATCCTATTTATCCTCTCCATTTCCCAAAGCATTTATCTGGCCTGAAATTTTGATCTACATCCAGAAGTTGCACTGGGCATGTGTTAAGAGGAGAGGATTTCATGGAAATGAGATTCCACCAGTTCTGCACTTTTGCCTTCCATTGAAAAACACAGAGCAAAAGTAAGAAGAAAAGCTAAACCAGTTTTGTCAACTTTTAAAATAAAAATGTAGCAAAAGCTGGTTTAAGATGATTTGGTCTCATTATCCAAAAAAGGTTTCGATATCAAAATGCTTATGAAAATCCTGGTAACACCTTTAGATATTAAGGAAATGAGCTGACCTACTTGAATTTATATCTAAGAACACAACAACTCTGTTACTTCTCCTTTTTGCTATCAAGCTGCCATGAAATGTTCTTTGATATTTCACATTTTTGTTCTGGGTAGCTCTCTTTCAAGATAAATATGCCCGTGTTTTTGCTTGGCTTTTCAGAATTCTTTCAGTATTCCAAGAGGAAAGACGTTAATGTGAATGATTCTGTGCTGGCAAGAACCCACAAAATCTGTGTCAGCAACTCTGGGTATTTGTCGACTCAGTTCCTCTTGTATATTTATAAGGCAGTTGACAAAGTGCCTCAGATATTCTGATTCCTGTGATTATCTCCTGAAGGACTGCAAAGGTCTCTTTTAATGCTGCTCCAAAAATTTATGGTGATAAAAGAACTAATACTGCTCTGTCAGTCCATGAAGAATCATTTTACCTGTGCCCTCCTCTGCACATGGAACAGGAACTGCACTCACTTCTGGATGGAACAACCACTCCAAGTTGTCTCTTCCTGTTTTCCAGTTTCCTCCTTTTCCTTCAGACCCTTTAGATATTTAAAAATATCTATGATATTTTTATCGGATGATAATAAAGTAAATATTTAAAAATACCTGAATGGCATAAAATGTCATTCAGGTATTTTTAAATATTTACTTTATTATCATCCAATATCATACTGCTAATCTGTCACATCAATTAATTGCATGATGGTGTGGAAATCATGAAAGAAAATACAACTTTAGTCTTGAAATCAAGGGTGGAATTTGCATCTTAGCCAAAGTGACCTATTTATTCTCTCATCAGAGCTCAGGTGAGCCAACAGATCATCAACAGAATTCCAAAACTGACTGAAACCAGCTGATTCATCTACCAAGTTATGAAATATTGTTGGGGTTTGTTGCAGGGTTGTATAATAATTTTCTCATTCATCCTGATAAATTGCTTGCTGATTTTCTCTCCAGGTTTGAAATCCTTTGCTTTCACTTTATGATACTGATAATCTCTGTCACAGAGATTTAAATCCACAATTTAAATAAATAAATTTAAATAAACAGTCACTCCATTAAACTCATCTGTTTTTACAAGACACAGTAATCAAAGTGAAAATACAAAAGCTTATAAATTAATGTATAATAAATCATTATCAGAGGCTGAGTGCAAGATCCTTATGAACCTTCAGAGATAATACAGTCTAATTAAACTAAACTCAGTAAGACTGAGTAATTAAGAGCACGATTTTATTAAAGCATCTGACAGCAAATGATTCTTGCCTTGTGTTTTGCTGTTCTGTCCTGACTTTTATGAGAAAGCTGTCGTGATACTGACATTGAAAAAGTGACTCGTGGGAGAAATTTGTCATGCCACCAAGACTGAGCAGCCTTTCTCAGACTATGAAATACAGCATGGAAACATGAAATAGAACACTGGGCCTTTACGCCTGGATCAGTCCTGAGAGGAGAGCACTTGAATGTCTGGATCAATCCTACAGGAGAACACCTGAATGCCTGGATCCATCTTACAGGGGAACATTTGAACACCTGGGGAACATTTGAATGTCTGGATCCATCCTACAGGGGAACTTGGATCCATTCCAGAGGAGAACACCTGAATGCCTGGATAACTCCTACAGGAGAACACCTGAATGCCTGGATCCATCCCAGAGGAGAACATCCGAATGCCTGGATCCATCCTAAGAGGGGAACACCTGAATGCCTGGATCCATCCCACAGGAGAACACTCAAATGCCTGCATCCATCCCAGAGGAGAACACCTGAATGCCTGGATAACTCCTACAGGAGAACACCTGAATGCCTGGATCCATCCCACAAGAGAACACATGAATGCCTGGATCCATCCCACAGGAGAACCCCTGAATTCCTGGATCCATCCCACCGGAATGCCTGGATCCATCCTAAGAGGAGAACCCCTGAATGCCAGGATCCATCCCACAGGAGAACCCCTGAATGCCAGGATCCATCCTGAGAGGAGAACACCTGCATGTCAGGATCCATCCCAGGGGAGAACACTCAAATGCCTGGATCCATCCCACAGGAGAACACCTGAATGCCTGCTGGATCCATCCCACCTGAATGCCTGGATCCATCCACCTGAATGTCCAGATCCATCCTAAGAGAAGAACACCTGAATGCCCGGATCCATCCTAAGAGAAGAACCCCTGAAAGCCAGGATCCATCCCAGAGAACCCCTGAATGCCAGGATCCATCCCAGAGGAGACCCCTCGTGTTCTCCCCGTGGCCGTGCAGGGCGGTGCTGGCCGGGCACTCACGTGGTAGAGCGGGACGGTGTTGTTCTCTGCCAGGGAGAAGCTGAGCACGTCCTGCTGCCCTGGCTCCATCCTGACGTTGATGGTGGAGGCCAGCACAGCGGGGCTGATGGGGTAGCCGGGGTTCCCTGGGCCTTTGCCCTTTTTCCTGGACCTGCGGCCCGTGTCCCGCTTGCTGTCCCTCTGCGCCAGGGGCTCCTCCTGGATCACCAGGATCTTGTCGTCGCTCAGGTAGCGCAGCAGCGAGTTCTCAGAGTCAGTGGTTGGAGGGGGAGGAAGGCAAAAAGAAGCATTAAAGAGAGGAAACAAGCAGAGAACCATTTTGGCTGGCCAGAGACCACCGCTGGGTGCTGTTAAACTGGGAAAAGTCGTGTGAGTGTCCTGGGAATTGTGAGGGCTCTCCTTGCACACCATGGAAGGTGAAAGGGAGCAGACACAGAAAATATTACTGGTTTGTATCATGCAGGGAGCATCTCTGGGAGCATTCCAGACACCGGGATTGTAATTTCAAGGAATTTGACAAGCTGGAATAATGGTTTTAAGGAGATGTGCAGCAAACTTGGGCACAGTTTCAAAATGGGAGCTGGCCAAGCAACAAGTCTGTTACTGTCTGCAACAGTGAAATATGAGCTAAACACACATCAACAGATTTGGAATAAATCAGAAAAGGCTCGTGCCTTAAATGAAATTTATTTTCTCTTGGAATGGAAGTTTACTGAAAAAAGTAGTTCAAAATCCTGTATTGATCTTCAAGAATATAATTCATTTTTTGTCATATTTTTAGGAGTCAAGCTGAACTCCTCTCGGCTTTCCAGACCATATCTAAAAGATTCTAAAAAATAGTATTCAAGAGTCTTCTAAAGTCGGTGTCACAATAAATGTGGTTGTATATTTGAAGAATATTCTTTTGAATTACAGCATTTCTTTTTGCCAGAGGAAATAAAGGAAGAAAGAAACTGTGCAATCACTTTTCTTTCTTGCAAAGTTCACAATTCCCACTGGGATCAATGGGAGTTTATGTGATTAGAACTGCTGGTCTGAACACTGACAGTAGAGTTGCTGATTCCTTTTCCAAATTTTAATTCATACTGATCAAAATGTTCTCAGAGGATGTTACTTTACATCTGTAACATCACTTACTGTTTTCTAGAGCTGTGCAGATTTGGAACTGATTGCTTTTAACACATATCTAAGCCTTCAAAGTACTTTCCCCCTTGATGTTTATGTTTCTTTACACTAGAATTAAATTCCTCCTACTAATACAAATTTTTAATTTTCAGAAATAGAAACAGAAAAGCACAGACACGAAACAAGGTGGTTTATATATTCTGTAACACTAAAAAAAAAAAAGAGATTTTTTTTTCATGTGATGCTCCTTAAGCAACAAAGGAAAAACATCTTGGAGAAGAGGAGAGAAAAAAAAATACTCACCTCTGCTTCCCCTCTTGTACATGTTCTGCTCTTTGGGCTCCCCTATCCAGCTGTACTCAGTGGGCATCGAAACTGGCCTCAGATCTCCTGCAAGCAAGGCAAGGAAAACCAATGCAATTTTTGAAGGCTGGGAATGGCAGGCTGGAGGGTCAGCAATGTCCATGAATTCCAGGTGTGCCACAGCCCCTCAGGATAGTCCATCATTAGAGCTGTGGCCTCAGGATCAGTGAAACCTCCCAGAGCCTCCTCTTCATCACCCCCACCTCGAGGGAAGCACCACCAGCTCTGGTGAAATTCCTTGTAAATTTGTAAAAAAATATTACAAATTTATTTGAAAACTCTGCTCTGTATGAACTTCCTCACTCGTTAAACAGGTGTTGGGAATAAAGAGAGAAACAGATTTTAAATGGGTGAAAATGCTGTAGGAAAAGTAGAGAGAGAGAATTAATACAGATGGAACAACACAGATCTGCCAGGGAAACATAAACCCCCCTGACCTGGGAAATCCCAGGGTGAGGAATGAGGGAATCTCATTTTAAGGAACATTAATTTCCACTGGCTCAGGAGGAAAACCCGGGGCTCAGTTTGGGGACAACAGCCAGCAGAGGTTCAGCCACGGGGGTTTTAATCCAGGGGATTCCACAGCACTGGGCAGTGAGACCCTGATGTGCCCAAGCACCAGAGCAGGGATGGGAGGGCAGCACACCAGGAGCACCCCCAGATCCCCTGAAAATCAGAGGGGTGACACTTGGGGTACTGAGGTTTGCCCATATTACACTTTTGTGCACACCATGAAATTTAGTCTATTAATAATCCTATGGAAAAATACATTTCATTGTATTTCACAGCTGAGACTACCTTCAACTACAAATGTGGGATTCAACTCCTAATCCTTAGAAGAGCACTATCAATTAAGAAAAAAATCTCAATTAAAAATAACAATATAAAAAGATTGTGAAACAACATAAAACATTTTACAAAAAGAAAACAGGAAGGCACAGAGCAAGTGAAGAGCATCATAACCAAACTGAGCAGTTTTTCTGTAAAGAAGGGAAAGATCTGAAGCTCTAAAATTATTTATACACAAATACAGGTACCACAGTACATCAAAAATAGAAATTCAGGACAGGAATCACACAAGGCAAATGAAGAAGTGATTTTGTAAACTGCTTATTTCACTTCCAAGTCCTTTCCCAATGAAAAGTAACCTATAAATTGTTTTGACATTGCAGCTTGGATATTTTTCTGAGGAGCAAAAAATTCTTGTGTACAAGGATACCAGAATAAATTGAAAGAAAAAAAATATTTATGATGTTTTTGCCTCTAACACATAAATGGAAGAGGTTTGCTATGCATTGCCACAAGAGCTCTTTAGACCAGAGCATTTTAGAGTCAGGAAAATAACAGAGCATAATGTTAAGTAAAACAAAAAATTAACTGCAACGTTGTTAAAAACAAGCTTAATTTTCACAAACACATTGGAAAAAATGGACTTTTTATTTATCTCCTTGTATTTTGCATGTACTATGGATACCCATCACCTGCCTGAGTATCCATCCACCTGCCAGCTGCACAGGAGACTCATTTCTAATAATGGCTGCAATCCTGGGAGGTCCAAGGCTGGAGTTTTGGAGCAGTAGTTTGTGTCAGCCCAAGAGCAATAATGAAATGCTGCTTGGCCATGAAAGGCTTCAGAAGTTTTATCTTCATTTCTTTGCTCATGGCTCTGTGGTTCCAGCCTCAGTTTGCTGGAGCTGCCATAAATCCTGTCTTTTTACTGAAAGACACATTGTCACTTTGATGATGGATGGCACCTCAGTCAGAAAGTACAAAACCTTCCACTACAGTAGAACATCATTTGCATGTCTGTGAATCAACAGATTAATTAAATCTGTAGTTAAAAAAAAATCTGGTTTAGCAGTAATTTTTGAGAGAAAGGCATATTTCAGAGACTTTAAAACCAAATTCCTTCTGGATTTCAATCAGAATTGTCCATCATAGAGAAAAAAGATCTTGTGTACTCCTGGGATCAGGCAGAGAGCCCAATATTTTAAGTCACCCTGCAGGAAGAATTTATGAAAGCAAGCCAAATACACCCATCTGGCTCCAGTTTTAATCACCGTTAAGATTTCTCTTTATCTTTCATTCTAATTCTGTTTTTAAAGGACGTCACTTCCCAAGGAGATAAAGAGTGAACATTACTGGTCCCAAGATGGAATCCTGTTCCTCAGCGTCACAGCTCTTTCGAGCATCAAGCAGATGACTGAAGCAGTTACTAAAAATACCCTGCCTATAACAAAGATTTATTAAGATTCCCTACTCTGAAAGGCTCTGTGTGTATATACACACACCATCAAGTCCATTTCACTTGCCATTTTCACCCAAAATCCAGCTGCAATCAGCAAATTACAGCAGCAGGAGGGAAGTTCTGTGTAAGTGATAAACACAAGATAAATACTAAGAGCAGGAGGCAGAGAAGCTGCATTTAAGAACATCCCTGGTAGCAAACCCACACCAAGCTCAGCAGCTCAGAGAATCAGGGACTTCAGGGCTTCAAGAGTTTTCTTTTTCTCCCACTGTGCTCTCTTTCAGCTGCTGTTGGATCTTCCACCAGAACCACTCTTGGGATTCTCTCCCCCGAACTGCAGCAGGATTTTAGTACCTTTTAGTTCTTCACTGACATTTTCCTTTACTGCTCTGAGCTTCTCAGAGGTTTTTCCTTTCCTAAATTTCAAAGACAAAAACTTAGGGAGTTGTTGGGGCTTTTTTAACAAAATGAGAGAAAAAACGATCTCAGAGTAGGGGAATAAAGGACTTATGGGTGGCTTGGCATATATCAATACATATCTATATAGATCTCAAAAGACAGCAGCTACCCACAGAGAACACTATGGTCTTTGCTTTCTCTGAGGCTCAGAAATGCCCTTTTCAAAATCAGACATAATTCCAGTTTTCAAAAGAAATCTCCTCTCTGAAATCTGTAAGCTTTACAAGACTGTCCTACTGCCTTGAAAATAAAGCAAATGAAAATACATGGCCCACACACTGCTGTATTTCAGCAGTATTTGTCTCAAATTCATTAAACACCAAGGAATTCAGTTTAAACAGTGAAGTAAAAAAAATTATCAGTTAATTTTCAACAACATTTTTATATAGATCCATAAATATAGATCCGTATACTTGTATACAAGCACGTGTGATTGTACACCTGCACACTCAATAGGGATTTATGTACACACTGAATTTCTATAGAAAACCAGTGGTAATTATAGTTTTAATAGCATTTTATATACTTAGGCATCCTCATCCTAAGATTTTGAAGTACAGTTCCAGCATAATGAGTGCATTGCAGGGTACTCCTCATGCATTTAATGCAGTGCTGAATTTTGGAGGGACTTCCATCTTACAGACACTTTCACACCCAAGGCAGCTCCTTCACTGAAGTTTAACAGCCCAGAACATTGCAAGTGGAATAATCTCCAGGAGTTTGGGAGGGGAAATTGAGGAAATAAAGATGCTGGCTATTCAAATAATATGAATTTAATTATCAGCAACGTTCCAGTATGAACTGCAAAATAACTGCATAAATAACTCTGCATAAATAACTTCCTCCTCACCGGGAATGGTAGTGTGTGATTTTTCTAATTATTCCTTCATGCAAACTCCTGTTTATTGCTCAGAGCCAGCAGGTCACAGTCTGACAAGAATGGCAGATTTGGGGAGGTTGCAGAGTTCAGAGTTTGTGAACAGAAGGAGGTGAGGAAATGCAGCCTACCATGGGTGGGGGTTTTCTCCCTTCTCCTGACGCCCGAGGCTCTGCTCCTCTCGTACTCAGAGCCCCCGGGGTGCCCTTCACCCTCGACCAGGGTGTAGAATTTCCCACTCTCGTGCTCCAGGAAATAGTTGGGAGACTCAGAGCCTTTCATCCCAGACTTTCCAAACTTGCTGATGTCATCACAAGACATTATTCCAATTTCATCCCTGAAAACAGAAGATGACAGAGAAATGAACCATTTAAGGGAAATTCCCAGCATGCGCCTGCCTCTCCCAAACACTAAAAATAAAACGTCTTGCAATTGAAATGTTCACTTTGTGAGTGAGGCAATTCAACAAATGTAAATTAACAAAACCATCATTAGGTGGCACTTTAATTAGGAGATAAACATTCAGGAGTTTTCTAGGATCTGAAGGAGAATATCAGGAATTGTTTTAATATGAGCATACAAGGGTTTCCCTTGCAGAAATGCTCAAGAGTAAGAGAAATAGATACATAAAACTAAATCAAACTAATTGATTAAAGACTTCTTTAAATACTTTCTTGATTTAAGGCTAAACCCACATTTTGCTCAGCTAAGTGAAAGTTAAATCACTCAAAACAATTATATGGTGCTTAATGTATTTTTAGCTCTTAATTTTATTAATTATTTACCTTGATGGTGGGGCTGTTGGTTTTGGGTTTGTTTTATGAATCTAATGAAATCAAAGTGTAAAATTTTATTTTTTCAAAGCCTCGAATTCCTTAGGACATAAATACCTGGGGCCATAAAGTCCTGACATAGGGGAGAGGATGAAAACATCCTGGAGTGCAGAGTTGTCCATTTTTGAGGACATGCCCATCGTGCTCGTTGGGGTTGTAGAGCTGCTCGTGGGGCTGGTTGGAATCACAGGCTGTAAAAATCAAAAGGGCACATGAAGAAAAAGTTAATGTTTTCTGTGCTACAAGGAACAATAAAATCAGTGTGCATGATTGTAGGAATTTTGACCTCTTTTTTTGGATTAGAATTTTTTTTTTAATTTCTGAAGTTTCTTCCAAAAAGGTGTCCAGCGAAACTCTAGACTTCAAGAATGTTATGAAAGAAACTGATAAACGACCATTAAATTAATTTAAAAGCCACCTCAAGGGAAAATCTGAGACTCAAACAAAATATGATCTTTAATCAATGCAGAAAATCAATTATCTGAGGAGAAAGGACACACTGTATTAAATGCCATTAATACAGAAGTTAATTACAGAGCTCTAGAATACTTGCACTGAATGAAATGATTGTGTTGGTTTCAGTGGAAGATTTATTGTTAGCAAGGACAGAACATTTTGATTTTTTAAGAAACAGAATTAATTGTCCTTTGGCTTTATAGCCATGGTGATAACAAATGCATGTTCTGCAGTAAATAGCAAAGAAATAGAAATTAACCTAAAAAATAAATAAATATCCTTTAAGATTTTTGCTTTTTAAACTTTCACACGATGTTGAACACAATTGTTGGATTCAGGTGTCACAGAGAAGCTCAAGCCAATGGTCTGCAAGGACTACAAGGATGATAACCAAATATGCTGGGCAGGACACACAGATATAAACAAAGAATAATTTTCAACCAAGCTTCAGTCTGTGTTGATACTCAAGAAATAGAAAATATTTTTATTTATAAAAGTTATGGTTAAATAGATACAACCAGCTTTCTACAGGTGGAAGGAAAACCCAGTGATGCAAAATTTGGATGAAAGCTATAAACACTGATCTTTTTCTAAATAAAATGTTTCCTATCCTCCAGAGGCAAACACCAAAATATTTTTATGTGGTTCAAAAAGTAAAAGCAGCCCTAAATACCAAAAACTGATTTTTTTAATAAGAATTTTAGTCTACAAAGGGGTCAAAATTTTATTAGTTCTCTATGCTTACTGTTAAACTAAATAATAAATGGTGTAATTGTTCTGGATCAGTTAGTTGTGACAGGAAGGATTATTTCAATTTGAAAAGTTCTCCAAATAAAAAGGAAAGTATACAATATATTGTATTTCATTTGAATGAAGTTGTAGTGTGCAGAGCACTATTTGTCTTTGCAAATGGAAAAAAAAGAAAAAAACAAAACATTTTGTCCTGAGTGGGAAAATAATTAGGGAGTTTAAAATTCAAATAATCTTCTACTATCACATAATGTCAGCCAGACAAAAGGGGGAAAAAATGATGTCACAAATCTGACTGAAAGATAACGGAGCACAAAACTGGCAAATGGAAACTGTGCTGTTGTTAATTCAGCATCAATGTAAACCCTCTAAAGCAAAAGAATACTACAACAAGGCCAAGTAGTAAATTTTATAAAGCCTCACAGATTCTGTATCATCAATAATTCATAAATTACCTATGTGGTATAATTTTAAACTTAATTATTGTTAAAAAAATATTAACAACCCCTTTAAGTGCCTTAAGCAACAATAGAGAACATGGCAATTCTTATTTAAAACTTCCTGCTGTGCACCAACCCGAGGTAACAAATATGATTTCAAGTTCTTAAACCCATTTCCTTTTTGCCTTCCCTAATTATGTACTGCTTTTTCTGCTTTTTGTTTTGGTGGTTTTGTTTTTGGTTTTGGTTTTTTTTTGTTGTTGTTTTTTGTTTTGTTTTTTTTTTACCAGCAAAAAATTGATTCCCAGAAAATGGAATTATTTCCATTCTATTTTAAATCAGTATGGAAAAATTGCTCCACATGTGGACACAGAAATAGATAAATGGGTGCACCATGAAAACAGCACGTGCAGAGAAACGGGATCTGGACCTGGAACAGGCCAGGGAATACATCACACCCATGTGTGTTATCCCTTTTTGTGACTGACAAAATCTGAGTTTTGATGAGCTGTGTCTCTCAGCCTGTTTCTCAGGTATTTCCTGCAGCTCGTGGCTGTTTGGTTGTTCCCTGCCCTGCCCTTCCCTCGCTGTAAACCCTCCTGTGCCCTCTGCTCTTTCTGCAGGATCCAATTTAATCCATGAGCAGCAGAAACCTCCAGAACAACAAGCAAAGAAACAAACAAACCAACCCAGAAATTCTCCTTGCAATTCCACTGCTCTAGAGTCTAAAAAACGCCAAAGTCACGGAAAGGTGAGGGCACTGCAGCCAACAGGAGAGGGAAGTGAGCTCACTGCTTCCAGCAGCAACAAGCTGTTGTGTCAGCTGTCCAGGAAGCACAGGCTTCGGTGGCATCTTGAAATTTAATCAGGCTGCTTCCAAGTCATTACTGACAATCATAAATAACACCAGATCCAGGTGAGAGCCGCGGGAAGCAGGCAAACCCAAAACCTGCGGCCTGAAACAGATCCAGCTCCTCTCACTCGAGTTTGTCTCTGTGGCAGCAAGAATAAAAGATCTAGAAATGGTTTTTCCATGCCTCCTAACAGAATCTGCTCTTAAGAAGTAAAGCTGGCAGGGCTGGTTTTGTTTTCCAAAGTGGTTTATATTTTTATTTAAATATCTCACCCCACTCTTCTCTGATGTAGAAGGAATACACTCAGGGAAGGAGACACTCTGAGCACCCTTTGCTCCTCAGGGGCTCATCAGGAGAGGAGAAATCACAAAACCAGAACTGCTGATAATTCCACCAAAGCAGCTTGGTGCACTTTCACTTTTCTGGCTACCACAATAAATTTGGCATTTTTGATGGCCATACACACACTGTTCACTCTGCCACAGCCTCCACATCCAGTGCTGCCTGTGAATTATGATTCTTTAGTGCACAAATATAAAGAGAGGGTCTCTCTGGAAGCCCTGTGCAATTGCAATTTCCATTTTGCTGCCCCTGGAGGCTCCATCTGAAGTTCACAAGTAGATACAAGAGCATCTTGCCAGAGCAAAGGATGTTATTCCTGCAGTGTTATGACAGAAAAATCCCCTCTGGGGGTCACAGGGCCCCATTCCTCTCCCCCAGGGGCAGGAACAGAGAAAGAAAGGTGGCCCTAAATCCCACTGTCAGCATTCCTGGGCTGCAAGGATTACACAAACTCCTTAAGTGAAGCCACTGTGCAGGATTCAGGAGCTCTGAGAAATGAAAGGTTTAGAAAATGCCAGGCAGGGATGAAATCTGCCTGGATAAGCTCGAAGGGTTTGCTTTGTTTTATTAATTTAAAAATCATTCAGAAACAGGTTCATGTATTGTGTGAACCAAACAAAGAAGCTTCCACATGATGGAAGTGGATCAACTTCTTACAGGGTGGTAAATGGCATTAAAGACAACCATCAACAGTTACTGACTTACTGGCAAGCCTTTCCTTTAAAAATGGCATTTTGAGTTCAGTGTTTCAGCCAGTTTTTCCTGCTGTAGGGAGAAGCCGCTGTGGTGTTCATTGAGCTGTGGTGTTCACAATTGTCTTTTTTTTTTTGTTTTTTTTTTGTTTTTTTGCATGAGCAGGTTTTCAAGGAATGAGTACAGAGAAAACACCAGAGGTTCTATCATCCCTGCTGCCAAAAACTCCAACTGCACGAGAGGTGTGCAACAGGAGCAGAGTTCTCCTGGAATTTAATGGATCTGACACACCTGGTCACAAACAAGTAGGTGACAGACTGTGAAATAATGGAAACAGGGAAGCACTGCTGCCTCTGCCAGGCAGAGCAGCCACTGAACCTTGCTCTTCATAAAACTTTCTGTAAATGTTCTTTCCTTGTCTGAATTCCTGTGGCTGCCAGATCACCAAAACATGGAGAAAACAATCTGAGCATTGCCACACTTGTTTGTCCCAGCACTGTGCTTCAGAGGAGTTTGGGACAGGCTCCTGCTCCTCTCACTGCAAGGTAAAACTCCAGTGTTTTCTCTGGAATAAAGGATTTACCACAACATTGCAGCAGCCACCTTACCTGCAGGGCCAGAGGCTTCCACCTCACATTCTTCAGAAGGGCAGGAGCAGAAACCAGGGTATTCTGAGGACGCTTTTTCAAGGTTAAAATCACTCCATTTGGGTCTTCCCACAGTGCATTTACTAAGTTCTTTAACTGCCAGCCAACCTAAGGAAAAAGTCCATAATTGAATTTTGAAAGCTTTCCATTTAAGTTGAAATGTGAAGGAAATGTTCTATTAACCAGCAAGGTCTATTACAACCTGCTCCTTGCAAACACAAGCAGTTTTTATAAACTCTGTTGGACTGAAATCAGGCTGCTGCAGCTGGAATTTTATCTTTTTTTTTTTTCTTTAGCCACGTTCCTGACCAAAATAAGGCAGAAGTGAATGCTGTCACCCTTTCAATAACTTGCGAGATCATGGGACATTTCAAATCAGACGATGAGGTCTAGAAGTCATGAAACTATATCAGTCTGGGTTTGGAGTTGCAGCAGGGAGTGCTGAGGAGGAAGCCAGACTGTGCTGGAACAACAAATGCAGCATGTAGGTAAGAGCTGCAAGCCCCTGACTGGAGATAAATGATCATTTATTGGTTTATCTGTACAGCCCCTGGTCACAGCTGAGTCTCCAAGTTGCTGTAAATTGCAAACAGAGCCATGAAAAAGGAAATCACTGGTACTGCAAGGATGTGCCACTGAGAAAAAAACTACTTAGAGACATTTCTTAATCAACTTGATTAGTTAAATAGGAATTTATGAATTATTATATTATTATGAATTATTTATACACAAAGCCAGGAAATTTATTTTTAGGGCTTTTCTCTTTCCCCCGCCTTTTCTGTCCCACTCACAGCAGATTTTTAGAGCAGTAGTTCATGGCCATGGTGAAGACCTGCCATAAATGCTGTGACTGCCACAGGTCTGAGCAGAGCTGCACGAGCAGGAATTGGGATGCTGGGCCCACACAGCAATTCCCAGGCACAACCTTCCCAAGGCAGCTGCATCAGCCCTGACACGAACCTGTGAGAATGAAAAGTTTACTGAATCCCAGAGCAGCAACAGCGCCAACACATGCAAGCAGTAAATATTTTTATCCTGGCCATGTTAGACCTGTCAGAGTTCATAATAACATTTTACTCATAGTTTCTCTTCTGACCAAAGTGTGAACCCCCACTGCTGCTACAAAGCAGGACAATAAATTATTTAGGTGCTCAGGCACAGAGCAGTCTGCATTCACCCCCTTGTTATAGCAGGTGGAGTTTATAATCTCTTCCTCTTAGAGGAAGATAATATCTGATTGCACAAAAAGGTGAAGGGAAAACAGAAATCAACCTCCAAGAGACTGGAACTAAAATCCTTTTCTAAGGGCTGGAGGGAATTTGGGATATGAGTGTAAGGTTCCAAGCTGCCCCCACAGTGGGCCAAAGCCAGGATCCCACTGTGAACATCCACCTGGGACAGAACTGCAAGATGGGTCAGGATTCCAAAAAGGATTTTAAAAGCTTTTAAAAGTTCTGTTCTATTTTTAACACTGCTGTTCTATTGAAAACTTTCTAAAAATGCACTGGCCACAGGAAACCAGACAACAGCAGTAATTGTAAATAGGGCACATCCAAACAAATGCAAGGATGGCAGCTTGCATCCCAAAAAACTCCTCCAGTTTGGGCTGTGTTTGTAAAAGCACAGGGGCCATGTATTTTTTTTTCTCTTTTACTCAATTATAGAAATCAAGTGGAACTCTCTTTGATTTTTATAGATTGATGGAATTTTGAGATTGCCGAAATCCTTAGAGTTCCGTGGGCTCCTTTTAGAAAAGAATGATAAATAATTAAGTGAAGGATAAATTATTCCAATGAGAACCTTAATGACAAAACCATTAAATACCAAGATCTATCAGAGAACCGTCTGCAGTCATTACTACTGGGCAATGATAAAATGCTCTCAGGAATTTGGACAACTTATTATAAATTGTATTACTAAAAATAGCTTTGAAAAAAGAGAAGTGATTACAGTGGATTAAAAATCTTAGTTGAAAACCAGTCCTTGAGTCAGATTCTGACATTTACTCCTAAAAAATCAGTTTTCAAAGCAACAACTGACTTCTAGCTCTGCATTCTCCACAAAGGTATTTTTCTCCTTTAAGATTTTCAGCACATACAGTCAAAATAAAATTCTCCAAAATGGGTTAAGCTATTTCAGAAAGAAAGGTTAAATTAACATTAGAACAATGAAGAAATAAAAGACCAATGTGATACTTTTCATTTTCCTCCATAAATGAAAATGGATGCTAATTTAGATGCTAAAGATGGCAGAAACACAGAAGAATGCAAAAGAATTCACTCAAAATGGTCACAGACAGATGTTTGAAATTTTCATAGTTTACAATTAAGATTGCCACAATCATTAATTTTTATTTGTTTGTACATCCTCAGTGTTGAAAAAAGAGCTGCAGGCAAAAGAAACCTGTGGACTCCTGTCTATATTAAAGGATTTGTTAGTTTTCTCATAGAAACTATGGGTGGAAAATTGAGAATGTAGCAACTTAAAAAAAATTGGTTCCGAAAATATTAATTGCTAAGACAATAAATTCCTTTACCAGGAAATTCCACAATACTGAGGTAATTTTGTAGACCCAAACCTGATAATTTTGTAGCTGGGACTCCTTAACTAATATGTTGAGAAAAACATGAAAAGCATAACCCACTTTCATTAACAGCAAAGCAGTGTTTTTAAGTTCTCCGATATCTTCTTTAGACTCTCCTCATAATGACTTTGCTCCTTCTCATTCAGAAGACCTGGATTTTCATGAATGGGATTTGGAAAGCATCCTCCCAGCAGCAGGGATTTCAGCATTGTTATAAATCCCAACTCTGCTCATGCTGGAAAAGCTTTTCTCCCTTTTCAAAAGAAAGCCTACCTGCCTGGGGATGACTCACTGCAGATCTGTAGGAAAAATTCCTACAAAAAATTCCTAATGCTACAGATGCACACACACACAAAAATAAAAATCAGTGCATTTTTGGGTGTCTGCAGAGGCATGAAGTGCATGATACATTTGTCTATCAAAGGGAACTGAGAAAGCAGCTGAACCCTTGGACAGGGTGGTGTTTAGCAGAGGATTCCAGTGGTCTGAACCCCCACAGAAGTTTTCCCCCTCCCTGCCAATTGCTTCCAAACACTTTGTACCTGTTTGTTATGGAAGGAATTCAGAAGTAAAATTTGGCTCAGATGGGGGAGCTGGGAGTGCACAGGGACAGAGGCATCTGTTCCTTTTCTGCTTTCCCTGACAGTTCTGGGGACAAGGCAGGAATGGGTTCCTCAGTTCCTTCACTGCCTCACCAAACCCTATCAGGACTCTGACAAATGGAAAAGTTTTAAGGAATACAGAAATGCTGAGTGCCCCTCACAGCAGGAAAGGAGGTCACACCTGAATTTGCCTGGGGGACTTGTGCCTGCTCTGCTCACTGGATCACCAGTGGGGAGACAGAGCAATAACCAACAGGAATTTAACAGCTCCCTTTTCAGGCATTTGGTCTGGAAATCAGCTGTGCCAAATATTTTCTAAATATTTATGTCCTACTATATTGCACACCACCTGAAAACAAGTAATTCTGCTCTGACTGCAGTAACCCCTCACAGGAACCAGGACAGATGTTTCCCCTCATGACTCTTCAAATACATAAGCAAAGCCATCTGGATATTTATATTTACTTGAACCTGCAAAGTTTGACCTCTCTTCATATTTGCATTAAAAAATACCCCAGCTGGTGTAAACCCAACTTTTTTAAGGAAGCAGACTATCATCTTTTCATATTTTAAGTAATTCACTTTGCCTCATTAGGGAATTAATCAAGGGAGCTGGTTTGATTAAGATGGAAATAAGAAATTATTATTAGACAAAAATGTGGTGGAAGATCATAAGACTTTTCTGTCACTGAAGGGGAAGCTCGTCATTAACACCTGTAGCTGATTCACTCTCATTAATATTCGAGCTGCTCCTAACAAGAATTGATGATGGAAAACCAAATGTTCTCCCATTATCTTACATAGTTATTTTCATTAACTAACAGAGAAACACAGCAAGAATCCAAGAAGAAGCAAGATCTACTGCTGGAAGAGAGGCTTTGCTGAGCCCTTCTGAAAGGCAGGATCTGGAGAAGAAGGAACATGTGGCACTTTGTTTGGAAACAGAAGGGCATCTTTTGGGGAAAGAAGTTCAAATTCTCTTGACAGCTTTTGTCCTTTTTTTCCCCCCCCAATTGCATTTCCCAACACAGAGTGTGCTGAAACACAGATGGTGTGACCTGGCACTGCATTTACAGAATTACCTCCACCTAAAATGAGCTCTCATTAGGACTCATATTTACAATTCAGCAAACAGACACCGAGGGTATTAATTCAATGACTGTCTTCACACAAATAAATTAGTGCTGAAATGATTTCATTGTGCCAGGCTCTTGACACACTTAATTTCAAGCATGTAATTTGACAATGAACAGTATGAAAGGGCATTAGGCTGCTGATCATGTACTTAGAATCAAAGTATATTTGGGGTTTGAAGGGACATTTTAAGGTCATTTAGTCCAACCCTGACCCTGCCAGGAGCAGGGACATCCTCAAGTGGGTTGCTCAGAGCCCTGTCCAAGCTGGCCTTGGACACTTCCAGGGATGGGGCAGCCACAGCTCCTCTGGGCACCCTGTGCCTGTGTTTTACTGCAAAAAAATCCTTCCTTGCATCTGATCCAAATCTTGCCTCTTTCAGTATAAAGTCGTTGCCCCTCTACAACAGACCCTCCTGAAAATCTGTCCCCATCTCTCTTCTGTGCCCTTGAAAGCACAGGATCCATCATTCCAAAGAACAACCTCGAGTGTGAAAATGCAACTACTTCAGTTAAAACCTGCAGCTGTTTCAAGAGAATATAAGAAACAAGTAGCACAACAGATTTATTACAGATATTTCTGTGGCCTCTTGCTCTGGCACATCAGTGTTTTATGCCTTAAGGAATGTTTCTCTTTCTGGTCTTTATTGCCTCTGTCTGTGGAGAAAGAGGAATTCTGTCTCAGCCCCAGCTGGCTGAGTTAACCAAACTGAAATCCTTAAATAATTCCTCTTCCTGTGAGACAGATGACACATTTTCCTTTTTACCCATTACATTTTTTAATGCTCCCATCTAACTGAACACCCTTGATAGCTGTGAACGACCTGAAGATTCCCACACTATCTCAGACAAGATAGTACTAATGTCAAGACAATGGTATCCAAACTCAGTTTCTCCTGGAAACCTGTTCCTGATTAATTCCAAGTTCATCTTTGCCATTTTCAGTCACATCAGCTCTATGGTGCTCTGTTGGTTTGGGATTAATTACTACATTCTGACTCCTGGAGTCTTGCCAGGTGCTCCTGAGTAACACCAAGCTTTCAACAGGAATTACTAAAAGCCTTATTATTGCTCCATGTCCTATGAAATAACCTTCAAATCCTAACTCTCACCAAAAAAAAACCTCCAAAAAAACCAAAGAACAGAAGACAAAGAAATTCAGTTTTCCCTTGTTTACAAATCACTTCTCTATGGAGAAGTAGACAAAATATTTTACATTTGGTCACGTAGATGAATCAATATTTATTTGATCTCGATCTCCAATGTTCTCATTTGTCTGAAAAAATATCTAAAAAGGAAAATTAACACAATTTAATTTTCATAAGTTTATGCTGAAAAAAGATTACAATATAAAATCTACTATTTCAACTAAGCAGCAGAAAATACACCTCCTAAGAAGTAATTGTTAATTTTGCAAACAAAGAAGTGCTACAGTGGCATCTTTAGTACTTCTGTAGAATTTTATAGGAGAAGAAGTAAAAATATACAAGGCACTGGCAGAATTGGTCCCTGTTGTATTGTTGGGAAAAATAAAGAGTTAGGGTGGCAGTAATTTAGAATGTATAAGTTATTCTTAAAGTTTCTTATACGGTTTTATTAAAATCTTATAAGCAAGAAGAACAAGCAGAAAAGCAAATAAGGAAATTGGACAATGATTAAATGATCTTAACAGCCAGTGGTGAATTGCCTGCTTTAATTAATTTCTTGCTTAAAGTACTATTATTTTTTCTTTGATCTTTGTAATTGTATTACAGAGTGTTCCTTGGTTAGACCAGATTCCATGTGGAAAGGCTTTTATTTTTCACTTTTTCAGTTGTTGCATGGCATAATTTGGAAGCAGCTCTCCTTTAATACCTCCTGAACACTTTTAAACTCTCAACTCCATAGAAATGCTTTTGAAAAGCAAAGTAAAACTGTAAAAAGTTGTGCCCATTCCCTGGGGAGTCTGTTCAGTGCCCAGCCACCCTCTGCAGGGAGAACATTTCCCGAAATCCACCCTGACCTGCCCTGGAACAGCTCCAGGCTCTGTAATCTCATTTTCACTCTTTCAGCACCACAGTTCTGCCCTACCCAGGTGAACCCTTGCCCTGGACAGCTCCATAACTCCTGTGAAAAATGCAGAGTGCTGCAGCTGGGAACTGGAAGAGGATGCTGAGGAGGGCCATGCATTAGGATGACAAACTGGAAGTGCTCAAATTATCCACCTTACTAAAAAAAAATAGTGATGAGCTAATTTGATTGCATCCTGAAAATACCTAAAAGAGAAACCTGCTCTCCAATTTAAGAGATAAAAATACATCAAGATCAAAGGACTGGAAGCTTGTGCCAGACAAATATAGACTACAAATAAAATGACTCTTTTCCCCCCAGCAATGAGAATAATTAACTACCGGAGCAATTTATTGCAGGTTGTGGGAACATCAATGAAAGTTTTAAAACTCAAGTGATGATATGAAATGAATATGAATTTATCTAGAAAATATGCTGGCCTAGTTCAGTCAAAATCAGATTAAATGGTGCTGGTAGCCAGCTATAGGATTGGAATCTGCTGAAAGAGATCCATACTTTCTCTGCCCAGGGAAGTATTTCCAGCAGTGGCAGGAAAAAATGACATTTTCTAATCATCTTCAGAACAGTTTCTTCCAAACACATTGTGTTGAAGGATTTATATTTGATATATTATAAAATATTGGCACCAAAACGCTACAGAAACATCAACCTTAAACAAATATCCTGATTAGGATAACCAAAATAAAATCTTCTCTGGGAAACCTGTAGCAACACCAGAGATCTGCAAGTTCTTACCCCTCCCAGTCATTATTTTCAAATGAGTTACACCCCTTTTTGTGAGCTGGTCGTGCTAATATTAGAATTTTGATTATGTGGAAATTTAATGAGCTGTTGCCTTTGAATAATTCCAGTCCACTAATGGAAATAATGCTAATTATAAGCAAAATATGGATCATGATAACGTGATAACTGGGGGGAAGAAGGAGCACAGCTGAGGGTGGTTTGCAGCAAGGAGTGCCAGAAGTGACACTTGAAGATCTAAGGGATATTTAAAATATTAAAACTCCTAATCCATGAGGGGTGAGAGCTGGACACACACCTCTGAGCCATGCAAACCCTCACTGTTACTGCCTGATTTTCCAAACTGAAGACAAAATGAGACTTCCCCAGCCATTTCAAAGCAAGAATAAATTTCCAAAAGAACCAGTGCCATTTGTCTCTTTCCTTGGCTTGTTGGAAACTTCAAAATGAATAATTAATTTATTATGGGGTTGTTTTTTTTTTTGAAAAAATGTCTTTTATGGTTCTTGACTCAGCTGTTGGTCCTGTGCCCTCAGGTGGAAAGGGATTACAAGTATCAACCACCTTGAGCCTGCTGTAATAACAGGCATGGAAAGAGTTGCTAAAAAAGCCAATTCTTGAGAAGCTGAATGGGGGATTTCACCTATGGGAGTAAAGATTAAATCAGATCTGTCACTTGAAGAGTGTGTTTGATGGAGAAAGCCAGCCTAATGCATATTTCAGCTTGTAACTATGACAACTCTCTAATACAGATAAGAGCTGTGTGTTGCATTAACATTTAAAGTATAAATGAATAACTTATACTTCTTTTCAAGAGAAAATATTTGCTCTCCAATCATAAGATTTTAATAGCCAGACTTTCATATTTCCACTTCACACAAGTGACAGACAGAAAGAGATTTCTTAATTTTGAAGCTGCTCTGTTTGGAGATGGGGTTCACCAGGACAAAGTAAAATAGCCAAATTAGGAGTTTCTTAGGAAGTTACCATTGTCCTTGTTACTACTCATGCCCAAGAAATAATAAATACCACTGGTCCTTTCACCTGTAGCTGCATTAACACTGGAGCTATTTAAATTATATTTAAATTACATACTGCAATATTGAGGTTCAGCATCCACCTGCCTATGGATATCATAAAAAAAATCTCCATCAAGAATGTCCAAACCCCAACCCTGGCAGATTTCTATCAACACTTTAATCATTTTTATATCTTCCCCCCAACAGATTCAGCATACACGGCTGTTACAGCACTTCTGCATTATTAATCTGGATCCTGCATTAAACAGAATGCAAAATTCTGTTCAAGAGGAGAAGTTAAACCAGCTGGCGAGTGCATAATGAGAAGTCTAAGAACTTCAAGGAAATATTCTTGGATCTCCTTATATAAGAAGAATATGATGTTGAACAGCAGCTGTGAAAAATGTAAATTTGGCTTAATCCTTCTGGGCTGGTTATGGACTCAATTTGGGCCTTTTCTTATTCAGAATAAGCAGTGAATATGATGTTTAAAATGACATAAATAATAATAATATAGTTGGGCAAAGAAGAATTAGTACTTTTTACCAACTTTTTTACTTTTCTGTGCTGCAAAGCCTGAGCACATAGAATTTCTAAAATACTTACCACAGTTTGGTGGTTGACCTGGATCACCTCATCACCAGCATGGATTTTCTTACACTGGTCAGCAGGAGACTGAGGACAAGAGAGAAAAATTTACTTTACAGGGAGGGTGTGGAGGTGGAAGGAAAGAGCAGGAATTAAAACAATGAACGCTGAAGGAGGCAAGAAAGCTGTGCCTAAAGAGGTCTTATTGCTGTCAAATAATGATAACTTGGTCATATTCACAAGGAACAATATTTTTTTTCTGATAAAATTTGATGGAGTAATCTAGAATTCCATTTGCCATTGCAATCTAGAATTCCAGCTGCCACTTTTGGCCAGTTGAGTTACTCCATTGTGTTTAGCTGAGCAGTCACAACCTTGTTGGGAATACCCTGGGTGAATTCCCATCTCGTGGAGTTAAATCTGTTACAACACCCCCCAGACAGGGCTGGAGCAGCCAGTGTGGGACAGAAATCAGGGCTCAGCCCTCTGCAGAGCAGTGTCACTGCTGAAGGGAGCTGAGGATGCTCTGCACACACAGGGAATTTATACCTTCAAATCCAGCTCCAGCATTTCCAAGACAGTGCTAAATGAACCATTTAAACACAGAATGTGATAATTTACAAATGGGTGTAAGGGACTTGTTTTTCAGGAGATTTTATGTACACACACTATTCACATAATTTCGTGATCCAGGAGCTGAAAAACTCCCTTATCCTAAATATAGCTTGTTCTGAGCAGATGAAATGGATTAAAACCCATTGAGGAGCTACTCAAGCATGGTCAATTACTATTCTACAAATAATTTTTAGAAGCTTTGATGAAATCTTAAATCTTGAGAGAAATCAGGGACATTCAGGATTTCAGCAGGCTCAGGAGTCAAGAACTGAGAACTCAAGGCAAATAGTTTGCACTGTACTCTGGCTTACAAGTGTTCTACTGACACAGAGCACACCAACCTGGCACTCAGGAGGAAAAAAACACAAAGAATTCAAGAGCTGGGACATCATCTTGGAAAACAAACCCCAGTGGAAGCTGGCTGTTCAGCCAGGAGACTTGGACAAGGGGGAAGTTGACTTGTGAGATACAGGGTCAGAGAGAGGAGAGGACTGAGTGCCCCTTGTCAAACTGCTGAAATTTTTAAAGCAAAATAATCCTCCAGAAACAGTTCAAGCTCCCTGCCAAGCCAGCAGACTCCTGAGAAAGGCAGAAAAGGAGCCCCTTGCAGCTGGAGGGGGTGGCCTGGCTCTAATCCTGCTGAAGAACTGCACGGAGAAAAAGCTGTTACCAAAATGTAGCTGAGCTCCTGGATATCTCCTGCAGCCAGCCTAAAACATAAATTGTTAAACACAATAAACACGAGCCACGTGTCAAACACAAAAGAAGAAAGGATTTATCTGAACTGAAAGTGATGTGGAGAAGTTCATGGCCATGACCTCACTGCAGGCAAGAGCTCCTCAGCTGCACTGTCTTCAACCCAAAATCCCACTCATTCCTTTTGTGAATGGAGATTAAAAACATAAAACATAAACAAATAAAAGGAACAAAGAGAAGGGGAGGCAATACAAGAAAAAACCCAAATTGCCACTGACAGGGAAATGACTGCAATTATTTCTGAATCAAATGCCAGAGAGACTCATCACCCCACAAGGGCCAGCCCCAGCTAGCAGCCAGAGCCGTGCAGGGCTCTGGGAGCAGGAGATGGCATTGATTACCAATAATCAGCCAATAGGGCAATCAGCCAGCCCTGGACACCGTGATTGCCAGCCTGACTGGGCTGTTCCAAGCACAGCTTTTACCTTCTGCCCACTGCTGGTTCTTCATTCCCAGCCTTTCTTTACCCAGTTCCAGCCCATCACCTGCCTGACCTCTGACACAGCTTTGGTCACTCTGGGCTGGGGGCCGGTTGTTCATCCCCAGCCTTTCTCCAGTTTTTCCTTCCCATCCTTTCTGTGTTTTTTCCTCCCCATCCTTCCTTTCTGGTTTTTCATCCCCATCCTTCCTTTCTGGCTTTTCCTCCCCATCCTTTCTCTGGTTTTTCCACCGCCATCCTTCCTCTGCCCAGTTCCAGCCCCTCACCTGCCTGGCCTCTGGCTCCAGCTCTGAGCTGCACCCTGGCAGAGCAGCCAGAGCCCCCTCCAGCCCCTGAGCCCTCCTCCCCTACACCAAACAGGATTTTACCCCACACCTCAGGTGCAGGATGTGAGGACCCACCTGGCTCCAGAGCCACTTTCTCCTTTTAGTGGAAACTTGTGGAATTTTGGCATTCCAGGAGCAAACATGTAACAGAAATATCCCTGGAATTCAACGTGGCTTTAACAAACTCTTTGGCTTTGAGTGGGGCATGAGAGGTAAGCAGGAGATTTCAGTGAACTCCACCATCCGTCATGGTTAACTTCAGCTGAGCAGCAAAGGCCTGGCTCTTTCTCTTTTTAGCTGCTTTCCTGACTTGGATGAGGCTGAGCTAATTAAACACTGGCTCTGAGGTCAATTATCCCTTCAAAAGGAATGAAAAATCAATTTGCTGAAACACCAGAAGTTAAAGGTCTTTGAAGCTGGTTTATCTGCACATGTGATTACACTTCCAGCAAAACCAAAAAAAGCAATTTCTTCTGGTGGTGTCATAGCAAAAAGTTTTGATAGTTCAAATAAAAAATTGAAAATTTTAGTGGTTGGCAATTTAGTAACTCTTCCTGTGAATTTCAATTGTAAATATATCAATATTTCCCCTACAAACTGCATTATATTTGTGAAATTAATTAGAATTACAGTAAAAAAATGGATTAATTACACCATGAGTAATTCAATCTATGAACATAATCTCTCCAACATAATCAAGATGGATCAGTCATAATTTTCAGCACCCAAGATACACATATAGTTATTTTTAGACTTCTAAATGCTGCCAATGGTGACAATAGAAACAAACAAATTTCAAGTTTAATTTGCATTAGATTTGTCTTCCCAAATTGTGACATACAAATCATCTGACAAAACCCATATAAATACCACTAAATGTATATAAATCAATGAAAATATCCCACATGGAGCTCACCCACATGGGCCAGCAGAGCCCTGGCACTCGCCAGCCAGGATTTGCATCTCACAGAGCTCATGTGATGCTCCTCGGGCAGCAGCAATCCATAATTTCAATCTCAGCTGTATAAAATCTGACCTTGTCACTTGCCCAGCCCTGAGCCTGAGAGGGAGCAGTGACTGGGAGAGAAATGAGGACCAGAAGGGTGCTTGTGAAGTCTGTCACAGTAATTAGATGGCAGCAGTTGAAGTCAATTTCATTATTCAAATTTATAATTATGAACTGCTCGTTAAGGAACAAGGAGGATGCTTAGAAGCTGAGCTGTTCTTGCTGTCACACTCTTTGGTGTCCCCTCAAACCTCACACAGATCTTTGAGCTGCAAAACTCTCTGTGATTTTAGTTCAGGTTTTTTAATACCTCTGGGGCTACAATGAAAATTATAATTGATCTCTTCTGTATATTTAATACAAACGACAGAAAACATAAAATATAATGTACTTAATATAAATGAAACCACCTGTGCCAGAGAGAAATTGTGTGAATATTGTTAGACAGGAGTATCTGAGGAATGACCGAGGGCAGAAGTTGAGAATTTCCTTTATTATAGCATTACTTATTAATAATTTCAACACAGAGGCTTTTCTATGTCTGTGTTCAAAGGTACTAAGTCTTTACAAAGGTAATATGACACACATACCTAAAAAAGGAAAAAAAAGATATTAATAAAAAGTGGCTTGGTTTAAAGCAAGCTTACATATTGCAAAATGCACTGCAGATACACAGAAAATAATTGTAAGCATGATGAAAGCATTTTAAAATAAAGAATCTTACATTTTCTGTTGTTCCTGTGATTACATGTAGTCCATCATATGTTGATTTGATATACATTCCCTGGGAAATAAAAAGCAAAAAGGGTAATTAATATTTGTAGGAAACAAATACAGGATATTTGCACGATAATTAAAATAATAGATTTGTTCTAAGGACCATAACATTTGAACAGACTGGAAGGAGCTGTGGTCAATTAACATTTGCAAATCTAAGCTTAACAAATCTATATCAAGACCACTATAAATAGCAGAATTTTCTTATTTAATGCTTTTTTTTTATTCTGAAGTTTGTGAGCAGAGTTCAACAGCGAGCATCGTCATAAAATCTTGTGTCTACTCAGTGTTTGAAATATTTAACATGATCTCTTTTTATTACAAGTGACATAAAAGAAGTATTGAAACTGAAAGCATGAGCAGGAGTCGTTTTTAAACTTAAATGCCCCATTGTCAAAGAGTTCCCGATTCAGTAAAAACAAAGCCAGAGCCTAACTCAGACGAGACAGGACCCAGTGCTCATATTGCTAATTTATGGGGAAAACGAGCTTAGTGAACTAACAGGAGCTTTGTAATGAGTCCATCAGGAACTCTGCTCCAAGGAGGAGCCTGACAAATGGAGAGAGACAGCCAGAGCAGGGTTCTGTGGGGCTGAGCACACTCAGAGCCCCAAACGTCAGGGAGGCTCAGTGGCTCCTGTGCTTCCCTCCCAGGAGCCAGGTCAGAGCTTCCCTCTCTTCACACAGCAGTTATCCATCACACTTGGAAACCTAATTCATCTAATTGGTACATTGTGCTGCTGATTTATTGCTCTTTCAATAGCTCTGCATCTCCTTGTGCTGTCAGCCCCGAAGTTTAGAGTCCCCAGCAGTAACCAAGAACATTTTGTTCAGAGAAAGCAATTCCCAGACTCCTGAATGCTGATGGAGATCTCCAGGCAGGGTGGGGACACAAACACCACCTCCCAAGCCCTTGAGAAAAACCCAAAACTTAGAAGTCCTGCAAAGTTTAGGTGATATTGCTCTCCACAAGTAAACTGGAAGATGGGATGGAGCCAAACTCTTCCTCACAGTGGGAGCATGAGAAAAAAAAGACAAATTCCTCTGGTAAGGAATTATTTTCTTTTTTTTCAGTTTTACCATCAGGAAAATAAAGCCCTGGAACAGGCTGGCAAAGCTGTGGGATCTCTGATTTGGAGATGATCAAATTGTGACTGGATGAGGCCTTGAGCAACCTCCTCTAGCTGGGTCTGTTTGGATTTTTCATGGGAAAAATGTAACTTCTGCCTTAATGCAAATTAATTGCATTTCAGAAACTTTAAAATGTATTAAAATCTTAAAAATAAAGATTGTCCAAACCTGATTGCTGGCTGATTGCTTAACTCTATTGCATAGGAAACTCTGCTTTAGATTTTATTCCTCATCTCAGTTGTTCTCTTAAATTAGTGTACTTTATAAACGACTTCATTTGTAAAGACCAAAGATCGAAATTGAACCTTGCCAGTCTTGAAATCAGCTTCATAAAATGGGATTAGTTGGAAGAAAGAAGCTGCTGGTGAACCTTCCATTATTTCCTTTTAGAGATGTTTAATTTCTCAGTGTTTGCTGTTCTGCTGTCTCTGTGGTCCCTTCAGCAGCTAAGGACAAAGTTCTCTTTGCCAGCTCAAGGACACAGACAGGATCCTGGAAAGCTGAAGGCTCCCATGGACAATGGGATGGGAAATCTCTATTAAAAACCCTTTTTTTGTTAAATTTAATTGAGAAGAAATTTTGCCCATCTAGTGTGAGTTATGCTGAATTTCCACAGTGAACTTTTCACAAGAACATTACATAACATTCCTGCTCTTTTAGCACTTGGTCAACCTCAGGAACACATTTCCAGCCACACTTTTCTATCAAATTTAATATCCCAGTCCTAACATCCCACTTGCTCTGACGAGATTCATTCCCTCTTCAAAAAACCCAACAGATTAAAATCTTTCAGGCCACAAGAGGACAGAGTGCTAAACTTTGCACTAAATTTTACCACTTATTTCTTCCTAAAGTTCTTAGACTCTTGTAAATCTCTGTGTATTTTTGGAAAAAATCAAATTATAATTTTATCTCTTAACAGATGCCATTGGAGAGTCATAAAACCTGACTGATGTCACAGAATTACCCTACATTTTGTTATCTGCTCTTTCATCCTGGTTATTAAAATTTAAGAATATATTTAAAAATAAGCAATTTTATTGAATGACTCATAGCCTTCAAATAATCCTACATAGAGCTTTCATCCTTGTTTTCCCAAAAGAAAAATAATGAGCTTGTTTCTTGTTGACCATTACAGGAGCAGAGCATCCCCTTGACGTATATTTACCTGAAAAGCTGGAAAGATTATTCTATGTAAAAAAAAATATCAAAGTTCTTATATTAATTTTTCACTTCATATGGCTCAGCTTAGGCATATCCAGAGAATTGTTTGGTCACTTTGGAGTGAAATGCAGAGGTTTGGCCAACGTGAGACCCTTCTTGGGGGGCACAGAGGCTTCTCCTGCCCTTTCCCTTCCAGTTTCCACTGCTGCCCTCTCCACCCAGCTCTGCCTTCCTGCTGCTCTGCAAGCTCAGCACTGTCCATTCCTGCCCCACCCTGTCCTGTCCATCCCAGTGACTCAGTTCCCAGCTTTCTTTCTGTTCTCTTACCAGTCTGTTCCTTTTTCAAAATTATTAATCTCTCTCTGTGTTTTCTTTTCTTTAATTTTTCCCCCCAAGAATGGGGTTTTAGTCTCTCTGGTTTATTCTTGAATGTCAACGATGATCTCGGAGAAAAGAATAACAAGCTGCACCCCTTATCTCAAGATAAGGCAAAGTTCAAGGATGCTCCTCTGTGAAGATGGCTCAGACTCGTGAACATTTAGAAATAAATAGTTGCTCTTTAATAACTGATGTGTCAGGCATAAACTCTGAAGAATGACACTGACCTATGTTAGAGAACAAGGAAATGTTTCTCAGGCATCAAATCAAGAACCCTGCCACTGTCCCCTAGTGACAAAGTGAATTAAAGGTTTTTCATTAAAATCTGACCTTTGAAAACATATGGGAAGACATCAACCATTTAAAATCCCATTTTGAAGAGACTTTTCCCCACAAAACAGCATATCCAGATGTCAGGGGAATTTTCTTGAAAATTTTCTTGCAGAATCATCTGGCTAATTAAGCAGGATGTAATGACAGCAGTGTGTTTTTAAGTGTCAACAATTATTCCTGCACAGGGAAGCAGTGACAGCAAAGATGCAGATTTGTAATGCCACAGACAACCAGGGAACTCTTACACCCCTTGATCTTTTGCCCCATAAAAAATGGTTCTTTAATCTTATTTCACGTATCAATGTTACACAAATGCATTTAAATGAACACCATGATAGTGCTTTGAGAAGGTGATGGAGATTTTTTTTTAGTTTCATACCATTAAAAAGTCCTCAAAATTTTTTTCTGCCTTATATGTTGCAGTCCTTTGCCCAAATTTAATCACATCTACTTTCCCTTCCTGCAAGACAACTTCCACTTCTCAAAATACTTACGATAGTAACTTCTCTTATTCTTCTGTATAAGAAAATTTGGTTTTGTTTGGGCTTTTAGGCTATGAGAACCTTTATATGTCAAGCATGATGGAAATTTGTCAAGTTTCTGTAAGCCTTTAAAAATAATTCGAAATAATTAGATGAACACCCTGACAGTTTTAGGCCAGGCATATTCCCATTTAAAAAGCTGCCTTCCCATTCTACTTTTTCTTCCTGCCTACATTGCAGTTCCTTTCTTGTGAAAATGGGAAAGATTGGCTTCCATCACCCTAAATTCATATGCCACAGCAAGAGAAGCACTATTTGAAAGGGTAGCTGGAGAGTGGATAGATGAATAATCCTTCATAAGAAGGTTCTGTGCACCTGAAATCTTGTCTGTTCGTTCAGCTTTTTTGTTTTTCCAACATTACAGCTGGTTTCATTAAAAAAATTATAAATAAAATCTTTGCTTTCCTTAAATTCTTCAAATGAAACAGGAAAAGTTCCCTCTTTTCCTGAAGAACAAAAAAAAATTCCTTCCTGAAGAAGGAAAAATTATGAAGGCTCTGAATATTAGCAGCATACATCTTAATTAAAGTGTGTCTGATTACACTGATTCTATCAGCAGGGGAAGCTCAGACAACAGAGAGAAAAAGAATAAAAAAGTGAAAGAAAGAGGGATAAAATTCTGCCTTTATTCCAGAAGGAAAGAAGAATGCATTCCACAGATATCAGAAGATACAAATCCAAACCACAAAACCCCAACTGCCTCCCTGTTTAGAATCTCCTGCTTAAGAGGCATCATTAATCTCATCAAATAAGATTAAAGCTGAATCTTACACAGAAGAGTCTCTGGGTATATGAGCTGGACATCAAGTTCAGAAGATTAAAAAAAAAGTTTCATCTGAAATAATACTGGCTGTAATAATCTCTCACTATGGACAATCCCCAATCATCCAAGAGCAGGAGGGAGGAAAAAGGCCCAGACCTCAAAAAGCATTCTATGATCCCATTCTGTATCTCTATAAAATCTCCAATAAAATGCTGCCTGTTTATGTGACAGCAAAACTGCTCCAAAACTGGCTCTGGGCACAGGAGGAGATAAATCATAGCAAGGTTCTCCAGCCTTTCATCAACTTTCATCCCCAAGGATTTAGCAGCAAGCTCAGGAGCTGCCAACAGCAACCCAAACTCCTGGCTCAAGGGCTTCTTGTGGATCCATCAAGCCAAAAAATTTAAAGTGAGGAGGCAATTTTCTTAAATCACAAAGTTATTTTATTCTATTCGATTTCCGAAAAATTTATGTGTGCATGTTCTGCCAGAGCTAACGGTGATTCTCACAATTTAATACTTTCTTAGTGCAGGAATTTATTTGAAGTTTGTCAAATTGATTGTTTGAAACAAAGCTTTGCCTTCCAGACATCTTGTTCGTGCTGATTATGCTGTGCACTTCAGATATTAATGGCATTACCATACCCAGTACTACAATTCAGGAGAAAAAGTGCTTTGCAATCCTTAAAGTTATTTCAAAATGAAATAGAAAATACATGGAGTGTGTTTCAGTATTTTCCACTGAAAAATCAGTGGCAAAATAGGGAAAAGGAGGAACCAATTTGACCAGTGAAGCAGGAGAAGGAATGGAAAAAGAAAGGAAAAAAAGCCAATATATTCTGGAGGCCAACAAATGCCTGCAGAGATCAGGATGCAAACAGAGTCCCCAGGACCTGGAACAGACCCCAGACCGAGTGTTCCCAATGCAAATTCCTTTGTCCAGCAAAGTGCCAGGAAAGCACAGCACACAGAGTGTCCTGGGAAGGCTGCAGATAAGGCCAGGCTTTAACAAAGCTGAATGCAAAGAAGGTGTTTTAGAGAGGGGGGAAAAAAAAAAAAAGAAAAAAAAACTGACATAAAGCTCATCATCGCACAGAGAGGAAAATTCTAGAACTGAAGATGCACATTCCAAAGACTCAGAGTCCCTTTGTGAAAATGCTTTATGATCCAGGATTTATTTACACAATTAAACACACAGACAGTG
Organism: Passer montanus; assembly: GCF_014805655.1. NCBI lineage: Eukaryota > Metazoa > Chordata > Aves > Passeriformes > Passeridae > Passer > Passer montanus. The sequence continues at coordinate 4,235,094 of NW_024369818.1, forward strand.
CCCTGCAGGAGCTCTGACTCCGTGCAGCAATTGCAAGGACCTGGACCTGGAAATTAATCCCATTTATGTGGGAGCTTGTGCAATGTCAATAGGATTCCTGGCTCATTCAGGGAAGACATTAGAAGGCACATAATAAAAATTTTGCAAAAGGAGTTTTGAAAACTTGGGAAGACTCATAATTTAGTCAGCTGAATATCATTCCAGATAACTGAATTCTTTCATGAATCTGAGTGGTTTACAATACAACACACTTTTCTCCAATGGCAAATAATTGTGTTTGTTTTGTAAGTGCCAACCCTGGATGAACCCTGTTCTCAGTAGCTCTGAAAATTAGAGCTACATTTAAACCCAAGAGAGCCTGAGTTTTAAATTTATGCTCTGAAAATGTTCTGAAAAATTGTACATTAAGCCGCTCTTGAAAAACACATTTTTGGTGATTTTGACACCAACTGCTGTGCATTAGCTTCCTACCTCTAAAACTAAAATTACAGTATCCTTTTCACAAGTGTGTTGTGAGGATGAATTAATTAGTGTCTGTGAAGCACTCAGGAAGGCCATATAAAAAATAAATAAAACAGCTCACGATGAAATTAGTAACTCCAGGGACTGCAGAGCTTAGCTGGAGTGTGGTAAATCAGGCCTCAACCCCTAGACTGAATGATAAGGATAAAAATGGAACTCTGAATACTTTCCATTCACTGAATAGTGCTCATTTCTCTCTTGAATGGAGCAGATATCCTGTGGAAAAAAAATCCTCTATACAATCATGAGAAAGCCATTTGTAATTCATTACTCCGTTCTATATTTGATTCTGATTAATGTTTTCTTTTCCTTTTCACATGATTTTTCTTTTATTCCCATTTATAGTCCTTTTTCATATTTTCTTCTAAACAGAACACAGTGTCAGCAAAATTGATTACAAGGAACTTTCCAACCTAACATGTTACAGTGCCTTCACAATTAGGCACAGAAAACTCACTCATTCACTGTGATTTCACTTCATCTAAGGGAAAAAGGGGGGAAAAAAGGGAGAAATTGCCAGGCAGTTTTGATTGCAGTATTTGTCTCATGTCCCCTGTCAGCAGTGCCCACTCCCTGCTCTTTTGTTGGCTCTTAACTCACGGGCACGTTGTGGATGGAGAACCCCACAGGGGTCCTGTCCATCCAGCCAGGACCATTCCAGCACAGATCCTCAAGTTCTACCAGGAAAAAAGGGAATGTGAACCACAGGAAAGGCCCCAGCATCTCAGCCAGCAGCTCCCACCTTGCTCACTGCACAGCCCAAATCACACCCCAGCTCCTGCCAAGAGCTCCTGACAGACACCTGCCTCAGCCTGCACCCCAGGAAATCTCAGTTCCCCACAGGGAATTTTTGGGGTAGATTCCACTCCTGTCCTCCACCAGCCTGATCCAGAGCCATCACTGCATGGGGAGCATCAGCAACACCAAGCTCTGCTTATGGTGCTCCATCATCTCTGAGGAAAATGTTCAATGCTCTGTGCTCAGCTTCTCTGCAGCACTGACAATGAACCTTCCCCTAATTAGACCAGCAGAAATACATCCTATTTATGCATAGAAAGGAAAGGCATGCAGAGTGCTGGCCTGCAGGGTGTAGGAATCCTAATGCAAGTCAAAAGCACCGGGATATTCACAGTGTAACTCCTGCAAATGCACTGACCTGTATTTCCTGGGCACCCTGCACTAACCCAGAAATCAGAGCTAGAGGGGAAACTGGGCCATAAAGGGAACATGTTTGGCCATAAGGATGCAGCAGCACAGCGAGGGAATTGTATCTGTGCTCAGGATTACACACTGGGCTGAGCATCTGCGATGCCACAGAACTAAAATTGAATGTGCTTTATGCTGTGGTAATGTTCTTTGTTGACTAAATCAGCCTAGGAATAAAGTAAACTTGTGCAGTCACACAACACCCCCTCATGTTATTAAAATATGTCATTCTCAGATTAATATGCATACCTCAGAGTAATTATGCCCTTGTAACTCTGACAGCATTTGCATATGACGTTTGTCGCTATTCAATGTCAGAACAAAGAGGAAGATGTTGGAATAATACAAAGTGTCTCAACTAACAGAAATGTAAAATCTGTAAATCACGCTGAATTACAAACAGGAAACATGTCACAAGGTGTAGAGTGGCACTCAAGTGGGTTTTGATTTGTCAGTTTGGGGGTTTTCTGTGGATAAGCCTCATGGATGCCAATTTCACTCCCCACTTCCCCCATATTTTCCTCCTACGACTGCTTCCTTCACGCCAGAAGCAACATTCCTGAATTACTCTTCTTGTAGGGAGAAAATAAAAATAAAGAGAATTCTGAGAAGGCAGCTGGAGGCAGTTTAGGAGATTGTGCTGGGAAAAGCAGCCTGGCTCTTGAGGGGAGCAAGTGAGCACTCCCCAGTGCCTGCAGTGTCACCTTCCACTCCAGCTTTTATTGGGGTCTTGGCTTCCCCAGCACAATCCTTGTGTCCCTACAGCAAATGGCTGCAAAGTAAGGGACTACAGAGGGGAGGCAGAAATCTTTACCCACCAACCACTAAAATGTCACCAAAATCCATTGTCCCAAAAAATGTATCAGTACATTAATATTTGACAGCTGTAGCCAAATAACTCTGAAACTGTCTCTGCAGAACATTTCACTGCTGTGACCCACCACCAGTGCAGAGCAGCTGGGATGTCCAGAGCCATCCAACCAGGCTGCTCAGTGAGCAACAATTTACAAATAAGAGAGATTTATTTTGTTCCTGGGATGATACTTCTGAAAGTTTTATTTGAACTGATCATAAGTGAGGCATATAATTCTATTTATGCAAGTCCAAGGCACAGACTTTCCACTCATTTTGAAAGCACATGAATGACATTAGTTGATTTTATTTGTATGTGTTTGCGTTTGGGGATTATTTCAGTACATTTGAAAAACTGCAATCTGGCTGTTGAAGGATCACAGATTTAACACTCATACAGTTACAGGTGAAGCCCTAGGTAAAACAAGTTTTAATTTGAAAAAAACCCAAACAATCCCTTTGTTTAGTTAAATTCCATCAAACCACCTTCAGAGATCTGATTCAGCTTACCAAAAAAAATAGGACATTGCATGAAAATACATTTTGATTTCTTGATAAATTCAAAAACCAAATCACCCCAAAGAACTGAGGCATGTGCTGAACATTCTAAGAGTTAAACTTGAAACTGCTTTGCCACTTACCAACCCCTCACTGGGCATGATGCTGGTGAGATGAACGACCTCGAGGTGTGCAGACTGGGACACCAGAGAGTCAGAGGAGAGGGAAATGATGTGGTCACAGATCCCAGACAGGGTTTTACACTGCAAAGCAAAACAAGTCAATAGAATCCCTCAAAACCACAAGTGAAGAAGTTCTTATTCTAAGACCTAACCAAGAATAAAAGATAATTTTAATTCTTAGCACTGTAAAATTACAGGTGTATGAAAGTCAAGTGGTTAAAGGAACAGAAAATATCCATAGATATTTTCAAGAAAAATGTACATGCAATGTCAAGAAAATGTACATGCATGTACAGTTCTGCTGTAGAAGAATATCTGTATCTCTAATCTTCTCTGCTTCATGTGCACTTTAAAAATAAATGAACAAACCCAATGGACTTTATCCTTATTATTATAAATACAATGGGAGTTGAGTGAAATATGTCAAAATAAATGCCTTATGCAACTGAATAACCTATTTTGGCTACCAAATGATGACATCATCCCTACCAACTGTGATAATTAGGAGAATTCTGCTCTTCAACTTGGAAAATTTCCTTTGTTAAAAATTACCCTGGCAGAGAAGTGCCTTAGTTAACCCATTTCCTACAGTAAAATTCTTATGCATCTTTGAACACATCCTTTAGCTGATATTCTACATCACCACAACTAGGCCATGATTTTGTTATCCTGCCTTCCAGCTAAAGATCTCAAAATCTCAATGCAAATGCACAGAAACACCTCCAAAGCAGGAGCCCCACTGCATGGACAGGAGCAGTGGGTCTGGCAGATTAAACCCATCTGTCAAAGCAAAGTTTGCAGGTCAGGGGGGAGCTGAGCTGAACCCTCAGACAACACTCATGGGGAAAGATTTATTGCCAGATTTCTCTGTGTTGCTTAAAGCACACTCCTTCAAGAAGTCTGTGCCTGAAATTGTTTGAACCTGATGTGAAAGAATTCATTTAACAGAATTTCAGGATGGGTTTCTGGTCAGGGCTGTGCTGTGTGCCTCTATTTTGCTTTGGGGACTGTACTCTCATTTTTCCTAATTATAGCAAATTCCAGTGAAATCCCTTCAGGGAAGTTTTGTTTCAGGCATTTGCAAAACCATGAGGCTTTCTAATATCTCATTTGACACTATCCACAGAAGTTAAACAAATAAAGTTGTCACAATGAATAAGTTAACTGCCCAAAAGTGTAGGTTGGATTTCCATTCACTGTGCAGTTACTCATCTGGAAATCCAGGGACAGAGCCTGGGCTGTGGCATCTGGATTTTCTATCAGCTGCAAGATGCAAAGCATCCCACGGAGGTGGCTGCAGCTAAAGGTCACCATTTCCACAAATATTTCAAGCAGTTTCAGCTCGGGGCCAGAACCCCTGAGCAGAGTTTGGGTCTCATCTTCTCCCAGCAGGGATGGAGAAACTCAAAAATCTCAGAAGTCTCCAGTGTAGTGGGTGCCCCTGTGTGTGAGTACATTTTTTATCCACCTTTTGAACCACTGCATATCAAGATATTGACAAAATTTCCAACTGAAAACCTCTCTATGCCTCAACATTTGAGAGCATTTTCCCAGATTAGATGCAGACTAAACCCCAGGGAGAAAAACACTTTCTACTTTCTGCTGTAATGCTTTAGAGTTGCCTCATGGAAATATTTTTTTTTTTAGTAAAATAAACAACAAAGAAATTTTCAGTCAAATTAGCCTGGTCTATGGAAGGTGTCCCTGCCACAGTCAGAACTGTGGGCTAAAAGGTGCAAATAAATAAATAAAAATAAATAACTATAACTATTAAAAAAAAATAAAAATGTGTGTGTGTGTGTGTGTGTGTGTACACACCCCAAATCCCAGAAGGTGTCAGGTGCTTTTAAAAGTTCTATTCATACCCAGGTTTGCTATAGTAAGCTTTTTTTTTCCCCTCTAAAAGTCACTGCACGCTTTCTAAATTTAACAGCACATCAATGTTTTATGACAGATTTTAATCCCTGCTGGAAGCAGAGTATGTGCAAAAGGCTTCAAAAAAAAAAAGAAGAAAAAGAGTCAGGCACTTGGGCAGAGCTTGTCAAAAGCTTATCTGAACTTGTAAATCCTTTGAGAGTTCTTTCACCACAGGCTTTATCTCAGTGTCAGTACAGGTTTCTGTGCTGGTACCAGGAAAATATAAAGTATTTGAACTTAAAGGCCAATATCTAATCAATAATCTTGAATAAGATTCTTCCACTCCCCTTTGTCATCAGATTTTTTTGAGTTCTGAAGGCACAAAATGCTCAGTGTGACAACCAGTGATGCAGCAGGTCCGTGGATCTGACCAACCTTTCTGGTAGGAATATTCACGATACAGAATATTGTGCAGCTTCTGAACCTAAACCCATAATTTTGTATTTGTAATTAACTGCAGCTATAACAGAGAGCATTACTGTGGGGAGCTTTAATTTTTAGCAACTGATATAATTAATCAGAAATTATGCCAAAGAGTAAGGAACTCTTAAGAGTAAGTATTATCCCACAGCAGCCTTATTTTTAAAAAAAATAATTGCTATATGTGGGGTAAAAATAGAGAATACCAAAGCAGAATTACTTACCACATGAAGAATTTTATTTTCTGTTTCATACACCGTACAATCCTGTGGTAAAACAGAACAAAACCAATTAAATGAATGTCACATTAAATTTCTTATTAAGAAATCACATAAGGTTTTATGCTGATTTATATTCCTGATGAACCTTAAGAATTGTTACTTTTGGAGTGGTCATTTTCCTATTTTAGCTGTCATTTTTATAAATAATCAATCTTACACTCCATAATTTCAGTGTCACCCTTACCTTGCTTTTTGCTTTAGTGTTATTACAGGGGTTAAAATATTGTTTTTCTTTCATGAAACAAAGCATACAAATTGCTAAACTGCCTCTATGACTTATTAATGTTTGAAATTCCCCTCAGTGTGACCCTCTGGAAATGGAGACACAGCCATGGCAAAGGGGTTTGACCCATCCCCAGCAGCTCTGCCCCAGCTCCTCCTGCCACTCCAAATCTCAGGTTATAGTCTGCTAAAATAGAAAATAAAAAGGAAAATACATTAAAATATCAATTCCAAGCAGAGTGAGATTAGAAGAGGGTCTCCCCAAGCCTTGGTTCCCTCTGAGCACAGCCCTGGCCAGGCTCCCTCTCCCTTTATCATGCTGGGAAATTGTTAAATCCTTCTCCAAGTGCTCTTCCATGCTGGAAAAGGCTTTCTACAGAAATGGATGTGGGATCATTTAGATGGGATAATTATATGGGATAATTTTAAAAACCTGTCTTCTTGATTTAGTTTTTTCCTTAAATAAGCTTCCAAATAAAATTTAACTTACTGATAATAGCTGAAAGGTCCCTTCAAGTAAGTCAAGATTCCCTCAGTTGGTCGGAGCCTGGCAACACCAAGGCTGAGGGTTTTTTCTTAAGAGTTGGGCTTGACATGTGGGTCCCTTGCAGCTCAGAATATTCTGTGATATCCCCTCAAGCAGTTTAAGATTTCCTGTAGTTCTCAAGATTTCCTCTTTTTACTGCATTTTAATGCATTTGCAGTAAGAATTAATTACTTCAGATCTCGCACAGAACAATTCCAACCCCTCCTTCCTGTACCCTGCATGCTCAGTTTGGGCTGGGACACCCTCTGGAGGGCTCTGCTCCCCTTTTCCAGCAGCCCAAACCCTTGGCTGCTCCTCTCCAGCTCCCAAACCTTGTCCCTTGGGTGTCCCTTCGTGGATTTTTCCCTGAGGCAGCTCCTCCAATCCCTCAGCCCAAGGAAGCCCCTCTCTCAGCTCTCAAGGTCAATATTTATTTTGGAGTATTGTTACTCCTGTGGAGAAATTAATTTCTAAGTGACTAGAGTTTACAGAATGTTGCTACAGAATAAGAAAGTCGAAATCAGAAGATTGGGAGTACCAAGGAACACAGAAGAATTTATATTAGCATTTCATGGTCAAGTATCCCTTTGATGTTCCCTCTGTATTCATACTGTTATTTTCTAGAGCACAAAAAAAATTCAATTAGTCAGTTTGGCTGGCAATGCCCAAGGCAGTTTTCCTTACAAGTTTTGCACACTTCAAACAGCTCATCCAGCATCTCCTTTTAACCCTCCACGTACCAAGAGAACAAAATGATCACAGCAGGGCTTCCAGCTTGGCTCCAGAGCTAATGTTCCTGTCTAAATGATTCCTTTAATTTCTGTGCTAGAAATACAATATGAACCTCCCTCTGAACACACTTAATTACTTCAGGTCAAAGAATAGAAGACTTATGTATAGTAAAACTGAAATTTTACTGTTTTGTAGAGCAGAATTAATGTTGGCTGTACTTATGTTGCACATTCAAGATTACATTAGCATGAAAAATGTTAATGGCTTTGGGATTCCTTCCAAAATAGATGCATATTGACTTCTTTTTAAAATACATCAGACTAGTTTAACTGAGAGGTTAAAAGCACTTGCAGTGTTACACTGAAATATTAAGATATGTAGGTCACAATATCCCTCTGATTTATTTTTCTCTGATACATAGCAATGCACTAGGGATCTCATTAAAAAAATAATCTTCCAGGACTACCATTTTTAGGATGTTGATGTATTTTTCTTAGAAAATAAATAATAGTTATAGTCACATTCTTTCTATGTTCTCCAGTAGTAAGATGACATGATAAAAATATTTGTTCTTAAAGTTTAAAAAAAATCTTTAAATTAGTAGCTGTGTTCTATTTCCCCTCTGTAAGAGGATAAACCCCAGGAATTACAAAACCAGTCACAGGAGCAGTGTTACAAACCAGGCAAGGACTGCACTGTTCTGAATATTCAAAATTGAAAGGTGCAGCCCACCTTCGTCTCTGATAAAGTGAAACTGCTCCTCTGCATATTCATGAAGAAAAAAGGTCAGTGGGACTTGTGCTCACCCACACTCTAGACAAAATTTCAATTTCTAATTCTGAAAGAAGGAAAAAATGCAAGGACCACAAATTTTTGACATAAAGAGGGTTTTATGGCAAGTTCTTGAGGACAGTTAACTAAAACTTTAAAAAAAGTGAAATATTGAGTTCATTAACTTAGTTCTATAAAACAGCATGAGTTTAGTCAACTACTGGAAAGAAACTAAAACCCTGTAAAGGAGCATTTCCACCACAACACCAGGAAAATTCTACAGCAGCCTTTGAGTGGTGGATATGACAAAGTGATATTTCAGAATACATTGCTGGCATGCATAAAATGAAATACTTCTGAAATTCAGACATGCAAAAGAAAGAGATCACTCTGGAATTAGGCAGATATACAATGGCACATGCACAGAACTGACTCATTTTACTTGGTTCAGAGGTAGAGACTTGATCAGAGTGTATTTTTAGAAAAGAGTGAACAGATGTTTGGTGAAATGTTCTTTAGCAAATGCAAGCAAAATAAGATGGAGGGGCTGAAAGCTGAAGTCTGCAAAGTTCAAACTGAAAATAACACCCAGGTTTTGCATGGCAGCTGCTGAATCACAGGATAATTCAGGTGGAGGGGCCTCTGGAGGTTATCTGGTCCAACCACCTTCTCAGGGGAGGCTGACTTAAAATTTACACCAGGTACAGAAGTTACTAAGAAACAACTCAGTAGCAGTGCAAACTAGATGGCTTTAAAACACCAGAAAAGCCATGCTGCATCCCAAACACAGTATTTGTCTAAAAATAGGGCAAAATCCATTATAGGGTATCTGAATTTATCTCAGTGAGGTTAATTAGACAGTAATGAAGGAAAGAAAAAGCAGAATTTTGTTTGGTTTTTGTTGAGAAAAGTTAGGCTGAGTTGTGCTGACATCCTTTGGTAAGACAAAGACTCTTTTTGTAGAAAGTCTGCTCTTCAGGTGTATCAGAAGCATCTACCTCAGATTTAAACATCTTGGACATAATTAGAAAAATTATAATCCCTGCTGCCTCTAGGATTGGGGAACTCTTCCTACTCAATGAAAAATTAACCAGTGGCTGCATTTATGAACAAAAACCAAAGCTGTTCTTCCCCTGCTCCTCTGCCTTTCCCTAGGGCAGCCTTGGTGCTAAAGGATGACCAGCCCCAAATTTGGTTCAGTGATTCTGGTGGATCCCATTTCAGAGCAGGAGGAGTGAGTGCACCTTGAAACTGAGCTGTAGCAGAGGGCTCAAACATCTCAATACCCTGTTTAATGTGCTTTTCTGCATATTATTATAAGCACATTTTGATGGGACATTGCACCTCAAAATCAGGATATTTCTGCAGCTCTGTGCATGACATAATTATTTTACAGTAACTTAGTGGAGGTGATCAAAAGGGTTCAGGAAACTGAGCAGAATAAAGCACATTTCCAAACAGAAATGGACAGCTGTAAATCTCCTCTGAAATTAGAGAATGAGGTTTTCTTTTAACCAGCATGAGCAGCTGTTTAAAGTTAAATAAATGACTATTCATCATAGCACTTGCATGGTATGTAAATGATAATAATAGATTAAAATAAATTTGATCTAAGGTTATGTCACTCAGAGCACACAGGACATTTGAGCATGAAGATTCATAAGCACTTTCTATATTAAACTAAGGTTACAGAGTAATGTCCCCTGTTAGAAAATTCACCTGGAGTGGCAGCTGCAAGTCGTGCACAGAAACCATGTTCAATTTGCACAAAATGCCAAAGACATTTCTCACTTAATGTGCCAGATCTGTACCCTTGACTGCTACTTTCACACTGGCTGAAGGAGGTATTTAAAATGTATATAATTCATAAAACAAGGAGCATCTGAAAGGATCTGAGACCCAGGTTCCTATTAGTTATGCCTTTCAATTCATATTCCAGCCTACAGCTGAGCCTGCAGCTCTGGTTTAGGTGAGACATTTCTGCTTTCACACATTAAGGTCAATTTTTCTCAGATTTAGTGACAGCAAAGCTGTCTTTCTATGACTGATTTGGTTTTATCTGCTCTTTCTGGTGCTAATTTTAATATAACATAACGAGAACTTAACAGACAACCATCAAACAAGCCAGATCTGACAATAAGATAAAGAAAAGACAAAACTTGATTTGTAACCTGAAGCATTTTTAAAGCATAACCCATGCACTAACCAAGCATTTTTCATCTTGGAATGACTTGGAGTTTATGCTAAAAGATTGTTTTTAAGTTGTCAAAAGGAGGACAGCTGTGGGATTACAGCTGAAGGACTGGAAAAAATAAAAAAAACCAAACTATTGCTGGCAGAGGAGAACAGAATTTCATCTGCCAAAAAGCTGGGACATGAACAACAGAAGTGGAGGCAGCAATTCAAAATTACTCTATTTTCACCTGGACCACAGGGAAAAATCAAACTCACACAAACAAAGTGCAATATCAGCTGAAGGACAGAATCAGAATCTGGACTTTTGATACTGTAGAGAAGTTCATTTTGCTTAGTGTGTAAATCAAAAAATAGCCTGGTGCTATAAGCACCTTGTAAGAGAAAGCTTAATAAAGACACATAAATAATTAAATGCCGACATAGGAATTTCTAAACTAAGAAAAGAGAAAAAGGATCTTTGTTTTCTGCTAAGAAAATGCATAAAGGACAAGATTTCCAGGAGGAATAAAGCTGACTACTATAAATTAAGCATAATAATGTAAAATACAATGACATATTTATCAGCCTTAGTTCTTTAGCTCCAAGAACTGAAATAGACTTAAAGAAGAGTGGAAAGAAAGTTTTCAGAAATACTACTGCTGCCTTACTGCTCCAAAAAGCATTTGAAATTTTGTTCTGTGCCTGGCCTGCAGGGAGGGTGCCTGGAAATCTGAGGCAGCAGAGGACAGAGGAAGGCAGGGGAGTCCTCTGCACTGGAGACAGGCCCAGCCTAAAGCCCCTATAAACTGGACTTAAGCTAAGCTTTCTCCATGCTTTCCCTCCTTCAACCCTCTCATCTTTTTCCTTTTCTTCATTCCAAGACAGCCCTGCCTGTTCTCTGACCTCTGCACATATTGCACTAACACTTTTTGTCTCATCAATATTTTATCTGCTCACAAGGGGAGCAGCTCATTGTAAATATTTGTAAAATTTATTTACCCTCAGTCTTTCAGTACCTGTGTGTCACCTCTTGTCTCACTTCAGGGGCAGACATTGCTAGAGACTGTTATTATAATATTGTATTATGTTAATTCTATTCTATGCTAATTTTTGTAGGGGTCACAGCTCCAAGCCTGATTCAAGGAGTGTTTGGACAATGCCCTCAGACACAGAGTGGGATTTTTGGAGTGTCTGTGCAGGGCCAGGAGTTGGAATTGATTATTCTGGTGTGTCTCTTCCAACACAGTATATTCTATAATTCTATATATCTCATAGAACTAAAGACGAGATAAATTACTTTTATGTACTTGTGGACTTGTATATTGCAATACAAAACTTGTATATTACAATAGAAAATTCCATGCTGCTGGCTCTCCTTTCAGTGAACAAGCCACAGCAGGTTCTGGATGTATTTGTGTGTATATTAAGAACTTGTCCCCAAAATATTTTGGATCACACATATTTTAATCTGGAATAACCTTCTAGCAGGAGTTGTTTTCCACTGTGGCTTTATTCTTCTGTCTAAGGCTTACATGGTGGCCAACCACCTGACATGAAATTGTCCACTCCAGAGCAAAGTGGATTATTTTTAACTTCACACCATCCTTCAATCTATTCAAGAGGATCCCCAAAGTCCAGAAATCTTCCTGTCCCTCCCAAAAAATGAGAGCATGGAAGGAACAGGGAGGCAATGCTGTAACAACTTTTCTGCTGATGTTAGAGCTGGAGTTATTTTTCTATCACAGTTTTTTCAAGCAGTGATGTGAAAGGCCTCAGAGCAGAGAGCCACTCCTACCTGTTGCACAATGGTTGTTAGTTCCAGGCACAGTTGGACAATGTTGTTTTTCAGCAGTGAATATTCTGTCACGCTGACAAACGGAGACCTGGGACAGGGCAAGGATAAGTTTACGCAGAATTAGGAACCACAATTTACACTACAGGCAGATATATTTAACACAGGGGTGAGTTCTACAGCACAGAAACGCCAAATCATTTTCATCTCCAGCAGCAAATTGCACAACTTTTGTAATATACACCTTTGAAACAAAAATAATGCAGGCAGGATGCAAACTGGATTTTGGCCAGAACATCATAAGTTCTTATTCTTATGGAGAATAGAAATAGGAGATTTCAAATAACCATAAGCAGCCCAGATTTTCTTTGTACTGCTTATCAAAAAGATGGCATTTCTGGTATGACATCACTCCTCAGCAGCAATCAGCACTTAATTCAGAGAGCACAGTAATGCTTACTTAGTCACAGCTTCCTGCAACTCAGATTCTCTTCAGGCTTTCCAAATTCTGGCTGAATCTGACCCCGTTTGAATTTATAAGAGCTGACAAGGTCATAGCCTGAGAGAATATGACTGCTGGCATTAGGTTAGGAAGATGTCACCAGGATTATACAAATCCTGTAAAGGAGGCTGATTCACTCTCACTGTGATTTCTGAGGTGCCATTTATATGTTCCAGAGCATTCCAACTCCAGATAAAGCTATTCACTGCTATAACTACAAAGAAAAACAAGCCAAAGTTTGTTTGTTCCAAACAAGAAAAATGCTGGTTATGTTTTGGTTTCTGTCTTGCCACAGTCACAGAGATACTTTTAATCAAATTCTCAGTTCATAAATGTAAAACACCAATGCTGGTTGTTGAGCATTAAGCATCACACCTGTACCTAAAACATCCAGTCTACTCCTGATAAATAAGAACATTTAATTTTCAGATTAAGCAAGTACTATCATTTATTTGGAACATTCTTAATAGATTTGCTCAACTCCAGCTTTTCTGTGTCGTTTTGATGACTGAAAGACAGCTCAAGCTCCACAAGCTTTCCTTCCCTGCCCCTCATTCTGAAATTTCTGATATTACCAGTCGTGGCAGTGAGAATAGCACAGAAATATTAAATTCACAAAAAATCCAGCTGAAAGAATCTCAAAAGGCATTTAGAGCAAATTTTAACACTCTCCTGACAGAGAAGAGTACTAAATTTTTGATTCTAATATTTCACAAAATTCTAAAAATTTAGAGCTAGAATTCCAGACCTGCAATTTTAATATTAAAATAAAAGAGTCCAAGAGGCAAAGAAAGAACAAATACAAAACTCCCCGAAGAATTATTCTCATGCACAAGGGACTGAGGAACAGTTAATTACCTGTCCAGCCAGGCGAGTAAGTTCTTGGCAGCACCAATCAGGTCAACTACAGAGGTAAGGAAATCATTTGGCAGTCGTCTGGAGGCCCTGCCATCGTAGTGGCCACTCCTCCTCCTACCCGTTATAAAGTTCTGAAGGTTTTTGGCTGAGGCATTCAGCTTGTGAGACAGAGTCCTCAGGTTTTCAGTCTCCAAACCGTAATTCTGGGGGAAAGAAGAAGATGGAGAGGGTGTGTGGTCAGCTGCAGGAACCAAACTGTGAGGAGGAACATCCTGGAGTGCCGTGGCTGAGAGGCTGGCTCTGGGTACCTGGGTTGGGATTAAACAGGAATATTTGGGTTGGGACACACAGATCTCCAAAACCAATCTTTACCACATTAACAACAGCCAGCCTGGGACACAGCCTCTGCTGCCAGCAGCACTCACTGTCCAACACAACTCACTGGGTTCAGCCACGTCCCTGGGGGAAGGAAGGGAAAAAAGGATCCCAAGTGCTGAGTCCCAAGGTCTGTCCCATGTTTTGTCACGTTGCAACAGAGTTCAGCATGTCCAGGGAGAGTGCAGCTGCTGGTGCAGGGCACGGGAGCAAAATGAGATGGGTCTTGGTTTCACAAAGCTCAAAAATCCATTTATTACCCCTGGGGAGGAGGGGCGGGACGAAGATGAAAAGACGGCTCAAAGACAGGTTTGTGGGGATTTTATAGGGTACTGCAGGGGTGGAGTTTAGGGTTTGGGTCAAGGGAGGAGTCATTAGCAACACAAGAAGGGTGAGGTCAAATTCCTGCCTTTTTGGAACAGGAGCACACCTCAGTCCCATTCTCAGGGAGGGAGCTGAGGGAGGGCACTGTCCCCTCTCTGCTGTGGCCCAGGGTGTCTGTCACCTCGCTCTGGAGCTGTCCCACTGCTGGATCCCAGCTCCTGGAGCTCCTGCACCTGAGCAGAGCATTCTCCTGTGAACCAGGAGTAAAGTGGAGCTTGGCCTTGCCCAGGGGAGCACAGGAGCAGCCTCTGCTGAGCCCTGCTGCTGCTGGACACAGCTGTCCACATCTGGAACAGGGAACACCCAGCCAGGGCAGAGCAAGGGCTGCTCCTGCTCCCCAGGGCTGCTCAGGAACAGTCTGAGCAGAGAATCTGTGGGAGATGCTGCTCGTGGCTCAGAGACTGCAGCCAGTTCCATATTTAAGAGCTCTGAGTGGATTTTTGTCCATGGTTCCAGTGCTGATGGCAGGAGAAGGGTTGAATGTAATTGAAGGTTTGCAGACACAAGTCCCTTTCCCCTTTATCCACATTCCTTCATCTGTGTCTCAGTCCTTTTATCACCAGGTCTGTTCCCCACTTAGACCATGATAATGAGCACAAAGATAGTTCAAATCCATTAAATAATTCAAATTCACACAGAAAGTCTCAAACACACTGTATTGAACCCAGATTTTTGCAGCCCCCACAGGATGTAGGACATGAAAGAATTTAATGAACATTTAAACAAAATCAACTCTCAGATTGCTTACTCTTAATTTCAACTATGCTTATATTACAGAGGATAATCATGAATATCACACATTAATATTTTTGTCTAAACTTCTTTCTCAAAGCAGAGAATAAAGAATTGAAAAAAATACACTTCTTGACAGATGCCAACATGGATATTTGTACTAGAAATAATAATTTTCAACTCCAGAAAAGGGAAATAGGCTGACCAATAACAAGATTATAAACTGGGATTGTATGGAAAGCAAACAAAGCACAGACAAACACTTGGTGAAATGGTTTGGACCTCTGACAGCTGGCACTGGGGACAGTGCCTTCCCTGCCAGCCATTCTCCCTGTCAAAGTTCACTCTGAGAAATAAATCAAGGCTTTGCCTCCAGCTTGGAGGGAAATCTAGGAGAAAGGAACCACTTTGCTACCTTAGCTGACTGCAGAGAATTAGATTGAAATACCAGGGAGAGAATTAATTTCACTGTTAGGCTGTATCACAGCTAAAACTTCGTGCTAGGGACCAGATCATCCAGTTCAAGACTAAATTGCTACAGATGAGAAAAAACTCTCATCAACTTTTTTTTTTTTTTTTTCCCCCCAGGAGTAAATACAGCAGAATTAACAACAGTGTAACCAAAGAAAATAATTCTCCTTTGGAAAAGTTTAAAGAGCAAGCTCTATGTGACAGTAGTGTGTCATCTGTGTAACATCACATCTTTCATTACTGCACTGAAGGAATTCCCTCCCCTGCTCTATTTACAGCAGAATTAGCAACAGTGTAACCAAAGAAAATAATTCTCCTTTGGAAAAGTTTAAAGAGCAAGCTCTATGTGACAGTAGTGTGTCATCTGTGTAACATCACATCTTTCATTACTGCACTGAAGGAATTCCCTCCCCTGCTCTATTTTCCTCTTGGCTTGCACTCATGCCAGGATGATGACTAAGTGGGTGCACTGGGATGCCTTTTGCAGCTCTCAACCAGCTGGGCAGGGCCTGCTTTCCCTCAGAACAGGTTTCATTCTGCACACTCAGCAGCACGCTGCAAGGGTGATGAACTAGATCCTCCTGGTTGCTTATTCCCGTGGAAACAAGCAGGAAAAAAATTCTCCCAATAATTTGTTATTGCATAAAAGCTCTGGAAAGCTGTCACTTTACTTTTAAGAGGAGTTAAGCAGCAAAGGACACAGTTGGATCACTGAATCTATAAATACCAGAGGGAATTTCAGATCCCAGCAAGTGCAATCAGCCAGAGAGATCTTCTGCAGCCACTGGAAAACAGAGAGGACTGAGCAGGAAATGTGTGAGAGGAAATCCATCCCACAAAGAAAAAGTGCTTTGCTTTATCTTGGAGTTTATCGCTTGCATGCCAATGACAACCTCAATTAGTGTCAATATAAAATTTAAAATACAGCAAAATGTAGATAAAATGAATCCATAAAGATAATCAGAAGATGAAAGGAAATTTTTCAGCACAGTAGAAGTGCTGATGCAAGTTAGTGTTTTACCTGAGACTGAGAGGGGCACAATAAAGGGGAAAGACAAAACTATTATGAAAGCTTATTAGACAAAAGTATCCACAATACAACAAAAATAAGTAAAAGTAGTAAGTTTAAAAAACAAAAAAACCCTATAACAACTATATATTTAGTTTAAAAATTATATATTACCTTATTAAATAACAAACCTTGTAAGTATTGTTAAACTATAACCAACTATTTAATCCTCTAAAACCTCACAACCTCTAATATTTATCTAAACAAGAAATCTTTCTTAACTCAACATTATTGCCATCCCTTCATTTTTCACAACCATAGTGGTTTCTGGCAATGATTGAGCAGGTGAGGAGCCTTGTGGATGGCACTGCCAAAACCCAGATCTCCTCTAATTCCTGCAGGCACCTCGTCTCCGTGGTGTAAGGGAGAGAGTCCAGAGCTGCCAGGCTGAATCATGCTCACAGCTGCCAGGCCAGACTTCAGCTCTCCCAGCCACACATTCTGCTCCTTTCTAACTCACATTCTGAGTTAAATATCTGCTGCTCTTGTGAGCCACACCATGGGAATGGTGCTCCTGAGCCTGGAAAATTCTGTCTCCTGGCAGCAGATTCAGGTGGTTTCTTTCTTGCACTGTGAATCCCAGGTATAATGTCTGGTTTAAAAAGAAAGACAGGAAAATAAAAGAGAAAACCTCTAAAGGGGGAAAGAGGGTGCCATTAGCATAGGCAGGATTATTTTTCATCCCAAGAGCAGGGGAAAATGAATAAGAAAGGGTTGTTCCATTCCCTGGTTCTGTTTCAGGACACTTCAGGTTGTTCCATCATCAATGACTCAATCAGTGGAAATGGATACACAAGTTTAGAGAATGAATCCTGACTACCAAAACGACCCCAGATGTTGCCTGTCTAGAACCACACAGCCACATAATTTGTCAAATTATCCTGAAATCTGGATCAGGAAGCTGATTAATGAGAAGAGAAAGTTGCCTAAAGTGAGTCACTAATGCTCCATTTCAGAAAAAGAGACCTGGACAGGAACACTGCAGAAAGTGCCAAAGCAACAGCACACCTTCAACACAGAAAGAGATGACTGGAAAATCTGTTAAATCTTTAAGTTTTTTTCATATAAAAGCACAGCTCAAACAGTAAGAACTCCTGTATCTCCACTGACAGCATTATTACCTGCACAGATTATCTGGTTTATTCAGCGACTGATCCCCTGTTCCAGGCTGGAGCTCAGCAGCTCCTGACACCCCTTTCCGTGAGAGGAGCTGCAAAGGAGGATTTCAGGAGGCAGAAATTAAACACGAGGGTGAGATCAGAGGCAGACAAGCTCATTAGGGATGAATGTCATCAGCACAAGCCCAGGATGAAGCTGTGCTGGCAGTGCCACTCCTCAGTGGGGCGTGCAGCTGCTCTGGGGAGGGATAACTCTGCTGGATGCCATGAGGGGCCTGACAGCTGCCCTGCAAGCAAAGCTGAGTTAAGAGAACAAATAGCAATTGATGCTTTTCAAGTGTGTCCATAACAAAGAAAACAAAGCCTTCAGCATAGAAACAGATTAGAGAAGATACATGAACATTTTTGTAAGCTAGGCTACGTGCATAAATAGATGTGTATTCACACCTTATTAAATTTCTGTAAAACTTTTGCCAATTATATTGATGTTAATTGCTCTGCACCAATAAATACAATAAGTTATTGTGATGTAGTTAATGACTTAAAATCATGCTTTGTTAAGAGTATATAAGCTAGAGAATACGTAGAATAAAAAAACTTTTTCTTCTTAGACCCTAATCACGTGTGTGTATGTCACATCCAGCCTAACAGTGACAGGCTGCCTGCAGAGCACAGCTCTTAAATTCAGTTATTTCCCTGGAATTCTCCCGTTTCCAGGCTCTCTGTCCTGGTTCCCCTCTCCTGCTGGGGCTGAGCTGCTGTGCTGGTGGCTGGGGTTATTGGAGGTGGTGAGGGAACAGATCCCCCCAAGGCTTTCACACTTGATGGGATTTTCTGAAGAGCAGAAAACAGGTGGCTCTTGTCAGAAATGGTAGAATTCAGGTGACAGGAAAAAATGACATTTTTTTCCTAGCAACCTGAAGCAGACTCTTGTTTTTCCTAGTGCAGAGAAGATATGATGAAAGAGAGAAGCTGTTGAATACTCCCTATAATTGAAATTGGAATTTTGGAAACTGAAATCTGCCTCCAAAAAGATAATCTTAAAAAAATAATCTTACAATTGAAATCTGCCTTCTCCTCTTTTTAATGCCATAAACCCAAAATGCAGAAATAGCTAAACACATATTCACCACTGAACCTTCCTGCCCTGTGCCTGTGTCACAATTCCAGCTAAAACTCTGCTTGTTTTTTACATTCTGGTTCAACGTTCCATTTTTAAATAATTGAGCAAATTCTGTATCCATCCGACAATATAAAATCTGAGCTTCATACATATCCAAAGAATTGGAATTAAAAACATCTTCAGTTGTGGCTTCAGGTGTTCTCATACCTTACTGAAGGTAAGCAATAACATCACAGGGAGGATTTTATGCTAATAAAGCAATCTGGGAGAATTTTAGCTACAAAGATAAAATAGATCAAATTATTGGAGCCAACATCAAGATAAAAAATAATTAATATAATGGGGAAAAATATCCAAGTGCTAAGCAGTTTTTTGCAAACACCAGCACCTGAATATCAAAAGCCAAGCACAAAATACCTACAGCACATGAAGAGTTTATTTCTTCTGTGGAAACCCTCCTCCAGCATTTTTTCTTACAGGTAGAGCTATAATGAAATTGTTTTGTCATAACGTGACATACAGAGATAGAAATAATGAATGCACATTGAAATTTAATAGGCACAGGATGTAATTTTAACTAAACAGTTTATATTGCATAAGTAATGACTTTAACTTACCTTAAAAACAGATTTCTTTCTAATTATAGTAATTTTTCTTCATGTTGTCATTCGTGTGAGTAGTCAGTGTAATACATATGTATAATAAAACAGTGTAATATATATATGTATATATACAGTGTAATATATATGTATAAATATACAAACACATGGGTGCATCCACAGCTTTTTCTGTAGGTGATACTTTGAGACTGTTACAATTTTCACTGAATAAAAAAGAGCGTCAGTGTAATACATATATATAATAAAACAGTGTGATATATATATGTATATATACAAACAGTGTAATGTATATGTATAAATATACAAACACATGGGTGCATCCACAGCTTTTTCTGTAGGTGATACTTTGAGACTGTTACAATTTTCACTGAATAAAAAAGAGAAATAAAAGGGCAGAGGAGGAGATCTGACTGAGGAGGTGAAAGGAAACAACACTGACTGAAATTCAAGCACCTTACATGGAATTCACCACATTCAAGGCATTTAAAACACCACAACCTAAATATTGAGCTGCAGCCCCATTTCTACATTTCATGCTAAAGCTTTAAAAATGCTCTAAATTATTGGGAATGTATAAACTCCATCTACAGGGACTTATTCCCCAATTCAGCCATTCTCAGGTCACCCATAAATTCATTTATTGTGGGTGTGCAGCCCCTCAGCAGCTCCGTGGGGATGCTCTGCTCCCCTCCCTGGCCCCTTCCAGGCTGCTCCTGGTCCCCAGGAGGTGCCAGAGCCACCCCTGTCCTACCTGGGCTCAGTGACAGCTCTGGGAGCACTGGGGGGATCCCCAGAGGAGCTCTGGGACTGTCCCTGGGCACTCAGGGACCCTGCAGCTCCCTGCTCTGCCAGGCTCTGGCTGCTGCTCCAGCTTTGCCGTGACAGTCAGAGTTTGGGGACAGCATGGAGCCAGCCAGCTCTTAATAAAACCAGGCAAACACAGCCTGTTTGACTGGAAAAGCAAAAGCCACAATTAATCACACACTCTGATTTTAGCATAAATACTTCTGGCACATACATAGAATGAAAACTGTCAAAAAGCATTTTTTTTTCCCTTTAAATTTCCTTTCTGGAGGGATGTTTTTAAAGGTTAAGAGGCTTTGAAACAGTGAAAACCTGATTCTGTAAGCACTTCTTTGATTTCACTAAAGTTTTGTGGTGAAGTTTTTATGATACAACTTAAACTGAAGATATTGAAATAGCAGAAAGTCCAGGTGGGTGAGGCAGTGCATTTCCACCAGGTGTGTCTGGTTTTCCTCTTGAAAAAGAATTTACAGGCTGCTCATCCTTGGTTTGAATGGCAATTTAAAAAAGGCCAAATAAATTTTAAATTAGGGAGCCTATGAAGCAGTGCACAAGTTCAGGTCTAGAGACTGGAACCCAAAACCTAAAATTTCCTGAATGGTGAAATAGGGATAATTATTACAATCTGATGCAAGTTATGACACCACTTGATAAAAAGTTAAAACAAACCAAAGAAAATATAAGTTTTGTTAATGAGAATGTGTTAGATGTAGTTCACACAGTTTATACACTGACATATTCAATAATTTATGTATTTTATATGTATATATAAAATCCTAGTGCTGTTGTTTTGAAAACTATAAATGTATTAGAAAAATAATTTCCATGCATGGCTGGGGAATGCAGCTCCAGTAAAATATGGCCCAAATTTGGTTCAGCTTTTTCTTTAAAAGCTTTTCTCATTCTTAATCAGTAAATTAGCATAATAACATACCATAAATATATAATAAACCCCATCCTTCTGCCTCTCTTGAACAACATTTGCCCATCATTCCAGTTAAACTGCAGTATCATAGCACAGTTTATGTGCACAGAACGTGACATTTCACCAAAATAAAAGTATGGAGTTCATTAATAACTATGCTAATACTATGCAAATATGCAACATCATAATACAAATTGGAGTCTATTATTTGAAACACCTCGATGCTTTTTTATGTGCAGCTTTCCTCCCCCTTGTTCTCCCTTCCATTATAATTATCCCACCTTGCTGGAGCAAATTGTGTCACAATTCTTTGTCTCCTGAGTCTGTAATTTGGAACGTGTCACGGAGCTCCTGAGCACTCCACACACCTTCCCATTATCTTGTAAATAGATAAATTAAGCAGATCTAGAAATAAGATTAAATATTTTAACCTATTCAAAAAAATTAAGATCTGCATTATATTTTTTTATCTACAGAAGAAGCTTTAGCACTTACATTGCAATTGAGATATCTATATATACATCTAAAGATATACTATATCTGATATCTGTATATTTAGATATACTATATATATCTAAATATACAGATATCAGATATATAGATATAGATATGTCATCAAGCATAATTAAGGTACCCTGGAAAGTTTTTACATTGTTAACAAATGTGATTTTTATTTAAGATAAGAATTTGAACTTGGTACTCTTTCCTTAAAAATTGGACTCAAAAAGATTGTTAGCCAGCCATTGAAACGGGTATTTTTTCAGAATAAGGTTTTGAAATAAATTGTTAACTTTATGTTTAAGACTTCAGAGTCAGGTGATTGGGCTCCTGGTGAGAGCAAAGCAGCAGATGAGGTCAGAGATGGAGATTTATTGTTCAGGGATCTCAGGTTATGTAAGGCTTGCCCCTCTCTAGGCCAGCCTAAAGCTGCACAGAGCACCAGTTCCTGCCCTGATTAAGATGAGCAGGAATTAACAGGATCCCTGATCTCCTGCCTAAACATTTTATAAGGAGCTTTTACCTGGCAGCTCTTCCACAGATCTCTGAGCAAACTGCACAAAGCCTCCTTGCTCTGCTTAATCCTAATGAAGCACTGTGATTTCAATTGTGGAATAAACAAATACTCCCCTAATTGGGTGAGCTTGAATAAACTGGAACATCTCCCTGGTTTGGGTGCGGAGGGCTGCACAGGGATCTGGGGTGAGAGAGAGGAGCCAAGTGCCTAAATCACAAAAAAAAATCAGGAAAGCAAGCTCCTTACACACAGAATAGATTTCAAAAATGTCCCACAGAATTTAACCAATCTGCTCCACTGGGCAGCCTGACAGAGATATGTGTGTGATGGGCGTGCAGAGCCCGAAAATGCATTTTACAGTTCTCTCTCACTGTCCCACATGACATCCAGCACATTGTGACCCATCACCACTGTCATTTTTGGGTAAGGTCTGTGAAAATGTGGGATCTGCTCTTCACATCCCACAGACTCCTGACTGCCATAATGGTATCAAGTATAAAGGAAGTGCATTAATTTTTACAGTTCCTGCCACTCCGAGTCTGCTGACCATGCTCAAGGAATGCCTTAATTACATTTTTTTCCATGTATATTTTGGCTGTTTTCCTTTTTTCCATCCCCCTTGAAGAAATTTTAATTAACATCTGAAACCTCCTTATATTTTTCATAGTTTTAGAGGACTCATTCAGCAAGTCCCTTAATTTTAATTTAATTTTGTTTGTAAATAATCTAAACACCTAAAATCAACCCAGCTATTTGGCTATTTAGTGCCCATTCTCATCAAAGCTTTAAGAAATGAAAATTTTAAAAGAGAGGAGAGCTCATATCTCATTTCAGTTGTAAAGTGTAATAAATTATTATTTACATATCCAAACCACCAATTGTTATTTCTGCAGAGATGATGAACCATCAGATTCAGAAACAGGAGAACTGATCCAGACCTGTGATTTAATTTCTCTGGGAGAAGGCTTTTTCTGCTTTTCCTCAGCAGCATCCCTTGGAGCTGCCCTCCCACTCTGATTCTAATTCACATTTTCTACTCAAATCTGACCAGGAGTTTAGATCTAAAATCCCAGGATGCAAATCTGCATTTAAAAAAAAATAAATCTTTGTTTCTAAACACATTCAATGCTTTCTCATACTTTTCTTTGAGCAAAACCTTAATAGCCCAGCAGCACGAAATAACAAAACCTTCCCATGACCAGAACAACCTTCCCACGACCAGAACAACCTTCCCACGACCAGAACATCCTGCCCATGACCAGAACATCCTGCCCATGACCAGAACAACCTGCCCATGACCAGAACATCCTGCCCATGACCAGAACATCCTGCCCATGACCAGAGCAACCTGCCCACGACCAGAACATCCTGCCCATGACCAGAACATCCTGCCCATGACCAGAACAACCTGCCCATGACCAGAACAACCTGCCCATGACCAGAACATCCTGCCCATGACCCTGCTGGCAAAGTGGTGGGTGCCTTGCAGCCTCCACTCAGCCTTTGGCCAGTGCCACGCTGACATCTGGGCACAATTAACACATCCAATGTCAACTCCCAGGAAGGCACCAGTGGGGAAATAAAGCTGTGACACACAGGGGAGGCCCAGGAGGATGGAGGGGGTTCAGGTGCTCTGTGGTTTCTTCCCACATCCCCAGGATTATTGTTCCCAGTATTTTTTTTCAGTGCTAAGGATGGCCTGATCTGCATATGGCTTCCATTACAAACCATATGCAAGCCAGACAGCCAGGGTGGCTTGACCTCCTCCATATGTGTAGGAAAACAAGCTCTGAGCAATCTGCTGACTGGGGATGCTGTGAAAAACAAACAAGAGCAAAGGATGGCAGGAGATATTTCCTCCAAAGCCATACTGGACCATGATCTGCTGACTTCTAAAGATGATGAGCAATTCCTGCCTGCATGAGTCATTAGCAGCCTGCTGTTGTTGCTCCCCGGTGTACACTGGGCTCCTGTTGATATGTTCTGTCTCAGAAATACCTAAATCACACCCAAATTCCTCTTTGCATTCCCAGTAACCAATCCAGGGAACTCTGCTGGCAAGGATAAAGCATCCCAAGTGTTTGCAGTACGGTTCAGTGCTTTTTATTCACCTTTCTCTGCAATATCTAAGGGAGCTGCACATGTGTAATGCGCTGTTTAATAACCACAAACCTTTTTTATTCATTACCAAAACCTTGTGATCAATTAAACTTCTGTTTATTTCAGAGCAGCTTTGTGTAAGAACCAACCATCCAATCCTAGAAAGCCTCATTTCCTCATTTTTAAAAGTATCTCAAGGCAGAAATGTAAGATTACAGAGCAAAGGAGATTCAGTACATAACACAAAATTGAATAATTCACCATTGATTCAAATTCTAAAGTTCAGGGGATAAATGATAAGGTGGTCTTGGAAATCTTACATCAACACCAACCATTTCACTTGGATCAAACATTTAACTTAGATCCCTGCAGAAGTGGTAGCTCCATATCCCAATTCTGGAGAAATGTTCCACATATTCATAACAATTCAGAGCAGCAAATAGAAATTAAATTAGTAACAAGATTCGTTTGAATGGGCATTAATGAGAGTATGAAAAAAGTTCATTTATCTATTTGGATTGCGAATTTGCTGAAGGCTGCTCAAGCAACTCAGTCAACAACAGTGACATGAATATGCATGTGCATGCTCAGATATTTGCATGCAGATGAATTTATCCCTGACAATAACTGATCACAGATAATTACTCAGGAATTCAGGCAGCTCATAGATGCTGATAATGTAGCACAGTGGCATGAAAAATATCTTACCAGGAATTTATGAAAGAAAACGTTCCTTGCAAATTAGAAAAGCAATTGTTTGGTAGGGGAAGTGACCTTTTTTTGAACTTTCACTGAGCTACTCCCTGTATTTCCTTGGCACAGAGATTCTCCATGGTATAGTGCTTGCTACCATGCATTGCACAGGACAGATTTCCAATCAGATTGATTTGAAAAGGGGAAAAGGGAACTGTTGCTTTCTGCAAGGGAAGAAGTTTTTGCAAATGAAACACACAATGAATAAAGGCAACATAGTCCTTTTCAGTGGAAAGAAAGAGAAAGTCTTACAAAAAAATTAAAAGCTAATTTTAAATATTTATAATATTGTTTTTACCTAAATATCTGAAATACCATTCAAGAAATTGTGCAATTGTTTTTCATTAAAAGACTAAGAATTACCAGTGTATTTCATGTGGATCGTTAGAAAGAACAATTTTTTCGATGGTTAAGACTTTCAGCACCTGAATAAACCAAGGAAATATCTGTACATCACTGAGTTCTTGGGTTATCTTAAAGAAATTTAAATGTTGTTAGTGTAATAACACTTTTTGCATTTAAAGGAGAGAAGCTTATCTCTTCCTGCACTAGTGTGTATTATTCTTCCTTTTTGTTCTAAAAATAGACTCCTCTATCCTCTATAATCTAATATTCCCCTCCTATTTAACATAATTACCTAGGACTGAATCAATATTCCATTAGCTGGATGCAGTCAATGGGCTGTCCCTCAGTGCCTGGAGCATTCCAAGGGTTCAGGCACAGCTCTTCATCCACGCTGCTTCAGGATCCTCTGGATGGAGTAACAAACATTTTGGGGAGCAGTGGTGACACCTCAGGTTTCAGCTTTTATATTTTTCAGGTTCTGTGCTGCTTTAGTGTGTGGGTCTGGGTTCACATCAGGGGATGGTGAGCTCTCTGCACAGAGCAGGGAGACAAAACAGTTCCTGCTCCAGCTGGGCACCAAGGACAAATGATCCAAATCTCAGCCCAGGAGCACAAACCCCGTGGGCTGTAGAGAGAAAAACAAGCAGGATGGGACTGCAGGGGCTGCAGTGGGATTGGACACTGAACTGCAATGTGCACATGGAGCAGAGCTGATCCCAGGGAGAGACCCCGGCAGCGCTCGTGCATTTTGGGGCCATTTGGGTTCATCTTGGGTGCAGCCCTGGCTGGGCTCTGGTGCTGCCCAAGGTGGATCCATTGAGGCTTCCTAATAAATCTCTGCTTTATTCTTTAACTCTGCCTAGCCCGTTCTAGGGCAGCCTTCACAAAGCAGCAGTTCCACTGAAAGGATTCATTTTCCATGCTCTGCAGCCTCTTCCTCCCCACATTCCTTCCTCCACAGGGCTCCCAGGACACTGCACAGCTCTGGGGCCAGGAACAGCCCCTCTGAGTGTCCCTGGCCCAGGGCTGGTGCCTCTCCCCGAGGATGAGGAGAATTTTCTCCCACAATGTCACTCTGGGACCTTCTCAGCACTGGCAGGAATCCTCACGGACTCCCAGTTCCATTGAGTTGGGCTGGGATTAGATAAAACTCTCAAAGCTTAGGGCTGCTGTGGGGATGGACTGGGCAGCACAGCCACAGGAAACCTCACCTGCCTTGAGAATGATTCCCACTGGGATGATTCTCCCCCCAAATAAATATGGGAATTCTACAGCTTTGGTAAAGACCTTTCATAAAGCTGCCAAATCAAGATTATCAGCCTCAGCTGGCTAATGGATTAAAATGATGTATTCAAGTGTTTCATGCAGGAGTGCACAATTAAGTGTTGCTGTGATGTAATAGACACAAACCCTCTGCTCATTTCTGACAGAAAGCACAAAGCCCGTGGTGCTCCAAGCCATGATTTTAGAAAACCAATATTTTCTTTTCATATGCCCCACTTGAACTCTTATTTCTGTCTTTGCAATAAAAGATCAGAGTGAAAGAGTTACCACCATATAATTTAGAATTTAAAATTACTCAGCTCAATTCCTCCATGAAAGATTGGTGTTTTACAGGCATATTTATGAGACCAAAGCAAACTTTGCAACATCTGGATTTTTATGCTTTACTCAGAAAATTCCTTTGTAAGATTTGCATGTATTTGATTAAAAGAAATGTAGAAATCCAGCAACACATTTTATCATGAGTCAGAGATGACACAGGATGAAAATATTACAAGCATCCTTCTTTCTAATTCCTTTAGTGTAGAAAGAAAATGATGGAAAAGAAAATGTGAATGGTCTGCTGCACAATTTGTTCATGTGTCACTGCAAGGCTGTTCCATACACTTCACATTGAGATTCTAGAGGAGCAATAATTCATATAAATTAATTGGATATGTCAATTCTAATTGCTCCACAAAGGCTGGGTGAGCATCCTTAGGAGACCACAGGGGATCTCCACATTGCTGCAGAAAAATCTTGGCTAGTCTGAGGCTGGGGACACAGGAGAGCTTACACAGAGCAATTTAGGTTAAAATTAAGGTTAAAACATTAAAGTTGGCATTCCTGCTTTCTGCTCTCCACAGGTATTGGCAGAGTGGATTATTGTGCAGGAAAAGATGCCTGTGAAACCCAGAGAAATCAAAGCAAAAGAAGCAGTAAGCAGTCCCTTAACACTGCACCATGCCATGCTGGGGCAGCTGGTGTCAACAGAAACACCATGAACGGGAACAGGGTGGTGCTATAAAGGTTTTTATTCCTGTGCAGAGAAAATGTCTATTTCTTTATCCCCAGCAGTGACTGGGATCACTACCATCAGCCTTGGAGAAACCAGACACCCAGAAGGACTGAAATTACAAACACAGTCCCTGACTCCCAGCTCCAAACCTCAAGAGAAATGAAAATTATGTCAGAAATGAGTGTTCCATTAACGGCCCCTAAACCAGGGAGAGAATAATATATGGGAATTATAATATAACACTATTATATTAACCCAACATGAGCTGAAGTGAATTTCAGCCCTAATGCCCTGCCCTACACTGTTACACACATGTTGTTTTTAACCCCACCTCATTACCTACCTATCCATTTGCATGAATTTCTGCTCCTGCATTGGCCTAATAAGTAGCAATACAATTTAATTGCAATTATTTTGGGGGGTTGTTCTCTGCCAGTGAGTAACAAGAACTCACAGTATGAAAAGGAATGAAAGGTTCAGGATCAGAATACCACTGAGTTTATCCAGACACAGAACCAACATGAAATACAGTAATCGATTATTATAAATGGATTCTTCTGTGAATTTCTAAATGGAAATAAGTACATTTCTTTCTCAGAAGCATGCAGCAGCTCCAGTAGGAGCCCATTCACCAGCCAAGCCTGCCATGGATTGGGATCCTCATTCTCACTGCTACTTAAACAGATGCATTTTCAAAGGAAAATTACAAGCTTTGGAACAGGTTTAACACTTTGAATAGAACATGTTTCTCCCGATTTTGTGAAAAAGAATTATTGTGTGACAAGAGGAAATCCCTCAACTATGTCAAAAGACAGGAAAAACAGAAGTTTCTTTCCTCTCGTTTGCCCGTTAACTGTCTTGCTCCAGAGGCAAATGGTGTGCATAAATTTAAGGAATTGGCAGCAGTCAACACAGCAAATTTGTGTTTTTCCTGGCTTTTTAACCTAAACAAAACCATAAGTAGGAAGAATACAGAAACAGCCTGAAGTAATTTATCTGAAGCTTGATAACTCAATATAATTGTTTGTGGGGAAGAATTAGATGTGGTCTCCTGGATTTCAGCTGCCCTGCATTCCCCTTTGGACTGTGTGCAGGAGCTGAAATTTGAATAAAACACAGCCAGCTTCCTTTCTCCTATTTCCACTTTATGCACCTCATATTACTGCAAGGGATGAAATTCTCCCTGGAACACCTGCACAGGACCATTTCCAGTCTGTGTCTGGCCACAGGATAAACACACATCCCATAACCAGAGGGATCTGGGCCTTCATCAGAGGCTGTGTGGCCAGGGCTGCTCCGCAGAAATGATAAATTCAGAGAGGATAAAGTTCTCTAGAGAGTCCAGGCCTAAGTGTCTAATGTATTTAACACAAAAACACAAAGCCAAAAGTCAATTTTGTCCTAAATTCCTTTTGTAACAACCCTAAAAATTTGCTTGCTGCACTTATATACCAGCACTGCTGCTGTACCCAAAATATTCCTGCTGTGTCGTCAACAACTGGTGTGGAATCAGTGGTCCTTGAAGAGAACACTGAAAAGACATCAAGAAAAATTCCCCTTTACTTTGTTCTTTGCTTAGATCAACTCCCAGAGCTGCCCTTAGCCTGGTGATTTTAGGAAGGATTTCATTTTGGTGGTTACCCGACACAAATAATGTGTAATTACATCCAGACTTCTCCAGCACACCTTAGCCATGAAATTTTTAACTCTCCCCAGTAAGACAGAAGAGTCAAGCACACACCTGTAAAATCCCAGGACTTGAGGCTACTCTGAATTGTTTGTACAAACTTAATTATCTTCCTTCAATGCCCTCATCCTAAGAGAAATCTGAAAATGCCAAAATTGTCAACAGACTTTTAAAGGAAAAAAAAAAACCAACAAAAAAAAACAAAACCCAAACAATCATTAAAATCAGTTATTTGTCCAAGTTGCAAGATTTGAAAGGCTAAGAAAGAATGAAGCTTCTAATTAGACTAATAAAAAGATGATACACATGTTCTAATATGTGCAATAATTAACCCACTCAATTCAACAGTATTAATTCAATGTTTTGGCACAGCATAATAAATAGCACTGGACTGCCAAAAGCTGAACTTCTTTTCCAGTTGAAATTAATCAAACTCTCTGGATGCATACATGTTTGTGGAGACAAAAATAATGTATGTGCCAGGTTCCTCACTCCACTGAGGAGATGGAATCTCTTCATCTCTCACCAAGAGGGATGGCATTCCATTAAAAAAAAGATATTTATTTCCACCTACTCAAGCATATATATATATATATAAAATGAAGATTTTAGTCTAGAATAATTACCTTTGAACAACCCCCGAAATATGGGTGGAAAAGAAGTATTTGATGCATAGAATGACTTGTTAAAAGTGAGACTTGTTCACAAATCAGGTAAAGTAAGAAAAAATACTTCCTAATATACTTGCAAAATTGACAAATCAAAAAGTGAATTAGCAGAATGAAAAATGAAGAGGATCTCAAGAGAGAGAACATTGCAGGTGTGGTCATTAAAAGTGTATTAATTTAGGAAAAACTTGACTAATTTTAATTCAGAAGAACAATGTTATCAACAGATACAGAGGCAGCCATGAAAGACTTCACCTTCAAATAAATCACTGCAAACTGCTTTCCACCTGACCAACAGATTCCTATTGCTGTTGTAAGTTTCTTAGGGAGATGCCTAATAAAGAAATATGTTAGAAAAATGATAGGGAGAAAAAAAATTGTTTGGCAGCTGTGTCCCATACGTTATTTAAAAAAAAAAATCCAATTAAATATAAAAACAAATTCCTGCAGTTGTTGTAAACATGTTGACCATGGTGACTTTGTTATTCCTTCTGGTGGAAATCCCACCCTGCCTCGACTGCGGCCTTGCAGAAACTGCAGACAAAGTTTCTAATCTTTATTTCTCCTTGAAATTTCTCCCCAGCACAAGGCCTTATTTCACAAGTTGAATGCCTGTGAATTAACAGTACTTTTAATTACTTGAGATACAATCTCTATTGGAGCATTCTTTTCATTTCCCATTCATTTTTCATCCTTTCATTATCAGTCTTTCTTCCCTGTTTATATTTTAATTCGTGCAGGCTTTAACAATATACTGACTCCAATACTGTCCTAATTAAATTAAATTTACTTGCAGATTTGAACAGCAAGCCACGTTGACCTCAAAAATATTCCTTTTTCTTGCTTCCAGTATACTTTACTATCTATCAAAAAGTTTTTTTTTTTCCCCAGACCCTGCTACTTCTGAAGATTCAGGCTCTCTGCAACAAGTCCTCCAATAGATATCCCAAGTAATATTTCAACTTCAAAAAGTTACAGTCCAAATCCAAGTGGCCCACAATTTTTAGTCCCTGAATATTATTTAGGTCACTTCAAATAAATAATTGCAGAGCAGTTTCTGACCACCCTAGCAAGAAAGAATTTTGATGTTCCAGATTGGATTTTTCCCCACAGCCATCATTCCCAATTTTCTTCATAATTAAAGCACAACTCAAAAATGTCTTTCCAGAATGGGCAAAGAACTGAAGCTGAAAGTAAAGCTCACCTGTGACTTTGAATTTCATAGCACATGAATTCACCCCTCAGCAAGCCCCTGACAGTGCCTGGACTTTCTTTCCTGCGGAGAAAGTTCCTCTCACCTTTTGCACTCTTTTATCCCTTTTTAACCCTTTTTTTACCCTTTCATAAAGGATATTATTTTAAGATTTGAAATTATTTAACTTTCAGGTAAAACACATACACTTCTATATCACCATATTGCATAGGAGTATTAAATATTCTTATTACTCCCCTTTCACATCTCTTACATTTTTTCTTTCCCTCATCTTCCTGTATGGAATCTTTTCTAGTCAGGATTCTCATATGAATTTCGTACCTGAATTCAGCTTGCTTTCAAAAGAAAAGTGGATGTAAAAATCATGTCAAGGGCTGATGTACAACATAACAAACACTCTCTGCTTTTAATAATTTGCATTTGGAATCTGGCTAATAGGTGGTTTGGGAATAAGAATAAAAAGCAAGAGTTTACTTCTTTAGTTTCTTTTTGAATTAGAATCTTCTTCCCAGGTCAGCATTTGGTTCTGGGGGGGGTTCT
The DNA here is from genome assembly GCF_014805655.1 of Passer montanus. Lineage (NCBI taxonomy): Eukaryota > Metazoa > Chordata > Aves > Passeriformes > Passeridae > Passer > Passer montanus. The sequence goes on from NW_024369818.1 coordinate 4,266,773, forward strand.
CCAGTACTTCCATCCCTGGAACAGCAGCTGAGGCACCATTCTTGGTGTAACCCCACCAAAACCCCACTGCCCATCCCACAAAAGCAGCGACCTCAGACCCTCAGGAAAGGCACATCCCAGCGTGTCCCGAGGGCTGGAGCTCAGACAGTCACATTTCCCTGGGTTTCCTGGGGCAGCAGAGCTGCTCTGCAGGTAAACCCTGCCCAGTGTGAATTCCTGAGCTTTCCTGGCAGGTTTCTCCAGGAAAGATTTCTCCTGTTCCCACGGCCCACCCTGCAGGGATGGACTGCAGATCCTGCTGAGGCTGCCTGGGAGAAATGGGTCATGGACTTGGGCACTGCCCACTGCCAACCAGAAATCAATCCAGAAATCCATGCCCAGAAAAAAATCAATGTTCATTGACACGGCCCAGGCAGGGCAAGAGCAGGGCAGGGACAGGAGCAGAGACCCAGATCCACTGGGAGCACACCAGGATGGACAGAGGGAGGGACAGAGGGACAGAGCAAAGTGCTGATGGTGCCTCCCCTCCACAGGTGGGATTTTAAGACCAGGTTGTTGGAATTGGTTCTTCCCTGATATTTTTTTCCATTAAAAATGTTAAAAATAAAATTCAAGTATTTATATTTATGAATGCACAAACAGAGCTTGTGCTCTGCACCCTGCCCATATTTCCAACACACATTTAAGAGGGCTGCCTGGAGCTCTGTTTTACCTGCCCATAAACTGTATTAAATTTGTAATGCAATTCAGTGAATCAGGGGCAAAATTACATGTTCCATAAGACATTCTGATTTTAGTAATTTCCTATGTGTTAACTCCTGTTTAGTGGCATAAACAAAGTAGAGATAATTTTTATCCCCTTTAAAAATTACATTTAAAATAAGATATTTCCTCGGGTTTTTGGACTAGCTGTTCTAAAAATCCATATCAGTGAGCAATTCCGAGTCACGATTTTTTCTGGCCAGCAGTCAGACATTAGTGCAACAATCTATTAATTTTTCAAGAGTTAGCACAGAACAAGAATACAATAGTGATATTTTAGAAATGTATTTCAGCTCATAAAGGCAGCATCAGCTCTCCTCTCATTCAATTATTGCCATTATTTAAAATAATTAAAGTGAGATTCTTAATAATGCTTTTCGATTACATGGATCCAAATCCTAATAAATGAGTGCAGATTTAAAATAGATTTTCTACTGAGTCTGGTAAGACTTTTCTGTGATCCTGCAAGAATTGAAGAAGATGATGTACAGAGAGCCAAGGGGAATGTCAGAGGTAGGAGAACACCCCCAGGAGCAGAGCTGCAGGCAGCAGAAAAGCACACAGAACAGGCAGGGAGAGAAACATTTAGAAGCAGGAAAAAAAAGAAAAAGGCATTTTAGAGCCAGAGTGAGAAAGGAAGAGAAAGGGCAGAAAGGCAGGAGGCAAAATAAATGATACCAGAAGCTGGAAAATCCCCATCCTGCCTCAAAAGGAAAAGTAAGGTCAGGAGACAGCACAGCGAGAGCTGCACCATTGACCAGCAGCAAGAGGTACATTCCCTGTGCTTAAAAAAGAAAAAAAATCACAATAAAAGAGTCAGCAGGGTCCTCCTCGGGGACACGCTGGCCTGAAGGGAGATGTTTAATTACTTGTGTCCCTGTGTCCCAAGGGCTCTGCTGGCTCCTGGGTGTCCAGGGAAAGCTCCTGGCTTTGGGGTCAGGGGTTCCCAAAAGGCCCTGGCTGCTGGGGTCTGCAGCACACACCTGCCCCTAAAGCATTCCCTGCTCTGGCAGACTTGCTTCATTTGGGGGGCAGATCTCAAGAAACACCGCGGGTATTTTGTCATTTGAGGTACAGGAAAGAAGATTAATAGTAAGAGGTACTTAAAAATGTTTTTTTCCACAGATCAAGTGCATTTTACCTCACTTTTTTCCTATCTTAATTCTAAATGCCAGTTTCCCTCTTGAAAACAATTTCTCTTTATCGAATTCCCAGAGGACAACCCAGTTATTCAAAAGCAGACTCCTGATAAAGAAGTAGAATACTATGATTGTCACATGTTATTTATCTATGTAATTTTATTGTTTTGTGTTTTAATATTTTCAATATTCTTTCACCTGTCCACCTACAAGAAGTATAACCTATAAGTTATTTTGTTTTTAGAATTAAGTTAATACATCACATTTTATTAGCTGGTAGGAATAAAATAGCCGAGGAAAAAAGAATTTTTTGATATCAAATATTTTGTTAAGAGGTTAACTGAATTAGTAACCCAGTAATTAATAATATGAACAGATAATGCTCTTCCAAGAGCTTGTAGGTTGCTGAAAAAACCCAAACCCAACTTTTAGCCAACACACGTGTCTGTAGTTTTGATAAAGTCAATTTTACCACTCCAGTCTCATCTTAAAGCTCATTTTAAACAATCTTCCAGTCTAATTAGCATTACCTTCTGGCTGTGCAGTACCATCCCTCTGAACGCTGGCATGGTTAAACCACTCAGGTCTGCTTGGTTCAGTGCAGTGTGGCAAATGTCAGTGAAATACGAGGGCATATGGCACATCATTACAGAACCATATGGATGCCAGGAGTGATAGTCAGCAGCATTGGAATGCAGGACCAAGAAAGTCAGAGGAAAAGAAATCAAAGACCATCAGACATAATCATTAAATGGATAAATATAGTTTCTGTGCAGCTGAGAGAAGCCAGGACATGTCTGTCCTTTACAGAACAAAGGCTGCTTGAGCGTGTGGCCGTAGAGGAATCTCTACATTATTTTTGGTTTGGTTGGTAAATTTATAAATGCAGCTGATCAAGGTGAGTGATGCAAGGAGGCACTTACCAACGCACAGAGCAGATCAACTGCCTCCAGGATCAGCTCCTGGTGGCCAATGCGAGTCACCCCCAGCTCCTCCAGCTCCTGGTGAGTGATGTGCAGCAGCTGCTCCCCGTTGATCTTCTCTCTCTCAAAGTTTTTGATGTATTGTTGGAGGCAATCATCGAGGCCTGGTTAGAAAAGCCAACAGCACAGATTCAGAGAGAGGAGAGAAACCCAATGAAACAGATCTGTAGCTCAGAAATACAGAAATTTCTTGGGAGTGCAAGTGCACTTCCTTGTTTGGGGCTGTCATGGAAAGTGTGCAATGAAAATTAAAATTTAACTTACATAACCCAGCACATGCTGCTAAAGAGAGAAGTTTATATTACTGGTGTTATTTTCAACATTCTTAAACATTTTAATAGTAATTCAAAACCTTCATGGAGACAAAGGAAGGACAAAGCAGCACAGAGAGGGACATTATAAAAAACCTTTTTCTCGTGATGTCACAAAGACCTAAATATAAGTTTATCTTATGATTAGGAACAAATTCTTCCTGTAACTCTTCCAGGACTCTTCAAGGTCATAGAGTTTGGCTGTCCCTGATCAGGAAGAGCTTTTCAGGCTCAGTACCTACCCACACTGACTCTGCTACACCCACTGCCAATTCTCACCCCAGATTATCCAGATTTCTGAATCCAAACAACACAAAAATGGTTTTGGTACAACACCTCCAAGAATACAATTTCACCCATGCACAAGGAATTGTTCCATTTAACCCTGAAACTTGATAGGGTGAGAATAACAGATTATTTTGTTTCTCAGACCAGAGGAGAAACTGATTAACGATGCTGAAAGATTTTTTTTCTTCCTCCAAATCTGTTTCTAAACCACACATGCCTTGAATTTCCAGCCAGAACAATGAGTTGAACACAGGGATCTACTTCTGAAAGCTACACGAGGTCTCTCAGAGGTCCCTCAAGGACTGTCAGATTCAACAAAATCGTGATGTGCACATGATTTTCTAGAGACCTACAAAATGTACCTTCAGTAACTTCATCTACCAAGGGAAGCAAAGCACTCATTCTCAGTTATTTGCCCTGCAGTGATGCAGGTAAATCCAAAATCCATAAAATTACAGAGATCCAGAATTAACCAACTTGGGCATTTATGACAGAGCTTGGAAATGTTATTTCTGCACACAGCCATTATCAAACAGACATTGAGTTTGCAGAGTGCCTGAGAAAAAGAGTTCTGACACCTTGTATGGGTGTGCTGGGTGTCCCCCAATTACTTTACACCCCAATTAACACAGCTCATTTGGGACAAAAGGACTGTGATGACAATGGAATGGAACAAACCAAAGTGTTTGTCCTCAGTAAGTACAAGGGGATACATTGCAGTTTCATTTAATTAACTCTTCTTTCAACACGATCCAATTATGTGCTCTGTAAACTGATAGTCCTAAGTTACATTATAGATAAAAGCTCATTTACCAAGTCAAGTGCACAGCTTTATATTCACTTACACCTATGTCCCATACAAAGCCAGTTCAGTGATAAAAATGTCATATTTTATGGTGTAATTCAAAAGTATGAGGTAGTTTGGGAGATTTTTAAAGCTCAAGTCAGCAGTCTGTAACTAATACCTAAAGCTTGTCTCCATTCTAGAATGGTCTGCAAATAGGAAACAACTTCTTTGCATCTGTTCATTATTTTTAATGATCTCATGAGTGATTTTACATAAGTATAGTTTAGTTCAATTGGCTGAGTCACTGCAAATCCTCTGTTTATTATTTAACATTTTCAGCTCCAAGCTGTTGCACATTTCTGTTCCCTTTTGCTCAAGAACAATTCTTAAAACCATTTTAGAGCAAAAATTCCAAACCCCACAGCTCCCAGATTTGCTTTTAGTGGACATTGCCCCAAAACTCAGAAAAAAAAGTCACAAAACTGCTACCAGACAATAAATTATGCAATATAAATTAAGCAAATTAATTAAAAAAACTTAGGATCAGTGGCCCCAACAAGCATTTGTAGCATTAAGAGAGATTTAGGAAAACCCAAGTGAATGCGCCACGCTGCGAGAAGTGTGCAGTCAGATGTATTAAACCTGCCTTTGTGCCAGGGAGAATGTATGACAGCAGAGCAAAATATCAAATTTGTATTATTTGTGCTGCTCTGTAATAGCTCCCCAGGGCACCTTTACAAGGCATTTACTTACTGGTGCAAACAGTGTGGCAGTTGACAAGAGAATATAGAAATATATCATTAAAGGGCCAGGCTGTCTCACAGAATGACAGCACTTAATAAATACACTCCAAAACAGAGAGATTTGCCCACTGCTCTCTGCTTTTCTCTCTCTCTGGCAGCCAGCTACTGAAATGTGAAACATTCCAAAGCAGGAATTCAGCATCAGGAAAATCTTCCTTATTGTCAGGACCCCAATTGTTTTTACATGAAAACATCCCAGATGAAATTAGAAAGGGCACAGAACGAGCTCGTGTTGACTCACCCAAACCAAATGAAATATTTATTTCCTCAAGCCTCTCAGGTCTCATTAGTGCTCTTTATGCATTTTCCCCCAACACCATTTCTGTTTACAGATAAGTATTAAAGCAGTTCAGATTCATAACTGAAGAAGGAAGGGGCTTTAGCTCTGCTTAGATAAATAAATAAAATTAACCCACTGGTCCCAAGATACACAACATCAGTGTCAGGCAAGAAACACAGAAATTTGCAGTTCTCTTGCTGCACATTCTTATTTTGTGTGCATTTTGTAACAAATCAACATCTCCTTCAGAGTACAATAAAATGATTGAAGGAAAATTGTTTAAACATGAATGCTTTACTTTCAAGCCAAGGCTTAACGCCCGTGATGAGAAAATTACGGTTGGGGGTTGGAGAAGTTTTATTCTCCAACCCAGATGGGCTCAAGGAGTTAACTCACTTTAACAGAAAATCAATGAAGGTTGAAGACATTTACTAATCTCTCAGTGTGATTTGAGAGGACAAGAAAAAAGGAGTTATCCATCAGCCCAAGTGCTGACTGAGTCGGCTGGGAAGCAGCTCTGGCTGAACATTGCCTTAAAAGCTGTATAAACCCTTGTGCTCAGAAAATGGCCTTGTAGAGGGAAATCAGGGAAAACACCCCATAAACCACATCCACCTGAAAACTCTGACATTTTCCTGCTCTATGGTTCAATTCCATGATCTCAAAGGTCTGTTCCAACCTAAAAAAATTCTATGATTCCATAGTCTTTCTTTCCATTTTTAAGCTAAAAAAAAAATCATATTGAATCCACGTGGACTAGGAAAACTTTATCTCCATATTCAAAGAGCAGGGGAAAAGGAAGCAACTCTGATATCTTGACTGCAAACTGTATTTTTGCAATAGAGCATCTAAAATCAAAGTCAAGGAAATATGAATAAAAAGGAGGTAGAAAATAGAAAATTGTTAGGGAGAAAGGGCAGGAAAAGAAGAGCCAGTCAGCCTGAAAATGTTTATTTTTAGAAATGCATAATTAAGAAAAAGGAATAATTGAGACAGAAAAAAAGCAAAGCCTTAAAAATATCTCTAAATCTGATTTAGGTAGTAACTCAAAGCAAACATTACAGAAGAGATGCCACATATTGTGGGCAATAAGGTTCACTGAGATTAAAATGAATCTTTCCATCCGTGTCAACAAATGGCAGGTTTGGTTTCCATTAAAAGCACAAACATTGCTGTGTTATGTAAACATCTGTCCCTTCCCCTCCACTGTTGGACAGAAATATTGAAAATATTACCATTATTTATAAAAATATCTGTCCCTTCCCCTCTGCCATGGGACAAAGATAGTGAAAATATTACCATTTCTGAAAAAATGACTATAAAATGAATGAAGGGAAAGCCCAAGTTGTTGCCTTTTGTGCAGGAATGCTGCAGCCAGGACAGCTCTCAGAGGAGAACTGCAGGAGCAACAACCCTGTCAGTGTGATCCATCCCAGAAGGAATTCCTAAGTTTAAAATCTGTAATTTCCAATTTTTCATAGATCTCTCCATCACTTCCATGCACAGACTTGCTTTCCTTTTTTCCTATATTTTAACAGTTTTTTGCAACTTACTGAAAACTACGCTGGTTTTTTAATCTCTCCTAAAGAATTCCTGCCCAAATGATGAGAATTCCCAGGGGAAAACGCAGCAGCTGGCTGGAGCAAAGCCTGGCTGTGAAAGGAGGGAGCAGGGCAGGGCAGGGCAGGTCCTGCCAGCTCTGCCTGGCACAGACACAGCAGCTGCCACAGGGGCACTCCCTGGCACACGAGGGGATGCAAAACCAGCCCCTCTGGTAGGAAAATGCAGCGTTGCTTTTAGGTTTTAGGGTAAAAAAGAAGGAAATCAGCTCGGTGGGAATGCATTGACCACTGGCTTCAGTCCTGCTGCAAGAGGGGTGAGATCCTCTCTCTGAATGAGGGTCTGACAAAGTATTCAGTGGTTTTCCTGATCAGAACCATATCTAGAAATTAAAAGCACTCAGCATGCCACTAAACTCCCATTTGCATAAAGGCCTATAAATAAATGTAATATAGAATCTGAATATAATAGAGAATCTGAATATAATATAGAATCTGAGGTAGAACTGTCTGTGGGACCTGGATCCAAAGGACAAAAGCTGAAAGTCGATGGGATGAACTGTTTGCTCAGAAGAATTACACTTTGGCCTGCCAAGACAAATTAATAACCTATTAATGTGCTTCATTCGACTATTAAAAGCTGGAAAACAACACTGTCTCTGCTCTTGCAGAATGGTGACTTGTGAAAAATCAACAGATCGAAGTGAAACAGGGACAAATATCAATTTGCAAATGTGGTGCTGTTGTTTCTGGACTTGCAAGTCCAGAAAATCAGCTTTTCCCTCATAGAAAATGTAAAATCTCTCACTACTGTGCTGGAAATTCTCAGATTAGTTGGGGAAGGCAGCATGAACTTCTGCTCCTGTCACAACCTTCAGTTTATATACGCAGATCTGCTTAAATACATCCAGCATTTAACAGCTCAGTCCGAGTGTAATTTTTACAGAAAGCAAAAAAAAGTTGGGTTTGGTTTTTGGTTTTTTGTTGTTTTTGTTTTTGTTTTTTTTTTTTTAAGAATAAGAGATTCCTTGCATGTAAAGCAATATTCAGCATCTAGCTGGAAAGATCTGGAAGGAATTGACTGGCTGGCTGAGAGACTGGAGTGAATTCATGCCTTTTCCTAAATGCAATTTTATTGAATACACACATCAATTCAGCCGTGTTCTTGATCAAAACCCCTTTGATTTATTACCCTGGGCTCAGGCACAGTGGAGCCTTTCCAATTCTTATGTAACTTGTAACAAGGAAAATCATCAGGTGGGTATTTTTGCCAGTGACGTTCAAAAGCTTTTTAAGAATTATTCAGTCCAAATAAAGAAAATGCATAATCCTCGGGGCCATGTTCACACTAAGCTGACTCTCAAATACCAGATATTTGTTCTTAAGCTCTTCAGGAGGCAAAATCAAAACTATTTAGAGCATCAAGAGAAAAGGATCTTCATACTATCATAATTCAGAAAGAGACAGATGGAACATGTTTGAAAACACTGGAAAACACCAAGCTTCGAATATTTCAGGCCTCAACTTTCTTAAAATTCAGAGTATATTTGAAATCTAAGGATTGCAGTATTTTGCATCTTTAAGCCTACATGTCACAAACCCGACCTAGAGAAATACAGTAGCCAGATGACAGAATTTCACCCAAAAAAGTACATTTAAAATCGCAAGATACATCAGAAATTCACCAACACAGAGAAGGAAAAAAAAATTCCAATTGTTCTGAAAAATAGAACGCCTCAGTTCTGGCTTTATGTGACCTTTGAATGCTTGACTGTGCACGTAGAATGTGTTTAAATGTTGCTTCCCGGCTGAGTTTCCTCTGCGTCACTCCGATATTCACAGGGATACAGATGGATGTTTTAGATGCAAATACAGGCAGACTTGTGCTGCCTGAATTTACAGATCCTCATCTGCATGAACAGGAACTGGGGCGGGATGAGCACTCGGAATTAATGCTTCCCAGGCACCAACTGACACCAAAAGTGTTGGCTTCCATTCCAGGCTGCAGCGTGGGTGGAAGTGCACTGGGCACAAACTCTTCCACTGGGGTCAGGCCACTGCTCCAGGCTGGGCAGCCCACGAGGTGCTTCCCTTGCTCCATTCTTCTCTCCTGAGAGAGCCAGAATCCACAGGAGCACGGGGCTCTGCCCGGTCCAAGCCCTCTGCAGACACTCTCAGCTCCAGGATCCAGCTGGGCTCTCGACAGCTGGAGCAGTTCTGCATTTCTGGCCCTTCATTCCTGCTCCTCATCCTCCCCATCCTCATCCTGCAGCTGTCCCTGGCTCAACAGTGCCAGCCACAAGAACCCTCTCCCCCTCTCAGCACAAAATTCTGGGGATTCTTCCCCTAAAAAACCCCTGTATATCTTCAACTCCCTTCATTCACTGCTGACTTTCATTTACCCCTATTCCATTTTTTCTCCTTCCATGCTGCCTCTATTCTTTTATTTTCCCTATGTGTATTTATTTCCCCTGTAACCAGCAGGGAAGCAGATCAGGGTGAGCACGAGCTGGAGACTTCCAACCTTGCTCCTCTTCTCTCCCCAGACCAGGTCAGAGCTTCACTCACAGATCCCACTCACAAAGGAACGAACTCCTCAGGGAACAGAAAAATCCACAGCAAGTTCCTGAGTGCCCTTGTAATTCCCCTCCAAAGTGTCCTCCTCTAAATCAGGACAAACATCACTGTCCCCTCACCACAGTGCATGTCTCAGACACAGACCAGCCTCCCAAATTCTACCCCATAAGCAAAACCAGTGGGAATGCTACTTCACCCCTGTAACTTCATTTGTCCTTAGTATGTCTGAAGCAAGGGGCTTTCCCATAATCTCAGTGCCTATGAGTCCAAGATCTTTCCAACAGCAATTTTCCAAGACAACTGTATTTTCAAGACACAAGCTGGGCCCGAATGATCAATATTTTAAGAGTTCACAGCAGCTGAGAAGGTTCTGTAAGGGGATGTGTCAAGCAATATTAATAGCAAACGAACAAACTGCTGAACTAATAAAATTTAATTTAATGCTATGCCATCACCTTTAAATTGACATTCATATATATGAAGTAAATGACTTTATATAGCTCTGCCTTCATTACCTATGAATGAATAATAGGAAGTGAAGCCATTCTAACTTTGTCCTCAACATCTGACAGGTGTCGTGGAGCTGTGGGATTACCACGGAAGTAATAAACAGCATTTTCAGGAAGCTTGCTGGAACCAGACCTGACCACAAAGAGGTTTCTGGAAGAGAAGTGTCATGCAGAGAGAATGGATCACATTTTCAGGCCCAAGTGTGTGCTCCTTGCTGCCACATTTCCCAACAATTTAACCTCGAGATCTGTCACTGATACTGTTACTGAGGAACTTCCCATAAAAGTGACAAAATACAGAAGCATCTTAATTAGCTCTGTGTGCTAATGAAAATCAACATCTTTCCTTAGCTTCATTAATTTTCTCCTTGATGAAGATATAATCAGAGCCAGAGCCCCCAGTCATTCCTGAGGGATGACCTGGCAGTGCTCACAAGCCTCCAGGTTCAGACGTCCCATGTAATTAATTAAATTATTCCACATTCCAGAGTGTCTGAGCTGAGGACATGGGACCCTGAATTTGTTACATTTATTTTGAAAGAGAAATGCTTTGGCCCAGTGCAAGGCAAGTGCTTCTGTTTGCTGCACTGGACTATGTAAACACAGCTTTATTTTTTTTGAGTCAGTGTTTGATGGGAACCTGTCCTGACAGAAGTGCTGGTTCCAGCACAAACTACTGGAATACGTGTCAAAATTTAACAAAACTTTTAAAACCAACTAAAAAGACAATACAAAATATTTTTGGACTTGTGAATCTATCTAGAAGAATCTTCATGATTTATTCTCAAACCAAAATGCAGAATTAGCACAATTAAACTCCTAAATCTCTTTGTGCAGTCACAAAAAATCTGTGTCAGAATAATTCAAGTGATAAACATCTCTGGGATCAGTAAGAACACTGAGAAGATCTAACAGAAAATAACATCCACGCTTGTACACAAGGCATTGCATTGCCTACAAGTGGAGAATTGATGTGCTCAGGGTTCACATTCCTCCTGTGTTCTCCTCTGCCTGGGTTGGAGAGCAGGGGCAGGGGAGACTTTTCCAGCCCTCTCCTTCCCAGAGAGTGTTTTTATTAACACCATTAACATGCTGCCAAAGATGGCAGAGGGGAAAAACCTCTCACTGTAACAAAACAAAAAAAACGCCACCCAAAACCACCAGGAAAAAGGAACAATTCTTAGGCAGAGAGTAAAATATTAGGGAATCAGTATTTCCTTCACTAGAGCCTGAGCACATTGAGGTGAGTTTATTCCAGACAGTTTCCACTTCAGAAAGGTTAACAAGTCTAATAAGGAAGGAGCAGCATTAACCATGTCTCATCTACAAGCACTGATCTTAAAAGCAAAAGTACAAGAACAAATAAATATAACTGAAAGCTGCTTCCTCCACGCTTCTGAGGATTTATCCACCTTGTACTGCGCACAGGAAAGTCTTAATCACAGATTGACCTTCAAAACACGACTTTGGTATCACACAAATTCAAACAAAACCCTCACGCCAAGGAAGTTCCTGTACAAGTACTACAGGGATATGCCCCATTTGTCCCTGTCTGAAATGTGGAGAGAAAAATTACTGAAGAGTGAGATAACGAGCCTGTCTGAGCTAATCAATAGAGAGGAGGTAACCTGTCAGACAAAATTCATGTAATAGCAAGACAGACATTTAAAGTTCTGTGAAATGAGTCCTGCCCTAAAAGTATCTCTGATCACTTTGCAACGGGGCTGCACATTAAATTCAGTTCATCATCATATCAAACCCCATCCAGGCACAGGGTCACAGATGCCTCAGAACAGCGACTTCCCAGACAGAATATGTCTAAAAAACTGAAATTTTATGAGCCACATCTACAACTGTTCTACAGAATGTTCTCAGTCAATCAAACTCATGTGGGACAGGCAGAATCCCTGGGTCACATCCTCCCCCCACAAGTGCTAAGGCTTCCAGAGCTGATGGGGATAAAGAACTGACAGAGGAGAATAAAAAAAAAGTGCTACAGATGTTTCAGTGCCAAAATACATTAATTCTTGTTTTGACTTCACTGACATATTTTACTAAAAATCTTAGATATCAAAAGAACATCCAAATCCAGCGTAGGCGTCTGGAGTGAAAAGCCCAAACAAATCAGATTTCTGCTCAACCCAATTTCTTCAGCAGCCACGAGTCCATGACCTAATTCATGAGTCAGAGTTTAGACACCTGCAAGATGCAAATTCCCAAAGTAGAAGGTGGCCTTGGCAACTTACACGGTTCTTCACAGAGAAGTCAAAAATCAGATTGCTGCAAGAAGTAAAGGAAAGGGGGAGCATTTGATCTCTTCTCAGGGATATTCAGGAGCTTTGGTGATGGCTGTGGATCAGTTGATCTGAGGTTTCACCCACACCTCTCCTGCTCCTTTTTCTCCAAGGATGCCACACACAGCACTGCAGCTCCTGTTTGTGTCATCCTGTTGACTCTGTAAATCTGAATGATCTTAAATGAGGCTCTTTCCTTCAGCAGTTTGCAGGAATTAGCTCTAGCAGTCAGTGGGGAGCTCAGTTAAAAGTCAGGTTGTTGGCAGGAATTGTCAATTAAGGCAATTCCCAAACTAGGAATCCATATTTTTATCAATAGGAAATGCACAAAACTAACAAAAGCAGGCACATGGGAAGAAACGACAGAAGAAAAACTCATCAGCCTGTAAATCCTCCTGAAGAAGCTTTTCCCTTTCTGACATTTCCCCATTTTTATTCCATGTTTCTGTTCCATGTTTGATACCAGACAAATTTATTATGGTTGTTATTGAACAAAATGAAAGCTAGAAATTTTTATTCACTACCACTTTGCATGCAGTGCCAGATTAAGATAGATTAAGTCTCTGGCTTCAACTACATGATGAAATATATTACTACATCTTAAATCACTATTATTTTGTGGTTTAATTCTGAATTCTAAATGTTTTGCTATTTGATCTGGACATAGTTTATCCAAGATTAAATACTTCTGTGGAGTAACATGAAACAAGCAAGAATCTTATCATATCTAAAGAACTACATAGCCTAAAGTCCATGAATAAAATATGATTACAACTCAACATATAAGAAAAATCCCTCCAGCAAAGCAATAACTCAGTTAAAAAAAAAAAAAAAGTAAAAATCAAGTGATTACAAAACATTGCAAGGCCATAGGATGTCACTCACTCATATGTTTGAAATAAGACTAAGATGATTAAATCTTTGACGTGCCAGCATGCAAAAAAGGGACATAGGGCAGGCCTAGTGCTTGAATTCCAATTTCTCTGACAAGGAATCACCAGGCTGGATGAACTTCAGAGTTCCCAAGTACCATTCCTGGTTATTTTTTATGCTCTCCACAGGTAAAGAGTTAAAGCTATTCTTTCAAGTCATCAGGCAAGGAGTGAGATACCCAACAGTAACATGTCAGTGTGTGTGCTGTCCATAAACCCTCTAAACAGAGCTGCTGGGGAAAAGGTAAATGCAATAACTGTAAAAATACTCTATTGAGCAGGATACATCAATTCTGTGTCAGCAAAAGCAGCACAATATGAAATAATGTTTCTGGGGACATTCCCCATGGCTTCTTTTGCACTTCCCTCACAGCCATTCCCAGTAAAGCCTCAAAAAAGGAAATTCTCCTCTGGTTTATTTTTCATATGAGTCAGAGAACAGAACATGAAGGACAGGAGAGGTGAGTTGGCTCCTTAAGCTCACTGAGCAAGTGTTTTGCTCTAACAGGATCAAGCCAAGTGTAACACACAAACAATGAGTTACTGGGAAAGGTGAGCATACAAACTACAGGTTCCTGTAAAAAAGAGATGCAATGAGAAAAAAGCAGGAAAAGCAAGACTGAGGTAGTCCAAAAAGGTCAAACTCTTGACTTTCATATTTATGAAACATTTTTTCTTGAAGTTGTGTGATTAGCTTTTTCTAAGTGCCATTTTCCTGAACTTTTAGAAATATCATACGAAACAAAGACAACCTCAACCTAAGAAATTAAGATATTATTAATTGCTCCATTAAAATGCATTGTGCCACCTATTGCTGCAATTTCTTCTTCCTGGAACACTACTTGGTAAATTAAAATGTAAATTTGGCCATTTCAATCACACTCAGCACATATGGAAACACTCAGTGCATCCAGGATCCACGAGGTTTTCTATCCAACATTTAAATATTAGGAAAAGCAAAAATGGAATTGAAAAAAAAAAACCCTTGAAAAGTTCTTCTGTGAGGGTTGTAATAGCTATAATTTATAAAGGAAGTGTTGCCATTTATAACCAAGTGTTCCATCCCATAGGGTTCTCTGCACTTCCCAGGGCTGGATCCCACCCAAAGAGCAGCAAAGAGCAGATGGAGCTGGGGTCTAAACCCACAGATACAGCACAATACATTTTTCATATATTTGTAATCCTGCAATTCTTTAATGAATAAACTCCATATAGAGTGTTAGCTACTGTCTTCCCATTTTGGTCAGACACAACAATTCCTCTCCAGGCCTGGTAATCTGATTCCTCAGGCCCCAAGAAATGTAAAAAAAAAAAAAAAAAAAGTGAGTTGAGGGGGAGCAAATTTGGGGTAAATGACTTCATTACCTGAAGCTTTAATTGGAACATTAATCCCCAACATGCAAATGGACCAAACTTAGAAAAGTGTGGGTTCCCACTGTGGCTCTGGGTGGATCTGGGAGCCAAACACCCACCCCACAAACGACCCCAAACCCAACCCAATCCCAGCTCCAGACATTCCCAACCTCAGCCCAAAAACGCAAAAGCAGCACAGGGAAAGAATTATGGAAATGGATTCACTTGTGTGAAATCATTTCAGGTTGCATTAATCACATCGCACAGTCTTAATTGGTCTCTTTTAAAAATTAAAGGTTAAGTGCATTATTTCCCTGAAGTGAGCACAAACTATTGATTACCTTCAATCTGAAAATTAATTCAGTTATTTCATATATTTTACATATATTAAGATTCCCCTTTTAAAAGCTTTGAAGAGATCTACTTTAGATAAGACATCTCTACCACATATCCCTCCCTGGTTCATGGCCTCTGTAATTAAGAATTTAAAGGACTTCAGAAACAAAAAGTTGTCAATTTTATCTTAAACACAGCAGCTGTTTAAGATTGAATTTGGACTTTTCCTTTGCTATCCTTTTATCAACAACAAGTTACATTCCCAAATGTAGTTTAAGTGACTTGATAATGTAGACAAATTGACAATACTATTCAGTGTTTCTTTTCCCTAAAAATATATCAGTGGGACTGGAAAAATTCAAATTATGACCTTTAACATACATCTAACCATGTTGTTTGCTCCCTGTGAGCAATTTCCAGATTCTAACTTAAAAGAAAAAAAAAAGGTGCTCACAAAACTGCTAAAAGTCATTTACAAAACTTGAATGTCCTTGACTTACTTTAGTCATTTTCAGGGACAGAATGAAAAATTAGTATTTCCTCTAGAGGGCTTCAGGATCTGTATTATTTCCCGAGTCAGAGTTATACTGCACTGAGTGGCTGCACTAGAGAGGGTCACAGAGGCTCCCTGCTGCTCTCATTCCTCTGCTTTGGGCAAAAATCCTCACAATTAGTGCAGTGCAGAGGTCAGGCCCTGATGGCCCCTCTGTGATTTGTGTCCTCACTTCCCCGTGCTGCTGTGAGAATCCAGAACTGATGGTTAAGTGATTATTGTTACTAGAAATGCTGAAGTTAATCAATTTGCGCTTTGTTTTCTTGCAATTTTGCTCCCTATGAGAACCAGTACTTTCTTTCAAGTCTATCTTAGTGCCATACAAATATTAATTCAAAATTTAACAGATCTAAAGCAATGGACATATGAAAACTCATACATCAAATAAATGTTGTTGATGATGATGATATTATTTTTAATTTTTCTTTAAGACTGTATTGTGGTAATCCTGCTAACCAAGTTTCTGACACAGAATTTATATACTAATATAAAATTTAATTAAAATATAGGACTTCAGACCTAATCACTTTACTATCTCCATGTCTGCCACCAGAAATCCAAGGCTTGATCAGCCAAGATATTCTGCTCCACATTCTGTCATTTCCCTCTGTTTTTGTACAAAACTTTGTGCTTTCTATGTCTACCTTACTCCTGAGCCATTGTTATTCAGCAGCTCCTACTTCTGAGGTTAAATCCTTGAGAGTTACAGGAAATCTTTTTAGGATGCATCTCAAGAAGGGTTTGGACAATGCTCTCAGGCACAGGGTGGGATTTTGGGGATGGTCCTGTGACCCTTCAGGAGCTGACCCTGGTGGGTCCCTTCCAACTTGACATATTCTGTGATTGTTTAATTTCATAACTGAAACAGCTGCCAGCCTGTACAGCTCTCCAAACCAAGCACATTTTCTTTTAAAATAGAAGTTTAATTAGATTTATCTCCAGTTTGATGCTTGTCAGATAATTGGAATCTGTGGAAATCACAACTAAAGTCCCCACCCAAAGATCTCCCCTTCCGTGGAAAGGACTACTGGACACAAAGATAACAAAAAAATTTTGTTATGAATTCTGGTGTGATTTTGGAGGCTCCTCTCTGTGGTACCAGCCATTATTTAATACAGGAAGCACTGCAGTGATGATTTGTGAGAGCGTGGCCTTGATTCAACCAAGAACTTAAGTGCCTGCCTCACTTCTCTGTAAAATGCTAATCCTCCAATTGATTTCATGGGAATATTCACGATTCAAATCAAACTTAAGTGCTCTGCTGGAGCGTGGCCAGAGCACGCAGAGCAGTGCAGGGCTGAGCCCACGCTGCCCAAAGCTTTGGAGATGGTCCCATCCAATTTCACAGATCGAAATTCCTGTCTCTGGAAGGACACCCCACAGAAAATTTGTACCTCACTTAGAGCCTCCGCCATTTTGAAAAATCCCCTACAGGAATTAATGTCTCCCCTGATACTTCCTGGCACATGAGTGCCAATTTCCTCAATAAACATGATTTTTGTTAGTATATTTACATCTTCCAGAACTGACCAGTGCACCCCTCTCAATGTTTTTCCACTCTAGGAACTTGATGTGCTGTGGCTTAACACCTGCTTGTACAGAAGCTACATTCCTTGCAATTCTGGTAGGCTGCTGGTTAAAGACTTAAACACTAAAGAAAATTTCATATTCCCTCTCATAATCTATTCACTGTCTTCCTCTGTCATAGCCTTTGAATAGTACCTCAAGAGATTTGTTCCAAAAAATTGTCCATAAATATTAGTTTGCTCAGAAAAATACTGCATAACCTTTTAGGGACTCACAGCTTTTCAGTGGACTGAGGGGAAAAAAAAAATCACCAGGGGATAAAAATATGAGAACAGTGGTCACATTTCAAAGTGAAGTTACTGACCACAAAGAGATGATGAGAAAAAAACCCAGACCATGACTGATGGTTGGGTCAGCTCTGGAGACCTGGAGCCAGAGAGGAGCCAAGGGAGGTGCAGGTGTCCTGCTGGGCACTTTTCAGCCCAGGGACAGCAGTGCGAGACAGAGACATGAAAGAAATTCCTATTTCCATTTTTCCTGGACAAGTCTGTCTCAGCAAGGTCAGGTTGGTAAATACAGCGAGTCTGAACTGAAATCAAAGAGATTTGGCTCTACATATGGAAAGACAAAAGGTCAGAACAAGTTTCTTCTCCCAGGATTGCAGGAAAAATCCTTGGAGACCTGACTGATAACAGATGGTACTTCAATGGATGTTCTTTTCATCAGTTTTATGATTAAACAACTTCAAAAGGTGCTCAGCTGCCTCCACCTCCCCTTTCAGAGTCAGGAGGAGACAATTCTATCAGTTCCACTGGTTTAAAAATGAAGGGATCACCCATATTTGAACAAGCAATCCAGTGGTGGAGCTTATCAGAGGACAAATTTAAGGCATTTTCCCCTCCCTTTTTTGCAGCTATAAATGCCCAATCAAACTCCAAATTTTATTGAAATGGTCTTGTAAGGACTCTCTTTATGCCACTCCAGTTCTATTACAAAAATACCTTTTAAAAAGGGTGCTAAACAGGCTGAAAACGACCTGTAACGAGTTTATTTTGCATGTTGGGAAAATTTCACGTTTCTTTGTCAAACAGGTTGTTACATCTTGCTACTACAAAGTTGGCAATTGTGCCATATTTTGGATATACTGTGAACACATTTTGATTGGGTTCTGGCAGGCTCCCAGTTAAGCTGAATTACAATGAATGCCAAGAACACATTACAATTTCTCTCAGTAAACACGAGGCACAGCTCTCAGGCAAGCAGCCATATGCCATGTTCTCACACTCTTCTTTCTCAACCCAAAGAGCTGAATTTAGCTGTTGCTTACGAAAGAAAAGGGAAAAAAAGACAGTCAAAGGATCTCCTCTTATAAGTAAAAAAAGCTGAATTTGAGTCAGTGTTCAAATTCACTGACAGAGAATCAGGGAAGATTTTGACCTGTGTGGAATGGCTCCTGGAGAAAGAGAATTCCATTTCCAGGGCCTGGGGACAGCAGGGGTGTGGTGTCCCTGTGCTGACTGGAGCAGGGGGGTTTGGCTTCCATGGCCAGGGAATTCCATTTCCAGGGCCTGGGGACAGGGGACAGCAGGGCTGTGGTGTCCCTGTGCTGACTGGAGCAGGGGGGTTTGGCTTCCATGGCCAGGCAGGGATTCCAAAGCTGCTGCAAACACCACCAAATCCTGCTGGAGACACCAGGCCTGCCAGTCTGAGGAGGGGCTTCAGACTGCAGCAAAGCTCCTTTGAGATTATAGACATTTATTTTAGAGAGAATTTTAGAATTTTAGTTAAAAATGCACAAAGAAGAACCAGGCTGGGGAGAGGCAGAGTCAGAATTCAGAGTTCAGCCCTTGGTAAGGATCTCATTTCTCACAATAAATATGGATGTTGTTAATCTTTTTAAACCTCACTGAAATGACACCTCTCCTCTTTGAAGCCTGTCCAACAGAGAAAACACAATGGGAGAGACAAAATTCACCCAAAAAAGAAAAAAAAAGGGAATATTTTTGAGACCAGAGCACCTTCCACAGCTGCAATCACCCTCCTGCTGGAAAGGGTGGTGGTGCTGCTCTCCAGCTCTTGCCTGCATGTCCTGATGCACTTTCTCTGTTAGCAAAGCTCAGATCACATTATAATTCCCTATTTCACAGGTAGGAAAACTGAACCAAAGAGATGTAAAGCAATTTTCATCAAATCACACCAAAGAGCAGCAGGAGAACTAGAAATGGGCCCTGTGTCTGTTCACAGCTTTCATGTATGGGCTTAATTAACTGGGAAAAATTAGAAACTTCTCTAAGAAGAAATGAAGGGGAGCTCACACACTACCTGATCCTCCACCTAAATATTAATGGGCTCTGAGAGAATAAAGGGAAATTTATGACATGCACTTCGCCCTCTGTTTTTGGAAAAGAATCTCTCAATATTTGCAATAAGCACTGTTCAAGCCACATTTTCCTCTAATGCATTTCAGTTTGCAAGCGTTCATAATCAAAATAAATTCCAAGTACCGCAAATGAGACATGGAAAATTACATCCACTTGGTCTACCACATCTTTATCACATTCTTCATGCCAAAAAATTCAAATTACTCTGTATTATGTATTCACACATTCTGTTGCTTGCTCTTTAACTCCCCTTGTTTTCCCACACATCTCTTGTTCATTTTGCAAATGTTATCTTGTCTTTTTCAGTTTAATCCTCTGTACTCCCATTTCTTTATCTCAGTACCTCAGTTTGGAGAGCGACCCTTCTGCTTCTGCCATTTGCATCCTGCAACCTCAGCTCCATTCCTCCTTCCTAACCTGCAATTTCTGGTGCCATTTCCACTGAGGCTCAGCTGAGAGGCTGCTGAGAGCACAGTGATGATGCAGGCATGCTACAATTTGCAGTCCATCCCTCTGTGCAAGCCACTCCATCCCCTTCCAAACAATTTTAATTCCACTCCATGTATGCGCCGTTGCCATTTTTCTCTCCTCCCAAACAGCGTCAAAATTCATCCCCTCCACAGGCTTCATTGCCAAGCTGATAAACCAAAAATACATTTTACTACATATTTCTCCAAAATTTAGATGTGCATTAGCATAAGGTTTTTCCCAGCCCTTGTTTTTCAATAGCTTCAGCCCAAAGGGTTCTCAGAACTCTCCTACAGCCTTTTTTCTCCCACTGCAGAGGATCCCCAGGGCTCTGTGCCTCCACAGCCTCAACCTCTGATGGGTCTATGGAAGAGTCAGCTTCCAACTGCAGTAAGAAACAAATCTGAAACACTTCAGGAAGATGTACAACTGCAATATCTCATCATTACATGAAGCATCTCAGCATGGTTTCCATAACTGAAAGCCTGGACTACACCACGAGGAATTTGAATTTCTGTCTCATTCCACAGGCAAGGTGGGGATAAGGTTCTCCTGCAGCTGCAGTAGCTCTGAACCATCCACCTGGATGGAAAACAGCTCAGATTTTCACCCCCAGCTCCAGTGCAAACCCTGCCTTTCCAGAAGCACAGACAAGCTGATGTGAAACACCACTCTGCTGTGTTTTAGAGCATCACACCTCAGGTGAAAGACTCCTCATGGCAGGGGCATCCTCCAGAAAACTCCTGTTATTTCACCCTGCTCATCTCAGAGACACCAACTGCTAAAGATGTGAGCAAGGCCTGCTTGGAACTTTAAATTGTTTTCTTTGTCTGCTGCTGGATTTGCTGCTATACCTTAAAGGTAGAAATTGATTAAAATTTTCTTCAAATTTAGACTTGTCTGCCAGCTCCATTTTGTGAAGACTCACACACACAAATTGCTTTCCTCTTTCAGTCTCACTGTCCTTGTCCTTTAATTACTCAATCCTTTCTCATCTTAAGCAGCCTTTGCTTCCCTCTCTCTTTAAAAACATCAAGTCTCTCTGGGAATCCACCTCCAAACTCTTTATAGCTCCTCCACCACTTCACCTTCCAAGTCCCATGACGTTATTTTCCCTTTTCCCTGCCTTTTAAAAATTGCCTTCTTTCACATTCCACCCAAACTGCTCCCTTTCATTTCCATAGCCATAGCAGGCAGGGTGTGCTCATGAAACACATTAACAAGAAACTTAAAAGGCTGCATCAATAAAAAGGCTGAAATATTGTCTGAGGAGATCTGTGAGACTGAGAACTAGACCAGTAGGAAATGAATGAAATACAGAAATACAACAGGCCGTGCCATCTGGGGACTATTAACAGATTACTGCTACCGTGAGGAGAGTCATCAGTTCAGGGGAAAAAGATAAAGCAAAAAAAGAGGAGTGGAAAAGGGAAGAACCTGAGTACTCCAAGAGGACTCCTGACAGTGCAAAGAGGGGCTGGGAGGAAGGGAAATACAAAGCTCAAGTGAATTGGGAGATAAATTTTTCATATTTTAATTTACTCATACTAAAATTAATTAAAAATCTGTGGTGATTTCCTCCTTTTCTATTATAAATCTGTCAAAGTTTCCTTAATAATCAGTTTTATTGCTGCTAAGCAAAACCATTCTGCTCAGTTTTTGTCATGTATAAATGACTTGAGGCACATCCTACAAGCTGATTGTATTAATTATTTCATATTTTAAAAGTCTGGAGTGCCATACTGGATTGTCTTTTAAGCCAAACCTACAAGTCCACATGTTTTACCCTTATTCCAACTCTTCCTTCCCTAAAAACCACTACAACTAAAAGTAGCCAAAACAGAGGGAGAGATTCATCTTCCTCTCCCACCCACTGACACAAGAATTAGCTGCAGACTCATCTTGCTTAATTAATTTTTGTAAAAGCATGCAAAATTTCAAATAAGCTCTTAAAGGTCACAATCAAATCAGCAGAGCAGCCTTCTCCCAGCACCACTCAGAAAAATTAGTTCCCACTTCCAGGTATTTTATGCAAGGCATCCTGCTCCATCAGCATTTTTCAGCCCCTCATTTCCCAGAAAAAAAAAAATGTAAATCACAAGATTTAGATGTTCATATTGAGGGTGTTCTGATTTCAACTGCAACTCTGATTTCAAGATTTATCACAAATCAGTGGTTTTACATCAAGGAAACTTCCTTGAAAAAAAAAAAACCGAGGAGGAATAGTAGCAGTGATGGCAGAACCTTGAGTGTGACTGATCAACAGATCGACAAATCAGTGGTTTTACATCAAAGAAACTTCCTTAAAAAAAAAAAAAAAACGAGGAGGAATAGTAGCAGTGATGGCAGAACCTTGAGTGTGACTGATCAACAGATCTTTCTTTATGACAGACCCATACACAAGGAAAATAATAAAGTGGAGTTGTAGATAACAAGTGAGGGATCCCATAGGGACAGTTCTCTTTCCCTGCTACATCTGCTCCTACAAGCTTTCAGAAGAATTATCCTCTGCCTTGTCAGGTTTCGAGTGCCTTAGGAGATATTTAATTCACTGCCACCGAATTTAGCAGATCTGCAGCTACCAGTGTAAGTTGCCAGCATAATTTCTGGGTTAACCAGGCACTTTTTCACATCACATTATATTAATACAGTGTAAAATTGGGTATTGTCACGTTTATCAATTTATCAGATTACCAAAGTTATCACATTTTCTAGCACGCCTGCGGTGCTTGTTATATAACACAGAATGATTTGCTATTACCTCAGACTTTATTCAACTTCCACAGAAGTTTTTTCAGGCCTGTGAAACTTTATTCACAACTAGTAAGATTATAAATACCACAAATGCACTAATAAAGGTAGATCTGAAGGCAAAATGATTTGCACAAACGTGCAGTTTTGGCATGGAAGGATAAACACAGCAAGGTCTCTGAGTGTACAGAACTGGAACTGGAGCAAGCAATAATTAGAAGGGATTGTGCAAAAAAAAAGCTTGGAGCTATGTAAAAGGTATTTCAAAATTTGGTTTAAATTTTTTTTTCCAAAAAACTCATTGATCCTCAGGTCTCACACTCTAAAAAACAAGCAGAACACAAACTGCTCCCTCCAATGCACACAATTTGCAGCCACGAGGTTGCACATTAAAATTCCAAACACACAAATACTTCACGGAGTCAAGTTTGAACATAAATTTTAGTGTAAGTCTTAGAACTCCTTCATCAGGAAGCAGTAAAAGATGGGAAATACAAAATTAAAATTTCAGACTCCTTTTTCAAGGGAAAGGAACTTGCTGTTCTCATAAATGAAGCAGGGGGAAAATAAGCCCTTATTCAGTGAATTCTAACAGCACTCAGCTGCAAGTAAACTTGTGTACAAAAATTAAAGGAATCTTACTGAGCTAAGACAAGAATTGCCTCTTACATCATTCTGAGATGTGAAACACCATCAGCTGATCAAGGACTAACAACTCCCACAAAGAACTCTGATTTAGAAGGCAATGAGCCCATTTGTAAAAGCCTTATTGATTCTTCCCAACATATCATATTTTTTCATGTAAATCCTAATTCTTAATAGCAGTTCCTTCCAAAGTTGCCCAGCAAGGAAATCAGATTTATTTCTCCACTATACCTTGGTCAGGTGATAAACCCTTTTAAAGATTTATCTCATTTGCAATCTTCTGCCCCTCTGGTTTTGGGACTGACTTGAACAAACTATTGCGTATCTGTTAGCTCACATGTGAGGCTTTGTTGCATTTTGTTTGGTTTGGAATTAGAACTTTTAGAATTACTTCAGTAGAACAGCTTGTGCCAAACTCATTGCCCCCAATTTATTACATCAGCTGGCTGCTGCCACTTCCATTGGGGACAATGATCCAGACACAATTCCTGTAAAAGCATCCCCCTGATCTCCTCCAGCAAGGAGTTATTTATTTTACATTGTATTTTCAACTCGGCACACAAGAGACAAATGGTGTTGTGTGTAATATGGCTTAACAAAAGAACATATAATGCTCAAATTGGGCAATTATTTGTAAAACAGTTCTGATGAATATTGTGCTTAAACTCCATCAGGTTCTTTTCCCAATATTTTTCCTCTACTGTGTACAGGCTTCAGCTCCCTAATTGATGTAGATATCCAAGTATAGAAATGAATCATTAGCAGACAAATTAAACTTCTTATCAAAATGGAACTCTATTGTTAACAGATGAAAAATGAGTGGCTAAATAGCTGCACAAAGAAAATCCAATAAGGGCTCATCTGCACCCCATCAGCTCCTGCCACAGCACATAATTCACAGTAACTCACTCTCACCAATTATTTCATACCTGCATGGATTTTCCTCCCTCTAAAGTAATTCCAAGGTTCAGCTATGCAACTTAATTTCCAAATTAGTGGTTTCCAGGGAATGTGTCAGCAGAGTAACAGGCTGAGGAAAATGAAGGCGGGGGAAAGGGAAGCTGGGAACCCTCTTGGAAAACAGCAAGAAAAATACTTGGAAAACAGTAATGACATGAAATGAAAGGGAATAAAGAGTGAACACATACACAGGGCTCACACCTGGATGCTGAGCTTGTTCTGTGTTTGTTCCAATGGCAGAACAAGAGGGAGGAGGGAGACAGAGAGAACACACGAGGTCTGCATGTGACCAACCTCAGCTGTTGAAATGTTCCTAAGTTTGCTTTAAATACCAGAGACCTGTGCAGGTCACAGCAATCCCTGTGAAGGAGCAAGTCAATCTGCAGGGAACACAGCCAGTAATGACCCTGCTAACAGGGTCCTGCTCTCCAACAGCCTCTTGAAATCTGAGTTTCTAGCAAGCAAGGAGAGAATCCTGCATTTAAGCAGAAATTTTGCAAACCAAAGCGTTGAGCTTTTCTGCCCTCAGAGGTTTTGTAGGAAATGTTTAGTAATGTGGCATGTAGCAGGAGTTGGAAGCTGCAAGCTGAAGGGTGAAGGTGAGACACAACCAGTGCAAAGAGGGGTTTGGGGAGTGGCTCCTGTGAGCCCAGCTAGCACCAGAGAGGAGAAGGCCTGGGAAAAGGTGTGGGAAGCTGCCCTCACTACAGGATCAAGTTCATTAAACCTCTATAGAGCTTTAATTTGTGTGCTCTGATGTCCCAGCCAGGCTGCTCAGCTGTTCTGAGCCAGTTCTGGCAGAGGCTGGATGGTGCCAGCCCAGCTCCAGGTGACAGCGTGGCAGAACTGCAGCAGGGCTCAGGAAGGGGTAAAACTAATCCTGCTCCTCCCAAAACAAGATCCTTTCTTTCTTAAAATAAACAGGGAGGTTAAACAGTGCAGGAGGCACCACAACAAAGGGGAACTTCTGAGGGAAGGCTGCTGCTGCTGTGAACCTGGGATAAGCCTTAAAATCTTGGTTTAAAAATGAAATGCTTTTAGAAAAGGGGGAAAGCACCTCTTACTTCTTAACTGCTGCTAAAATGAATCACAGCACTCCGAAGAAAACATGGATTTGTCAGTTGTAGTCATCACTTTCCTGCTATGTTGTGATGACTTTAAATGGCTCATCTGAAATATCAGTCATTCTGTAATTCCCAGCCTTTGAACAGGAGCTGCAGGAATGCTACAGCACCACAGCTTCTTCCTGACTCAGACCTGAACTTCAGAAGAACCTCTCCTTTTCCTGGCAAAACCAAATTAGCAAAGTTCAAATCCACGCATAATCCATCCATGCTGCCATCGTTTCCTTCTTTGAAAATAAATATATATACACAAAAAGGCTTTGTGATAATTACTAATAACCATCACTTTGTTGAACCACAGCTGATCTATAAAAGGAATTAACTAAAAAATTGAAAGCTAATCGCCACACAGTGGAAAATAAAATATACAGGCACCAGTGAGGTAATATATCCTCTGATAGCATCTGGGAGAGCCCTATAGCCATCACACCATTATTCAAAGTACTATTAATGTGAGTGAAATCTCCATAGAAAGGTTATCCCTATCTGCCTGTAAAATCCACAGCATTCTGTGAGAAAAGCCTCACCAAAGTCTCCCATGCTCAGCTTTCCATCACAATCTCCTATTGAGAACTGCTGCAAGTCAGCCACCCAGGAGCCTGAAAAGGCTTTTGCTTGGGCTCTCTCAGATGGAAAGAAAGGGAATAGGGAAAAAAAAAAAAGGAAAAAAAAATCTGTTTTTTCATGCCTGGTTCACTTCAACCCTGAATTTGCTCATTTTCATGAAAAGCAAAGTACATGAGTCAAAAGGCAATGCTTGGCTCAGTAGGTGAGGGAATGAACACCCTCACGTTCAGATCTTTAAAAGGCATGTCCTTCACTTTTACCAATATTTCAAACCAATTTCTGCCATCTGTAAGATTATAAAGGATTTACAACTCCCCACCATTTTCAGTTCAGTGAATTTATTTCCATATTTTCCCAAAAAGCCTCTCCCAAATCCAGGTCCTGGAGTCACTGTCTCCAAAAAAACTCAGCTGAAAACATGGCAGAGCGTGAAGGCCACCACTTCTTTGTGTATATTATTTTCATAATGTTATTTTAAGCAAAGTATTTCTTAAAATTACATTTCACAGCTTAAAAATTTACCAGCCAGTAATTGCTTTTAGCAGCAGACAGAGAAGCCATTAGGATGATTTCAGTGCTGTAATCAACACACACTCTCAGCCACACAATTCTGTCTGACTCATTCCCTGCACAGACTCTAATTAACTTCCAAAGGAAAGCCAGGGGATTCCTGGTGGAGTAATAATGCTGTGGAGGCATTATGCAAAACTTCACCTCTAGGAAACGATCTGGTCTGGCCGTGATTGCATCCCCAAAACCTCCCAGAAAGCTCTGATTGCATCCCTTCCCCACCAATGCCTTTATTAACCAGAGCAAGGGGGGAATTCGTGGGGTTTCTGCTTTTAGAATGAAAATGTCTTAAAAAAAAAAAAACTACTGAGAAAAAAAAACATTGATAAAGCCAGATCCTATAGGTGTGGAATCCATAAAATATTTTATCTGGGATCCAGTTGTCAAATTTGAGCTCAGGGTCTTCACCCTCTGAGGTTCTGAGGCTCAGCACTGCCAAGAGATCCCTCCATGGGCAGAGGGGAGAGAACCAGGAAATCTCACATAACCCACACCACAGCATGGCTGAAAAACACAGCTGAAAAATCTCCCAACTTTGATCCCTTAAGAAGTTTTGGGGTTTTTCTCAGTGTATTTTAAATTTATTAAAAAAAATATACTGACCGGACACTGAAGTTGATCTTTAAAAGAGAGAAGCAGCCAAAGAGTGCCTAATTTCAGTTATTTGTCCTACTTTTTTTTCTCTTTTAACCACATAAGAGACTTTGTAGTCTCTTCTTTTCCTTTTGGAACTGGATAGGAAATTTACAGTATTTACACTTTGTCTTCTTCTGCAACTGAGTAAAAATCCTCATTTTCACCTTGCAAGTATCTTTAACCCAATCCAATTATTTTCATGTATTGTTACAGTCTTACCAATCTTTTTTTTTTTCATTACTTCCTTTGAACCAAGTTTTTCTGTCTTTGCATTATTCCCATCCATTGGCAGGTGATTAATTTTTGACATGCAATTACCACAATTTTTCTGCCCCTCATTAAAAGTTTCTGCTGGTATCAAACATCAGGCCACTGCAAATAAAATGGACAGATTCCAGCAAGAAAGATGAAAATCTAAATGTAAATAATGATGCTGCTAGGGCAATTATACAGCACAATCTGGATTGTTTGGTGGGTTTGGACTTTTCAAAGAAGTCACTTTTAAAGTGGCCAAACACATTTTGCACATTCAGAACTGAGGAATGTAGGGCACACTTGGAAAATGGGGAAATCAAATACTCTAGGAAAGGCTTGGGATGGTCCAGTGAGTTAATCTGAGCCTCAGGATAAAATGCCATGGAGAAAAACTCAACTTGAGCTTAGACAAATAGGTAAAAATGCACTGACTGAAACAGGGGAGGGATTTTACCTCTGGATGCACCATGGGTGAAGTTGTGCTTAAATACTGCATCCAGTTTAGGCTCTTGCACTTTTAGGATGATAAAATAAAAAAATCAGAAAAAATGAATAAAAGTGGCACAGGATTGAGAGGAACATCATAAGTTCATGTCCTCACTTCATTCACCTTATAAAAAATAAGAGTTGAGTGATCCAGCTCCAATTTATTTGTACCTGTTCAAAGGAAGAAAATACCAGGAACTGAAGCACTTTAATTTCAGCAGTGAAGGACTGGCTGAAGATTAAAGGCAGACAAAAAGATGGAAATGAGCTGCTTCAGAAAACAAACAACAGAACATGGGAAACCAGTCAGCAAATGCTCCTAAACAGAACCTCAGAGAAGGGATGAAAATCCTGGTTCTTAATATTATCAAATATTAAGGAAAACTCTGCTTTAGTGAAAGAGCTTTTAGTCCCAGTGCTTTGTAAATGCCCAGTGCTTTTAGTCCCAGACGCCACAAAATCTGATCCTCTGGGAATATTTTCACTGGAGTTGTGATTCCATCAGTCTACAGTTCATATTGTATTGATCACATAATTTATTACCAAAATAAATATATATATAAATAAATATTTAAATACTCTGTGTAGTTGCAGTTTTAGTTCTTGTCACTGCAGACCTGCAGGAAGATCAAGTCCATTGCTGCAAGCCTTAGGAAAAAGTTTTAGAAAACCAAAAAGTGGGGAAAACAAAAGTAATATGGAGAATACATGAGATATGTAAGAAAAGAGCCAAACAACTGCTGTGCTCCCACCAGTGCTCTACAGGTTCTGATTTTATTTTTATGAACATCACCTTGCTCAATCAAGAATCCTCTTTTTTTTTTTTTTTCCTTCCCTGACTGAGATTACTTTTGGTTGATCCTAACCCACTCTTCCAGGAATGCTGTGCCATGGAAATAAAATCTTGCCTCGGGCTGCAAAGCTCTGAACTGTGCAGAGCACAGACCTGAGGTATTGGGGATAAGCCCTGCAGGATGTGAAAATGTGCAAAAGCAGATTCCTGGCCAGGAAAGGAGAACATCGGAGGGGCTGTGTTAGGGAACTGCATTGATCACTGTCCGTTCAGACAATTTCCAAGCCCCAGAATAAGGATCTGGGCTCTCAGCAATGTTTCCATGCCAGATTTTGGTGTCCATGTGCTCCCATTTAGCCTCTTCTATGATTATATGGATAAAGAAGCTGAGCAATCTGGCTGCTCTGCATTATCTCTGGGACTTATTTTTGAAGAAATGAATGGAGGAGGAAGGGAATGGAAACATAATAACAGAGCAAGAGTTTAGAAATGACGTAGTGCTGAGAAGTGTGTGTGGAGTCCAGGTTCTCTCAGAATTACAATAATAATGCTCTCTGCATTGCTTTCCAATATAGTCTGGATTTATTCTAAGTTCCTTGGAACATATTTTGTTCTCCTACTTTTAAATAAGAGCAAAATGATGAACAACAATTTCAGGAATCCAGAACAGTGAAACAGAGTTTTTTTGCGGTGAAGGAGTTGGCTTTGGGGTTTGTTTACTTTTTTGTTTCTGGGGTTTTTTTGAATGGAGATCACAATAAATTTAATATTTGCTTAGGCTGATGCAGTTTTAGGGCCCTTTTGCTACCAAATTGGGGCTGGAGCCTGATTTTTAAAGACAGACTGTGACTTGAATTTTCATTTGCTGATGCAGCAGAAAATTTTACAGAATTCAGAGCTCTGAAGAGCATCTTGGCTCTGCTGTAATTAGGGCTGCAGGAATCCTGCAGAAATCAGGCTGACAAGCAGAACCAGGCAAGGCAAGTCACATCTCTGGCAAAAGAGATTCTGTGCAACTTTTTCCCCTTCATCAGCAAAACCACTCCAAGAGGTCTCTGCCCTCCTTGCAGGATTCCTGACCCATCTGAGCATGCTGGAACCCTGTTATAAACAGGATTAATGGCATGATCCTGCTTAAAATTGACCCTGCAGAAAGAAGAGGGGGGAAAAGAGGCATTTTCAGCAGTGATTCTTCTCACAGCCAACCCTGCATATGGTTGTTACCACCACAGTCAGGGAGATGGGGACCTCTTTGAATTGGATTAAGCTGAATTTAATTAATCTCACTTCAATTAGATTTATCCAAGTGTATATTAAACTGTGTTCATCGAGTGGGAAAATGATAATCTTTGCTCTTCAGCAGAGATTTTCGTGTGTATGCTGAAAATCTGTGTATTACAGTAAGTACTAAATATGACAAAAATGGAGCATTGCTGCACTCGGGTCCAACAGCCAAACTTTGAGTGTGAGTTATGGAACTAATTATTCAATTGAATTAAATGATACCTATTAAGTTTACTACCATGTGAAAGCAACTAACTCTTTGTATGTGAGAAAGCCATTTACTAGCCAAGCTCCTTAATTAACGCATCAATAACCATAATCTCCACCTGAAATCTCCTCAGCTGTAGAAGTCATCCCTACGTCATAACCAAGATGGAGAAAAGCAGATAAAAATAAACAATGCTGGCTTTATTCAGACTGTAATAAAATAAAGTTAATACCAACCCAAATCCAAACTTCATAGGCAGAGATTACTTGCAATAAATCCATAAAGATTTTTAAAAAAGATAAAAAGCTGGAGAGGGTGCTCATTTATTACCTTTTAATGAATGCTCTGACCACTCCCAGTTATAATTTCAATCTCAAAGTCTCATTGATGCAGCTTCTTTGTACTCTAATTTCAAATGCATGGACTTGCTGCTAAAGGCATCAATTTTTCACATTTGCCAACAAGATAAAAATGCAACAATGAATAGGAAACCCCCAAAACCCCAAAGTACACATCTGCAGGCAGTTTTGTTTGGGATGGAATACAGTGTCTAACATCTACATTTGCTGCATTTGGCCCCACTGAGTATAGAAGGTAAATTTCCCAACTAAAACAAGCTCAGAAGTAGGTGAGACTTTCAGAGAGTTTTCTTAGGATAATCACAGGAAAAGACTTAGGTTTGATGAATTAGGAGCAGAACCAGTGAGCCCAGTTGCAGTGAGATGCCTCAGGAAAAGGTCATTTTGGCCAAAGACATCCAGCACAGGCTGGGGAGGTGTTGGGATCCAGGCCTTCCCAAGGGGTTTTCCCAAACAATGAGGTGAGGAAGGAGCTGTGGGGTCCCAGAGCCCCCAGCCCAGCCAGGAGGCTGCAGGAGAGGAGGGAGGTGTTTCCAGCTGAGCTTCCGTGAGCACCAGGGAGCACAGCAGTAAATCAGAGCTCTAATCCCCTTCCCTCCTGGCACACAAACCCCAAGATTAATCCAAAATATTACAGCAAAGTTCTACAATAAAGCTTCAGTCATGGAATGTAAAATAACAGTGGCAAATACCTGAGAAGGGGAGTAGCCAAGTATTTCACACATCAACTAAAACTTACTAAGCACTTTCTTACTACTGACTCTGATATAAACCAAAAATCTTCCCCAGTGAGTGCCTTAAAGGAAAATAAAACCCAGACCAAACACAGCCCCAACACAGAACTGGGGGTTAGAGGTGTTCTTGGACAGGGACAGAGGGCCCAGGGTGAAATTAAATCCCTATTTCTCATTAAGCCAGTCTGCTTGGAAACCTGTTGAAATTTTCAACAAAATTTGCACTTCTAGAGTTGTTATTTAAAATATCTTCTCTGAAACCGCTGGGTTTCAGTAGCATCAGAGACGTCATGGATGATCAAAAGAAGGGACCTCACAGACCCGTGCTCAGCAGTGATGGGTGACAGCTCATTAATTATCACACTGGCACTGAAGCACAAACAGCAGAGAACTTTCTTTGGACAGAGGACAAAGTTCAGGAGTTTTTAGAACTGCAATACTGAATTATTTTCTGTATTGTTAAAGCTTGTTTCTTCCTTGAGGATAACACATACACAATTAACAAACAGCTGCCTAAAGCACAGTGACCAGGAGCTTTTGCCCATTTCACACCTCAGAAATTGGGATTAGACTCTTCTGCAGTGGCTTATGCTATGGCAGAAATATTTAAAATTACAGACATTGAAAAAACTTCTATAACTGAAAGGCTACAAAATAATTGTAAAGAATAACAAGTTATGTATTGTTTGTATGCATTAAAATGACTCCTCTCCATCCAGACCCTATAGAATAACACAGCTCTGATGTTGTAGCCAAAAATAATCTGACATTTTCATAGTTTATCCAAAATATTCCTGAGTTACTTTACCCTATAGTTGGTTTGATGGCTGGGAGTATCAAACATACCTGAAAGCAAATGAAATAGAAAAATCCAGTGAATATTGCATGTAACACTTGACATCACATACCTGTTTTCTTCTTTAAACATCACGAGAACCAAACTCCTGTTTGCGAGCCCAGCTGAGCATCCACAGAAAATAAAACACATTTCCCAGTGGTCCCAAACTCACTGACACAGTTTTCATGATCATGCACAGGCTGTGCTCTACAGCAATGAAACAGGGCTGTTTAAAAAGTATTATTTAAAAAAAAAAAAATTCTGGAACTGCTTTACAAATATCCTCATCAGTACCAGAAGTAGCTTTATGCTTAAAAACTAAAATTTCTACAATATAAATGCTTAGGGGATGGTACTCTAAGCTCATAAAAACTCTGGTATAGGTGAGCAGCTCCAGCAACCATCAAAAGAAAACCACATTTCCCATCTCCCTGAGAGAGGGGCTGCCTGAATTTATCCTCTCATAAAAAGGATGTGAGGTAGAGCCACATAATGGTGACAAAAATCTGCACCTGAGAAAGGCCAAGCCTTCAATTCCCTGCCAGCTGAGGTTACTCCAGCTGATCTGCTAGGAGGATTTCATCATTAGCACTTCATCTTTCATCATTAAATTCAGAAATTATCTCCAAACTTTAGAAGTGGGTTCATCAACCTGAGGATCAGTTTCCTGTGCTGGCATTAGCAATTTCATTACTGGCACTTCCTGAATACATTTCCCTCTAACAGGGATCTAAAACTGGCTCCTGCCATCACCTGAAATCCTTGTAGCCACATCCCTGAAGCTGACTCCAAACCAGCTTTTTAAAACACACACAAACCCCCCTGAAAGGCCCAAAATAAACAAAATAACTCAGCAGGAAGAGGGGAGAATTTCCTCTATTAAAACCCATCAAGGCTGAGCTCTGTGGCTGTGCAAGCACAGAAAAGAGCAATAAAACATCTAATGAGGCACTTGCTGAATTACACATCCTGCTCCTTATTTTGGAGGCAAACGTGGCATAAACATAAACATGGAATTCTCCAAAGTATCTTTTTTTTACAGCTTGTGCATTAAAAATAACGTCCAGCAGAATTCTCCAGATCTGGAAACAAATGCCAGCAGGATTTGCCAAAATTGCCTGCAGATGTCTGCTGGCCAGGCAGCCCCAAAACGCTGCTGGATGCAGCCCTGAAAATCCATTCCACAGCAGCCCTCTCCTCTCTGGCTTGGAGGAGATGCCAGAGCTGTTGCTATTTTCACCCCTAAATCCCTGTTAGCTTTGTAAAAAGCTGTTTCTTCCTCAATTTTTTTAATTCTATCTGATTCCAATTCCCCGCGCCTGCCTTAGTCTGTGTGGATCCCCCAAAATCTCTGAAATCTTCTGTTTTTTTCATGCTAACAAATATTCCAAGCCCGGAAATATAAAAATTAACATAAATAAAATATTAAATAAAATAAATATTGATATAATTGAAGTATTGACAACAGGATTTTCTCCCTTTCAAAAGCAGAACCTGAAGTCAACCTCAGGGAATTCCTATCCTCAGACCCCTTCCAAAGGGGCCCAATAAATTGTCAATTATTCTATCAGTGGCTATAAGTTGCTACATTGATGTAGAATTGAATATAAATGCTTCCATCATCTTAGGAATGGTATTTTTTAAAAGTATTCTCCTTTGCAGTTCTCATGCTTTGACTGAAACCAAAGGAATCTATGGACTGTGAATGCCCTGCACTGCTCTGTATTAATTCATAACTTAAAAATTGAACCATTATAAATAATAAATAATTGTGTGAAAACACAGCATTGTGTCACACACTCCCAAAAGATGAAAGACATTTTCCTTAAATTAATCCATTTTCACAACCATTTTATTCTTCTTTTAGGTCAAAGTAATTCACACAAAAAGTTATAAATATTTAATGTTTCTATTTTCACAGGGTACTCAATAATTTCCAACAACATGGCCAATAAAAATGTGTATTGATAACTGCTGCATCCTATAATTTTTATTCTAAAATGAAGAGGTATAGTACATGTACCTCAAAAAATGTTAGTTTTACAGACTGAGAAAGATTCTATCCCAACTTCTATAAAACTTGTAATGGCTGATAGGTTTCTTTTCCTTTATTCTGATTCCACAAACTATTCAAGAACTCAGATAATAATGAAAATATATGAATCTATCTTAACTAATAAAATCAGAAAATCTTACTCAGCCAACAATATTTTCAGCAAGACTGATTTCTGAATTTTAACACTATAAAAACTGCTTATAAACAGCATTAATTGCTGTTTGTTTTTCCTTCAACAACTGGCCAAGTAATTTGCTTTCCTTAATAAAACAGCAGCTTTCCACAGCTTTGGAATTAAAAAAAAATTACGGAGGGATGGAAGTATTCTGTTTGATATTCTGCATATCTTAGCAAAATTTTTAATTCATATTTTATGTTCTGGATAAATCTGCCCTCAGAAAATGCATTGCAATGAGCAAATATCTGTTCATTCCCCTTTGTAGCCTTTCAGATTGGAGCCAATCTGCAATCATAGGAAAAGTGCTTTAAAATTTGCAATTTTTGGTTTGGTTTGGTTTCAAGTTACTCTAACCTGAAAACTAAGTCAAATAAGCAGCTGAAAGTGGAAAAGATAACAGGGAAAAGTGATGTTTCATTTAGAATTTCTCTGTAATTATGTCAATAAAAATAGCAACAGGAACAATTGCATAACTCCTACAAACTCTACCCTTTCCCTTGTTAGTTTAGTATATTTAGGGAGAAAACACCATAATCCATGAAAATAGAAGTGAAAATTTGAGTTCACTCTGATTATAGCTGTCAAAAAATGAAAAAAAATAATTAAAATGTGTATTTATTCTTGTTTAAGGTCTTGCAGCAGAGCTCTGCTTCGAACCCACCTCCATTTACAGCAGTTTTGTTGTTCCAAACCCCCTTCAGAGAATTCTTGTGCTGGCATCAACACAGAGGGAAAAACTGGAGCATGAATAACTCCTGGAATCACAAAGCCATTAAGGCATCACCACCACCTCCTAACTGGGAGCAAGTTTGAGAGATCTTTCAGGAATATATAGGTCAGCATCTGCCACTCAGAGCCCCCTTGACAAAGCTCAGTTTGATGTGTTTAATTCCTGGCCTCGTGTGATGCTCCTTATCCACCTGGAGGGAATAAATTGGATGTAACTGTTTATGGTATAAAACTGGGAAGTTGTACAAAGTGCTAAGCACTGAGTGCCAATCTCTGGGTGAATTAAGTTCTTAATAGTAGGGAAAAAAAAAAACACAAAAGAAAAGTAGGTTTCCAAATCTAGCTTTGATTGACTCTCTCAGTGTTCACAGAACTTCTTGAATAATTAAAATATTTTTTTGATTGTTAGATATGACTGCAAAAACATAAGAGGCTAAGCAAATAAAGAGAAACTTATTACAATTGTGCTGTCCAAATTAATTTTTCATTTGTCATGAGATACCAAATGCCTTCTTTATTCACAACAGAAAGAACTGGAACAACATTGCTGCCAGGCCTCTGATCTGGAAATCTTCCTCAGGGCTGAGGCAAAATTTCCCAGGGAGGAGCACTGTGACTTTCTGGTCAAAAAAAAGTGGAATTACTCCCCAGAGATCAATCCATAGGAGAGATGTAAAACTGGTTATGGACCACTGTAAGATAACTAAACTTTCCTCTGCCTCAGGTGTAGAGAATTTCAGGAATAAAGGAACGAAGGGTGCACTCTGAATTCCCCACATCAGTATGCTCCTAATAGGTGTAATTCTGGAAATGGTTGCCCTGGTATCTGCAATGGAGCCTTGAAATGAAAGCAAATAACTGAGCTTAAAACCTGTCTGGAACAAGAGAACCAATCTTCTTGTCATGAGTTGGTTCACTTTGCAACTGTGGATTTATCTGAAAATATTTTGGATGTGAGTGCCCTGTTCTGCAGTTTCCAGTACAGACACCTCATTTATTTACATTCAACTGATTTGTTCCTGAATGCTAAAACCAACCCCAGAACACTTTAAAAATAACTTAAAAAGACAAAAGCAATCCCTAATTCCAAAAGTGGTCTTGGAAAAACAAGATGTTCATGGTCAGAAGTTGATGCAGCCAACAACTCTCTCAGTATGGATTTGTCCATGTTAGCAGTACAGTTTGTGCAGCATTTCTGTTCATTTGGAGGAGTTATTTCCCTGAGCAGCACAGGCAGAGGTTGAGCTCTGCCCTAGGCTGCAGCTGGAAGATTTTCTGCACAGCAAAACCTGGAGATATTTTTGGAGCAATGTTTAAATCCTGTGTGACCCTCATGCAGCCCCAGCAGCAGGGAGTGTTTGCAGGCCAGAGCTGACCAGTTTTTTGTCATACACTTTTTTCCCATCCCAAATATCCCCCTACAAATTCCTGCCAGGAATGCAGGTGTGTGCTCCCACACAGGAACAGCTTCTCCTAATGGATCCATCTCAGCTCTGAGCATGATTTCATCCTGGAAACAATTCTGCTGCTCTGAACTCCTGAGCAGGTTCTTTTCTTGTAAGAGTCCCTTTTTCTGTAGCAGAATAGCAAATTAAAATTTTTTTTTAAAAAATTGCATCCAGATAACGTTTCCCCTATAAAAAGGAATAACTTATAGCTCTGACCAGGATGCAAACTGGGCCAATGTGGTGGCTTCCTTTGGCATCCCAAGGCACACAGTGAAATAGCCCTTCTTTCTCCACATGAAAATAACAGTTCACCTCTCAGGCCTCCACCCTGCACATTTGGACCATTACTTGTTTGTTTAGAAGTGTAATCTTCTTACTTGCACCAAAAAAAAAAGGGTATAAAATTAATATTTCAAAACGGCTCGATATGCCCCGGAAGCTCCTATTTAAACACTATATAATCAGGCTGCTGTTTGATCTCATTTCCCTTTTTTTTCCCCTTCATCCCAAGACTCCTTTCAAGTGTTAGACAAATCTCCTCCAGTCTAACATCAAAACACACTGACAGGAATAAGACTGCAAGGCTGCTGGCTCCTCTCAAGCAATGCCACCCATTGATCCATGAATAAATGTTCCAGCTTCAAGGCACATCTCTGCTGCAGAGTTATTCTCTTTGGAGATTCAAAGAAGAGCTCCTTGTCTGGTGCCCGAAGATCTGAAAACCTGCTGGAGTAACTGGGGGATTGAGGAACTTGACATTGTGGTTTGCAGCGTTTGGCAGGATTTACCAGCTGGCTCTCTCGGGAAATAGCAGCAGAATTTCAGAGGAATGCCATGCAAGATTTAAACACTCTCTTTTTTCAGATTTGCAGCATTCAGTTTAATGATTGATTAAAATAAAAATGAGCTTTTTCGATCGCTACATTTTTATATTAGATGACAGATTATGATCACAAACCTAAATGACAAAGGTCTTGCTTTCAGTTTGTTAACAAATATTCTCAGTGATATTGTACCAATAATTTACCAAAAAAAGTTCCTTGAGCACCCTATTGCCTACAAAATGCTGGAAATATTGAAGATGTAACCGAAGCCTTACAGAAATTATGCATCTAGAAAATCTCTGAGAAATTCAATAAATATTTTCAGCGATGTGGCTTTGGTTTTGCTGCCACATAATGCACTGAAAATATGCAGCTTCAGTCATTTTGCCCCAAAAACCTGTGTGCAGTAGTAGCTTGGTGTTTTTAGACCTTGATTTAAACCCCACCCCAGGATTAGCTCCTGGAAACCAAGTCCTTCTAAGAACAGCAATTCAGATAGTTCTGAATCATCTTCTGGCTTTTAAATATAAACTTGTTTTCAATGTCTGTGGCATTCACAGCTTGAAACATTCACTACCACAGAAATACAGGCTGGAGAAATCTAAACCATGGACACTTCAAGTGGAGAGATAGAGATTATATTGATAGATATAGATATGGATATATAGATATAGATATATAGATATATAGATATATAGATATATAGATACATAGATATATAGATACAACAAAACATTTGCCTGAAATTTTGTGCCACTATTTTATTTTGGGTCAAGTGCTCCAGTTTGTAAACAAAGCTGAATGAGATGGTCTGAAAAAAGATGAGGGGGAAAGGAAAATAGCAAATGTAACTGGACTCCTGACTGAACCTTATGTGAAGAGCTGTGATGAATGCTGCTATAATATATCAAATGCCAGTTAACAATAGTCTGCTGAAAAAGAGCTGGCTTTGGGAGATATTTACTCACGTCATTCCTGGCAAGAATTCAAAGTATGACTCACTCCTGGAACATTTCTACTACTGGTTACAGATAAAAAGACATCCAGGTCTGTCTGTTAATACCCAACTCACTTTTTAAAATTGTGGTTTTCTACATGACCCTCTCTTAAATTGGGATGTTTCAAGCATATTTAATTTCTTTTTAAGGAAAAAAAGTACTGTTTTGGAAGCAAGAACCTGTTGGTAAAGCAAAAATGGCATGGAATGAACCTGACTGAAATTTATCTGAGCTAAACTGTGGGATTGAAATATTGTTTGAAACTAAGCTGCCAACCTGCAGATGGAATCAAAGAAAATGAGAAGCTTTTACTTTCTGCAGAGCTATTTATCACCAAGGCCTGACTGCAGTGCATATGGATTGTGAGGGACTAGGAGAGGAGTGGAAAATAATGGACTAGTGCTTCCTTCAACAGCTTAACAGTAATATGGCTTAAACTTGAATATACATCATCATTTTTTTAGAAAATTACACACACAAAAATTGACAACAAATGAGGAATTCAGAATGTGGTTTGGCATTTTATTCCATCACATTCTCTTAGGACAGTACATAATTACAGTTATTTGTATGTGATATATAAACAAACAGACACACATCAAACATCCTGGGGCTGAATATAGGTACGTTTTAGGTAATAATACCCAAGGGAGGAATTGCAAGCCCTCCAGTGAGCTGTTCCTTCTGGCAGAAGGCACATAAAACTGTTGGGAAGAGCATTTGAGTAGGAAATCAAGGTGTGGATGAGGTCAGAAGTGAGTGTGGGGTTTGTTTTTTGTTTAACAGCCAGCTCTTACTCAATCTGTGCTCAATTTTAGAATCTGAACAGGCAAAGGAGGTGAGTGACAACTCTGCTTTTAGCAGCTCCTCGTCAATATTTGGAAAACAGCAGCAGCAGCATCTCCCTCACAGTTCTGCACAAATCTGTGCTCAGAGCTGCCAGTGAGATCATCCCATGGGAACACCCCGGAAGGATGGGCCTGAGCAGGAATGGAACGATGGTTCTGAGCAGGAATGGGATGATGGTCCTGAGAAGGCTCTGGCACCTGGAGATGGCCCAGCCAGCACCCAGACAGATGGACATGGACATGGACACAGACATGGACATGAACATGGGCATGGACATGGACATGGATATGGACACGAACATGGACATGAGCATTGCATGGACATGGATATGGACACAGACATGGATATGGTCATGGTCATGGTCATGGTCATGGTCATGGACACAGACATGGACATGGAAATGGACATGGCATGGATATGGACATGGACATGGACACAAACATGGCCATGAACATGGATGGGCACAGACATGGACACAGACATGGACATGGACACGGCAGGGCCATGGCACAGCCTTACAAAGGTTCTTGATTTCCACGGCCGGGTGTGCTCGTGGCTCTCAGCAGCTGTGACTCATCCCAGCCCCTCCATACAGCCATGCATGGCACTGCTCTTCCCACTCATTCTGGGCACAGTTTGGGCCCTCACACTTGGCTGCCATTCCTTCTGCTAAGGCATCAATGTGTACATGGATGTATGGATGTGTGTGTAACAGTACCCATGTATATACCGAATTTCCTGACATTTACAAGGATGCTTTGGGGTAGAAGGAACCTTGGAGATCATCTCATCCCATTCCTGCCGTGAACAGGGACACCTTCCCCTATCCCAGGGTGCTCCAAGGGCCCAGCCAGCATCCAGACAGATGGACATGGACACGGACACAGACATGGGCATGGACATGGGCATGGCATGGATATGGACATGAACATGAACATGAACATGAGGACATGGACAAGGACATGGGCATGAACATGGACACAGACATGGACATAGACAAGGACAAAAACATGGCCCAGAACACGGCAGGGCCATGGCACAGCCTTACAAAGGTTCTTGATTTCCACGGCCGGGTGTGCTCGTGGCTCTCAGCAGCTGTGACTCATCCCAGCCCCTCCATACAGCCATGCATGGCACTGCTCTTCCCACTCATTCTGGGCACAGTTTGGGCCCTCACACTTGGCTGCCATTCCTTCTGCTAAGGCATCAATGTGTACATGGATGTATGGATGTGTGTGTAACAGTACCCATGTATATACCGAATTTCCTGACATTTACAAGGATGCTTTGGGGTAGAAGGAACCTTGGAGATCATCTCATCCCATTCCTGCCGTGAACAGGGACACCTTCCCCTATCGCATTCCTTCTGCTAAGGCATCAGTGTGTACATGGATGTATGGATGTGTGGGTAACAGTACCCATGTATATACCAAATTTCCTGACATTTCCTGCCTTGGCAAGGTTCCTTCTACCCCCAAGGTAGAAGGAACCTTTCCTGCCAAGGTTCCTTCTACCCCCAAGGATGCTTTGGGGTAGAAGGAACCTTGGAGATCATCTCATCCCATTCCTGCCGTGAACAGGGACCCCTTCCCCTATCCCAGGGTGCTCCAAGCCCCATCCAGCCTGGTCTTGGGCACTGCCAGGGATAAAGGAGCAGCCACAGCTTCTCTGGGCATCCTGTGCCAGGGCCTGCCCACCCTCACAGGGAAGGATTTCTCCCTGATACTTAATCTAAATAGGAACATGAAATTAAGAAGGCAGGAATTGCCTCTGGAGAGATCCAGTTTCCAGCCAGCATTATATGTTGGAAGTGTACTTGTATTTTCCATATCCTGCACAGGAATATCTTAGCACAGCAAAATGCATGGAGCTTGTTCACATGATTAGGCTGTTTAGGAATGGAGATCTTGAGGAGAAGCATGCTGAGGCTGTGACTATCCAGAATTATATATTTAAAGCATCTTCTCTCTACATCATCTTAGTGTTTAAGGAAAATTATGTTTTAAATCCACACAAGCTCACTATCATATACCTCACAGCCATGTAAAAATCAGCAGCAAGTTTTGCTCAAGTGATTTTGTTTATCTTGGAGACCCAGGCAATTAACTAAATGACCAAGTGTGTTATTTAATCAGTGACAAGCGCTGCAGCTCTTGCTAAAAGAGCTGGAGGTGGTAATGAAAACCCAGAGTTTTTCAGAACCATTCCCTCACACCTTTCTCTGCCTATTGGAGATCAAAGAGCCTCCAGAGCCTTTTTCCAAGCAGCTTTCCGGAGGCTGCAGGGAGAACTGGATCGTAATCTTCAGGCTGTTTTCTGCCCTGAACTGTTTCTGTGTGCTCAGGATATTGGATGTTTAAAGCCTGAATAGCTGAGCACATTGATTGCATTTTCTGAGAGCAGCTCAGCATTAGGCTTGGACCCATCATGCAACAGAATCATTAAAACATGGTTTATTGGAGCCAAGCAATTTTGGTAGTATATTTAAAATAGTGCTATTTGCACAGGGACATTTCCTTTCCAAAAACCTGGGAGAATCAAAGGAAAACTATGTTTGAGAAGAAAGCAAACACCAAATAAACAAATGAGCAAAAAAATGTATATAAATGATCCACATATGCATGTGAATTTGCATTTCATAGCATCCACATTATTCTCTTCATCCACTGCCTTAAAAACCAAGAGAAACATGGTTCCTGGGAGTTTGAGTTGGGAAAGCTTCTCTGTGAAACAGTGGACTGAAAGGCTGGAAAGTTGTCTCAGTAAATTCTGTCCTGATGGAAGTTACCAACAGATGAAGGCAGATATTGTCAGCTGCTGTTGTGGTTTTATTAAACACAGTTGTCTCTGACTGCCCTCACTATCAGGTAAATCATTCTTTTCCCAGTTCAAGGCTGAGAACTTAATGCAGCAGTATAAATTTAGGCTTTCACTGCATAACCTTCTGTCGGTTCTTTTCCAGTTGCAAACATGATCCTGTGAGAATCCCCAAGGTGCACAGCCAAGATCTCACCCCCATGACCTAATCTTGCTTTTTCTGTGCTTCTCCTTCAGTATTTTATTGATTACTGTGTCAATGTTTGAGATTTCCACCTTTCACTGTCATTCATTATGCACCTGCTTCTCTTTAATTATTCTAAATAATTATTTAATATTCTCCTTTTTCTGCACAGATGTTTCTGGCTTTACTACCTTCATTTTTCTGGAAAAATGCCAGGTACCTCTCTCCTCTGTAGTGTCTTTTTTTTCCCCTGAAAACACAGGGGCTGGATGGTTTGCTTGCTGCAGTGATCTTGATGTGAACTGATTGTCCTTCATTAAGTGCACTGACTTTTGCTTCCAGCTCCAAAGTGGAAGGTGCTCACTTTGTGTGGGGTTCAGGCCAGGGAACCTGAGCTGAAGCTCACATTTGCTGTGTGAGCAAGACCCTGAACCCCACCAAGTTTCAGGGGACTTGTGCATCTAAAAACCATTTACATATTTTCTTATCTACAGATGGAAACACCTGTCTGGGTTCTAGGAGTAGAAGTTTTAAAGAAAACTGTTGGGAGGGCTGTGAGATAAACCCTTTTTTGTGCTATAATTCCAATTTATGCTGCAGCCTGACAGCACTTCCCACTGTCACTGCCACTCACGTGCAAACCCACGAGCTCCTTCTTTGCAGACACTGAATTCTTTGAATTTTGGTACAATAGCAGACCTCTTGGCAGCTGTAGACGCCTGTTATTAAGAGAGATGATTCCCTGAATGTTCCTCTATAGAGGGAGAGGCTTTTGAGAGGCTGTGATTTGCATAGCATGTGCTGATGTGCAGTTTGCTGTCCCAGGGAACGATGCTCCTTTGTGTGTGGGAGAACACAGCTGACAGCAACAGCAGAGGCTCAGCAGAGCCTGGATGGCTCCCACACCCATGGCAGGAGAAATCCCCTGCCACTGGGAATGGCAACTCAGCTTCTGATTGGTTTGG
Source organism: Passer montanus (assembly GCF_014805655.1). Taxonomy (NCBI): domain Eukaryota; kingdom Metazoa; phylum Chordata; class Aves; order Passeriformes; family Passeridae; genus Passer; species Passer montanus. Next base: position 4,309,873 of record NW_024369818.1, read on the forward strand.
TAATCAATTTATAGATTGATCAATTTATGGATATATTTTCACAAGGCTCCTGAGTGCCCCAGTCTGTTCCAGTCACCCATTTTCTGTCACAAGCTTCTCGAGGTGTCTGGGCTCAGGAAACTCCACTCATTGTTTGCTTTCATTTTACAAACAGCTGTGACATTAAAAGACATTCTCTTCATGCACCTCGTTTTCAAAGATTTTCTGTGCCCTCAGAGCTTAGTTTGGGATTCAATATATTTTTAGAGAGCAATACTCTCTAATGCTAATACTTCCAGCCCACACAAAATGAACTGTTGCTTCATGTGCTTCCTGATTTGCTTCCTCTAGAGTAACTTGATGTCCTCCAATGATGGAATATCATCATTTGAGCCAAATTGAGCCTCCTCCCACACACAGACATTCCATAACCATAATGGAAATACTTCTATGAAAATATTTGAGATTGGTTATTTAGTAAAGGAAGAAATATTCCTTCTTTATGGGTACAATCAGAAGTTTCCAACATTTCATACCCTCAGCTGTCATTTTGTCCATCAGAGGATCTTTCAGGCAAGACTGTAAGGAAATACAGGCATTTTATTTATTCTATTTTACATTTTATTTAATCCAGTTCTCATAATTCTTATGATTTCAAAGTTATTCGCAGAAACACGGAAATCAAAGGCAACTGGATGAGACAAATGCACTTTACTCTTCTACAGAACACGGCACCTATGGGAATAAACTAAATGTGACCCTGAGAGCTGTCAGGACAAATTAACTGGTCAAAACCCATTTGAACAAATTCAAATTTAAACTGTGTAAATCTAAAAAGAGAGGTCTCTCCACTGTTGTACTTAACATTTAGACCTACAATGTTTAAGGAGCCACATGTACCTTTAATTATTTTTTTTTCCTAAAGGACAAACTTATTTTAAAAATAAACATTAATATCTGAAGCATTACTGAATTCTTGCCAGCAGCCAGAAAGAGCTTAAAAAGTCAGGGGGAAAAGGACTTCTTTTGAGATGGAAATTAACTCAGTAAAAATGATCAGATGTGCCAAACTGGTAACGTGATGACTGGGAATTTCAGGGGTAAGCAAAACCAGTCTTCATTTTTCAGGCAGATGACCCAAATGTCAAAGGATTGTATGAAATCACAGGTACTTCTTTGGAGTGAAGTCCTGCTGGTGAGAGAGGTAATTCCTCATGCAAAAAGGCCCAGCCTATATTCTGAAAATTGGCCAAGTCATACTTGTGAAATTCAATGTGAATTGTTCCTGACTGAGCCAAATTAATTCAAGAATTAACACCCCAGTGAAGATGTTGTAGACACTCAGTGGGAGCCACTGACCACAGCAGTGCACCAGATGTATCTGAAGTAAACAACACAGAAAGCAAACAACTGGATTATGATTCTGCTGAGGGTTACTTTTAAATCTGGGTTTTGTTTTTTCCTTCTGGAAAAATTATGTGGGAGCCTTTTCTATTTAGGAAAAGACATGTCTTGAAAACCCATGGGCAGGAATCCATTCTGTCATTTGTGTTTCTGAACTGACCTTCCCTGGACTTGACATCTGTCAAAAGAGACACCCAAAAGTGTCTGAGGAACCACCAGAGACCCAGCCAGAAGCTGTCCTGGTCCTGAGAACTGTTCTGGGGGATTTGAAATCCACTTTTGCAGCACAGACAAGTTGTTCATCTCGTGATCCTTTTGCAGCCTCACCCCTGAAGCCCCTTTGCTGCTGGCATGGATTTGTGCCTCTCCCCAGAGCTCCCACTTCGTGGCACTCAGCACAGCAAAGTGCAGGGCCCATTCATAATTCATGGATTTGCCTCTCAGAACAACCACGGGGTTTTCTGAGGTCCTGCTCTCTCTCCAGCTTCGTGCCTTGGTCATGGGAAATCCACTTTGCCTGGGCTTTGGTGCATTCCTGAAGACCTTCGTGACTGGTGGTTACAGGAGTGGATTCAGCTTCAGCTGAACTCCGAGTTCAGCTGCTGAACCCAGGATGAGCAAGAGCAGGCATTTTGGGAAGAGAACATGCCCATCAGCCTGCATTTAGGGAGTATTCTGAGATGCTGCTTCCTGTGTTTGAAGCACTCCCTCTTCTGAGACAAAATGTACTGAGGAACGAGCCCTTGAAACTCTGTGTAAAATAAACAAATAGGCTTCTGGAAACAAATTAGTTACCATTTTATTCCTTTTTTTAACTCCTCCTTAATTGCTTACTTCCTTTTTCTCCTGATGGGACACTTAAAATGGAGCTGTTGGTTAGAAATTCAAAAAACTGAAGTGAAAATTGTGTAACTCAGGCTGTGTTTAGTGCTCCACATTCTCACTGTGCCTTTTAATTTTGTAACAACCATTAGTGGAAGGGCTGACAAATGGTAGAAACCTGGGAAAAAAAGTGTCAGAATAATTTCTTGCTCTTCTCTTTCTTTTCCCCTACAAACGAAGACTGTGAGATTACATCAGTGGGAAAAAATAGAATCAAGAGGGAGAGATGTGATGGAAATTCCTATAAAATCTGTTCTGTGATTAGAGGTATCCTGAAGAAACACAGGGGATTGCCTGGAGTTTTCTTTGAACTCAGAGCATCAACGCATGGCAGTGCAGACAGCTGCACTCTTTGTGAAGTGACAATCTCTTCTGATATATTTATTACTGAAAAAGAAAAAAATATTATATGCATTTATTCAAATGAAAAAGAGACAGGCTGGGTAGTGTGTTTTGAACCAAGACACAAAACCAGTGTGTTCTCTAGATTAATGAGCTAATAAAAATCTATAATGCAGGGAGTACCAAGAGAGAAACCAGCAAATTTTACATATTCTGTTAATGTCTAACACTGAGTGAGATTTTGTGTCTCAAAGATCTGTGCAGTTGCAGGACTGAAGAGAAATTGAGCATAGCACTTTCACTCTATTAAATTGCAAAACGAAATATTTCTGTGTCTCGGGCTGGTTATGAAGGGATAATTCTCCCATCCATGGGGGAAAGGAGGAGGGGACAATTGGCAAAGTCCTTGGCAATATGAAGCAAGAGCCCCTGAAATCATTCTGGTTTTGGACATCACCCATGGTTTAGATTTAGTTCTGGGAGTTCCACACCTGGAATTAATGCACAAAGAGACCATTATTTGCACTGTCTCAGTGCTGTTCACTGGAAATAGGAAAATCACCTCTCCTGGCCTGAGAGCAAGGTCCCCTGGCTCTGTCTCACCTCCTGAGTCCCTTCCAAAGGGCACAGAGCCCTCCCACTCTCCCAAATTCATGTGGCCCAGGAGCTCCAGCTGCTCCTGGATCCCCAGGTGGCACACAAGCAAAGAGCATCAGAATCTATCATTAATTATCTGTGCAGGCTTCAGAATTCCTGCTTGGGATTTGTCACAGTGTCAGATTCTCAATGTAGAAAGAGAAGTTTGACTGAGGAGATGCACTGCTTTCCTAGAATAATTTCCTGGCTAAAATTCATTCTTTCCTTCCAAAAAAAGCCTATCAAAAAGGAACACTAAAGAGTTTTGACAAAGCTGATGGCAGTCAGAGCTTTTCCAGGGAGTTCTGTGCAGAAGATTCTTCGTTTTGCTGCAATTCCCCTCTGTGGTGCTTACATTTATTGGCTTAGTGTACTTGAGGAAGGGTTTTTGGTTGGTTTTGATGCTTGTGTGATCTTTGCAACTCCAGTTTTTGAGAGTGATCCACATTCCAGGCTGGCACCTTCTGCACAGTCTCCTGCAAAGACCCAGCTGTACCTTTCCCAAAGAGTTGGCTGCTCAAACACAATGTTCCAGAATTGTCCATCTGTCTGTCTGGTGTCTTCCTCAGGCTGCTCCTCCTCCTTTCTCATTTCCATGCTCATGTCAAGTTGTTTTTAGGGATAACATCCGAGTAGCCCGGGCACATCCAGAGCTTGTGTTATGTAAATGAGGGAGAATCTCTGCTGCTGCTGCTGCTGCAGAGCAGGTCCTGATTTAATGAAAAGCACCGGGACTGAGAGGGCTTTGCTGAGCCCGGCGTGCTGGGAATGCTGAGGAGCCCATTCCCCATCCCCACCATTCCCTAAGGAGCCCATTCCTCATCCCCATCATTCCCAAAGGAGCCCATTCCTCATCCCTATCCATTCCCTGTCATCCCCATCATTCCCAAAGGAGCCCATTCCTCATCCCTATCCATTCCCTGTCATCTCCATCGTTCCCTAAGGAGCCCATTCTCCATCCCCACCATTCCCAAAGGAGCCCATTCTCCATCCCCATCATTCCCCAAGGAGCTCATTCCCCATCCCCACCATTCCCTGTCATCCCCATCCATCCCCTAAGGAGCCCATTCCCCACCCCACCATCCCCTAAGGAGCCCATTCCCCATCTCCATCATTCCCTAAGGTTCCCATTCCCTGCTGCACCCCTGCTGCACTTCCCATTCTCCCTCCTTTTCCAAGACAACCTGGATGCTGGAATCTCCATCCCCATCATTCCCCAAGGAGCTCATTCCTCATCCCCTTCATTCCCCAAGGAGCTCATTCCCCACCCCATCATTCCCAAAGGAGCCCATTCCCCATCTCCATCATTCCCTAAGGTTCCCATTCCCATCACCCCTGCTGCACTTCCCATTCTCCCTCCTTTTCCAAGCCAACCTGGATGCTGGAACTGCATGCTAAGGAAAACCTGACCCCAAGCTGGAATCAGTAAAATCAATGGCAGCTCAAAATTTTTATTAACTGAATTGACTTTTCCCTTTCTCTTTTTTTTTTTCCCCTTCTGTATCTGCATCTCTTTTGAGGCTGCAGCCCCTAAGATATCTGGAATGGAGGTGATTTGAAAAACTCCAGTCCTGCACTTGAAAGAAAAACCAAATTTATTCTTTCTAAGAGGAACATACAGGTAATTTATATTTAAAAAACAAAAATATATGTCTAATGCATAGTTTAATATACAAGGTTAGCTCTTGAAGCAGTGAAAATGTGAATCAATGCCATTTTCAAAATTACTAAAACTGTGAAAGCTCTATTTTAATAGGAGTTTGCTGGAGTCAAGGAATTTCTGCTCCAGTCAGTTTTGGGATGAGAGCCAAGCTGAGCCCACAGGTGTCTGGAGGTTCTCAGGAACAGACAAATGGTCACTGCACGAGCTCTCTGGGCTCCCAGAGCCAGGGCAGGGTCTGGCTCAGCAAGCTCACAAACTTGACTTCAACTCTTCTTCAAAAAGATCAAAAAGTGCCTCTGCCACTCTTCAGTTCCACCAAACACTGTGGATTTGTGGAGTTTGTTTGCTCATGGACACAAAATCACACGGAATAATTCCATATTCTGGGAGCAATCCCAGGACCTGAGTGGCCCATTCAGTGCAGGGGCTGCTGATGTCACCCACGGGGGAACAAAGTGGTTTGAATTATCTGATAACAAAAATAAAAGTGGATTTTCCTTGACGTTTTATGAGACATTTGCTTTCATTTTGGAATCAGTTTGGTTTTATAAACAGTTTGTGGGATCGCATCATTTTTCCTGAATAAATCCAGAATCCCAGAAGATTTTGGAAAGGGAGATTAAAGACCACCCAGTTCCACCTTCCACTGTCCAAGGTCGCTCCAAACCCCATCCAAAGTGGCCTTGAACTTCCAGGGATGGAACATCCCAACAAAAATTCCATTGTAACTCTTGGAAAGGAAAATTTTCCAACTTGTTGCATCCCTCAAAATAAATGAAATATCAAAGCTGAGCATGCAATGCTGGAAAAAGTAGTCAGAGTAGTAAAATGCTTCACTCTATTAAAACTTTTTTTGGTACCACATGATAGAGGAAATTAATGTTTTTGTTGAATTTATTGAGTTTTTAATCTAGCTGTGTTTCTTCAACATAAGTAAATACACTGAAGTATTTAAATGCTTTTGATTCCAAGGGATTTGACACTCCCAAGTGTAATTTCAGCCTTTTAAAATTTATAAATATTTTATAAAAATACAGAATATATCATGGCTTAATTACTTAGGATGACTTATCCACTATCTGAGAAGTTTTCTATAATTACTCTTCACTTTTATCACAGAAAAATGCTGTTATATCAAGACAGATTATCTCTACCTCCACACTTTAATTTTATTTTATTTTATTTTATTTGCATCTTCTTGTTTTCCTCACCATCCTTCTCAGCCTCATCCTAATGCAAATCAAGGACCTAATTTGTATGCAATACTTTAATTTCAAGCCCTGTAAGATGACACTGTTAAATATTTGCACTGTGTATTTTTACCAGCAGATCCTTCATCAGCCACATATTTCTGCAGCAGCGAATTTCAGCTAAAGTCAACGGGCACAGATTTCTAACTGCCACATAGAATTTCAGTTTTCTTCCTCAATGACCTGCTTAAAATAATTAGCTTTTTTCCTTATGCTGAGCTGACAGCTACCTGGGAAACAGCAGGTGCTCTCAATGCTAATAATGCTGCGCAGCCCAAGGCCCTTTTCCTTAAATTCTTAGCATAAAGAAGATTGCAGGAAAGTCATATTTATTGAATAAATTGTGAAGATGTTTCAGCTTAACAGAATCAGAGAGGAAATCAAAATACACAAAGCAAGGAAAAGAGAATTAATATTGTATTTTCCCAGAGGCTTTGGCTCACCAAGTGCCTGGTTTGTGGTGCTGAGATCTGTAAATGATTCCTGGTTAATGGTGGGCTATGAATTAGTGATGACCCAGCAGAGGGCTTGGCTGTAGACAGGAATGTTCTCCATGGCCTGGGGACAGCTCAGCACAGTAGGTGGAGCATCCTCAGGGATGCTATGGAGATTTTTGGAAGGAATTTTGAGCGAGTTAGAGATGGGACCTCAGAATTGTTTTCGATTATGTGATTTATTTTTTTATCTTCTGCATAAGCAGGAAGGGTGAGCTCGGCTCACATTGTTACAGCATGGTTCAGAAGGTCACAAGATCTCTAGTTACAAGAACTTTTAAGGATTTATTGACCAATAAAACACTGCCAACAAGGATATTTATGCTTTTGACCCAATCCTTAAATGTTTTGTCTTATGAGCTCATGCTAAGTGTGAGCTTTCTTAGCCAATCATGTTATGACACACAAACTCACAGTACTGCGTTCTAAACCTTTGTAACTTCTTTTACTTTTTCTATATCTTAAACTCTAAACTTTCTCCCACTTCACTTGTGTCTCTGCTTTAAACTATAAATCCACATTCTCACTTCTAGCACCCAAGTTTGGAAGCCTTTTCCAAGGTCTCGGATCAAATCCTGTGGTTAATCCTAAGCTTTGGCTTACAGGCCCACAGTTCTGAGGATTCCCTGCATTTTGGACTCTGACACCTGTGCCTGGCTGGAGCAGGACACGCTTGCTCGTGCCTCAGGTGACAAAGTGCTGTGGCCAAGCTGTCCCTGAGCCCTGCAGAGGAAAGGGCACCCACGGGAGAGGCTCTCCCAGGTTATCTGGGAGGTTCCTCCATCAATTCAAGACAACCCCATTGCAGTGAATAATAAGCTCTGATTCCATGATTCAGAAGGCTGAACAATTGCTTTATTAACCTATACTACATTACACTAATACTAAATTAAAGAGATACTACACTAAATAATCCTATACTAAAAAGATGATAAAGAAAAACCCACGACTGTCTGCAGTCAAGACACACGTGGATCCAACTGGCCAAGGAATCAAAACAACCTTCACTGGTGTCCAGTTAACAAATCACATTGGGTAAACAATCTCCAAAACACATTCCACATGTGCCAAACAACAGGAGCAGTGAATAGAGATGAGAATTGTTTTCTGTTGTCTGAGTTTCGCACTGCCTTCCCCAGGAAAAATCCTTGGAGAAGCTGTGCCTGCTGCTCTCTGTGAAGAGAGCTGCAGCCACATTCCTGCACAGCTGTCACCTTGTCTGGCTGTCCCCAGGACCCTGGGGCTTCCTGCTGGCCCTTCCTTGCTGCCATGGTGTCACTCTCCCCTGACACCAAACCTTTCACCAGGTTGGACGAGAAATTGGGGAGAAATCCTTGACTGCAGAGGTGGTGAGGCCCCAGCACAGATTGTCCAGAGAAGTTGTGGACTCTCCACCAGGCTGGACAGGGCTTGGGGCACCCTGGGACAGTGGAAATTGTCCCTGACATGGCAGGAGTGGCACTGGATGGGTTTTAAGGTCCCTTCCAACCCAAACCATTCCAGGATTCTCTGTTCAGAACTTTCTCCTGAGTAAATCCAAACGAAGTCCTGGCACTGCAGTGCAATGTGAATCCACAGCACACACACACCCAGAAGAAAAGACAATTTACCACTCAAAAATCAGTGCTGCATAAAACATTCCGTGAAAATGAGTTTTGAAAGCTGTTTGCTACTTTGAGCATCTCCCAAAGAAGTAAATTCAGTACCCTGACAGGCATTGCAGAGTTTTAGAGAGCTGTGGGGTATAACAGGGACAGGAATGCTCCATTCCAGAGAGAAGCACACGGAGCACTCCTGAAGGCCTCGATTCTATCATTAAAAATACTTTTCCCTTGTATTTTTGTAACAATTATCTAATGATTTCCAACCCATATGCTTGTTCCAGATGTCTGAACCTTCACAGGCCAAAATCATATCTATTTCTTGAGACAAACCACTTCATATTACTTAGTAATAATTCTCAGGGTCATTATTATCATTCTCATCACTTCAAATCCAAACACAGCAAATATGATGAATAACACGCTTCAATTTTTCCCCTTGATTAATGGGCTGTGTGTGTGCACAAAAACCCTTCAGTCTGGAAGATGTGATTTCCTTGGCAAAGCCATTGCTAGCCAGTTCTTTCCTGGACTGTGGAACAAATGGAATTCTGAAGTGCACACACCCAAAATGAAACTTTCCTGTGCTGCAGATGCTAAAAGTATTAATTTAAATGTATTAATTGCCATTTCACTATGTCTTCCTGTCATTATTAAGAACTGTTACTCTTAAAATACTTGTGAAAACCTGCAAAAGACTTGTGAAATACCTGTAAAACTCAGAACCTTTATTTGCATATTTACTTGGTTTGCACTTCAGCCCCTAACCACTCTTTCTGGCCCTTTAGCAATCCAAAACCAATGAAACACTGGAGTTTTGCCACATTCCACAGCCAAAAAAGAGTTAACAGTGCACGATGTAGATAAGGTTGTCACTACCCTTTGACAGTAAATATTGCCTTGTGCCAGGTTAGCTGATGTGATAAGGAGCAGAACCTCCCAGCAGCAGGATGCTGACAATGATCCTGCACACAGCCAAAGTCATCCCTTCCTGAAATGCAGCACAGGCACAACGTGGCTGGCCATGAAAACAGAGAATGCAGTGCCATCCTCCCCCGGGGTCTGCAGGAGGGGATCCAGGCCACAGCTTATAACTTTGTTTTTCAAAGAATTCGTCTTTCCATCACCCCAGTCTGCTGGAATCTGTCTGGATCACAATGCCACGCACTTTGATCAGGGTAAAAATGGGAAATACCACCATGATGGCTTGGTTGAATACAGATTTAGAAAAATGATCAGTTTCTGAGCTGTAAATCCCATATTTACCTTTACATCAGCGTGTCCATTTCCAACTGGATGTTCTGCAAACCAGTGTCAGTGCACCTGTACACAAACAGTGCTTTTCTTTCACAGAATCATAGAATCCCAACATTATTTGGGTTGGAAGGGACCTTAAAGCTCATCCTATTTCACTTCTGCCATGGCAGGAACACCTTCCCCTATGCCAGGCTGCTCCAAGCCCCATCCAGCCTGGCCTTGGGCACTTCCAGGGGCAGCCACAGCTTCCCTGGGCACTCTGTGCTGGGGTCTGCCCACCCTCGCAGCCAGGAATTCCATCCCAATATCCCATTTAAATCTCCCTTGCTTCAGCTTAAAGCCATTCCCCCTGTCCTGGCACTAAATGTCCTTGTTTAATCAAAAACTTCAGCTGCGTATTTGCCTCTGTGTCTTTCATCAGAAGTTATTCCAGCATTTGTCCATAGCAGTCCCAGACTGCCACGTCATTTTTTCAGTTTCTAGGGATGTTTTGTTTAACTCCTGTTGGTATTCTCCTCATCTATAAGCATTTCTTGATTTTTAGAGCCAAACCAACAAGTAAAAAACAGGAGTGGGACAACTCCTGTTGGTATCCTCCTCATCTAGAAGCATTTATTGATTTTTAGAGCCAAACCAACAAGTAAAAAACAGGAGTGGGAAACAGGAATTGCAAAGAGGCAAAATGGAAGATAATGGAGGCTGGAAATGAGGCTGGCTGTGACAAACCCTGCTTTAACAAACCCTGCTTTACTAAACTCTGCCTTAACAAATCCTGCTTTAAGAAACCCTACTTTAACAAACCCTGCTTTAGCAAACCCTACTTTAACAAACTCTGCTTTAACAAACTGCTGTAACAAACTCTGCTTCTCTGCTAGTTAAAATTGGTTCTATCAAGACAACCCTCGGTAGATCACTACAATTTTTAAAATTAAAAAAAAAAAAAGAGACTACACCAGTGCATGACTGCACTGTGATCTAAAGTGTCCCTCAAGAATATTTCCTAATTAAACTGCCTGATCAGTTTTATTACCTTAATCAGTGCAGCCAGCCTGCAGGAGGGACTGACACTTCTGTAGCAAGGATCCTGCACTGCAAGAGTGGATTTATTTTCAGAGCTGTCTCTCTCTGACTTTTGGGCCAGGTTTACCTGTATGTGAGGTTCACTGAAACAAGCTTAACTTCAGCCAGTTTGGGAGACATATTGCAGGAAATTTAAAACAAAACAAAACAAAAAAATACTCTTCTTGTTGTGTTTTATGGTGCAAGGGGTACTGACAGTCATTGGGATTGAAAACAACACAGATCACAGTGCAGCCCAACTGTAAATACTATGGAATTCCTAATTCTTCAGGAAAAATCTCAGTTAGTGCCCCATTCCTAAGATTATTACAGGAGATTAAGAAAGATAACATAAGTTATTTTCAAATACATAATTTCCTGTACTTTTGAGGCATCTTGTGAATTTATCTCAGAGCATAACTGATCATCTAGATATGTAAATCAAGATTATTTGCCAAAAACCTTGACTAGAGGAAGTGGTAAAATGCCCTTCAGACCAAAATAATATGAAATCATCTTACCTTCAAACTCCTCTGTTCTTCTTGCATGTTTTTTGAAAACCTTGATTATTTTTAACTCTCCAAAGAATCACAGTTCCTGTTTCAAACTGTACTTGGCCAGTAATTTAACATATCCACTACATGGTGCTTTTTTTTTCCTTTCTTCTGAGAAATTTGTGGGTTTTCTCTGCACCAAATCTCAATTATGCAAATTCTGTTATCATTTTGGGAATGCTTAGTCATGGAGCTTGATTACCATGTTTTTGAGGATGGTAACTGTGGAGTAGAGAAAGACAGTGGCTCCAGAAGGATTAGTGATGCTCTGATAGTCAAATATAAATGATTCTGGGATATTTTTAACTGCTCCAAATGGATAATAATTATGTTATCAGGCATGGATGCCTAGTATGGTAGGTGCAACTGACATTTTTCTGCTCTTCCACCACTGTTGGTTATTTCATGATGAGGACAAACAGAAACTGTTCCAGGTTTTAACACCATGCTACAAGGGTTCATTTTGTCCTTTTATGTGACAGCCTGACAGTTTGCAGGGGAAAAAAAAAAAAAAACAAAACAAAAAAAAACAAACCCCAACAACAAAAAAGAAATATTGTCTGTCATTTTCCCCCAGAAAGATGGGATATTAATGAGATTTGAAAGCATAATTTGATGAGAATTTTAGAAATTCTAATCAAGTGTGACATTGGAGGGTGAAAGGAAAGCAAAGAGCACTGGGGTGAGTCCTGGCAGGCACAGAACTGGACAGCTTTGGTTCACTTGGAATTCCTGCCTGGAAGTCCTGACAGGGAAGCTGGAGAGCTGTCAAACTCATATTGGGATATTTAAACCCCTTTGATCAAATGGCAAAGGTTATGTGAATTAACTCATTCCAAAAGCTAGGATTCTTCATCTACCAGCATCCTTTTATTCTAAAAGTTGGTCATAAAATAAAATGTAAATATAGAAAACGTTTTAAGAAGAAACTCTGCTGGTTTGATACCAGAGGGAGCCTTCTCAATGAACAAACTACAGATCTACCTTCAGATAAATAAAATGTGGCAAGGGGGGGGACACACAAAGAGCATCCACAGAAAATGGGGAATAGAAAACTTTCCACGTGCTGAGTGATATTGATGGCTCTTGGAATGATTCACAGACTGAATTAAAACACTTTCACTGCAGCATCATTTGAGCAATCTGGTTTCTAGTTAAAGTATTGCCTCATTGCTGATATGCAAATAATGATTGCTGCTGCTGCCACAAAAGGCATTGATAATTTGGCCTGAGAATTTTCAGATAAACAAGAAATATTTAATAGGATGTCCCAGTGTAGATTTCTGTCAGCAGGTGATGGCTTCCTTAGCACATTTCCCAAAGTTTTTAAGTCCATTTATGAAAGATTTGAGAAGAATCTTCCTCCATTTTTCCAAGAATTCTTTTTAGCTTATCCTTTAAGTTCATCTTTCTTTTTCTATCCTATGTGGAAATTTCCTGGCTATTATTCTAATTAATCTTTTTTGTTACTCAGATAATTATTTGTTACATTTCTTGATGGATTATTCACTAGCTCTTTTCCTTCTCCAGGGTTTATTTCTGCAAGAACAGCATTGCTGAGCTACTGCCCTAAGTGGATCCATTTCTTTTTGTGTAACATTCAAGCAGTGAATATTCTAAACTCTGTTGGTTCTGAACTTCTCTTACATTACTCTACCTGTTCCCTCCAACCACATGATACAAATGCAAATTTCAAGGGTTTTTTTCTTTGCTTAAAGTGTCTTTTTCCTCTGTAAACTGCAAAGTTGTGGTTGTTTAAGAACTAAGGGAATTTCTCAGCGTGGCTTGGCAATGAACAATGGAAATCTCTTGACAGTGGGCAATTAAAGTCTCTCTCAGTGTTCAGTAATTGAGGGCATTTTCAGGATGAGCTCATGGTTGGTGCTGAGTGATCAGTGACAGATGCCTGCAGAGGACTCTCCTGGATTTGGGAATGTGCAGCACATTCCTGTGTGCTGTAAACGCATGGAATTGGGATCCCAGACTGGTTTGGGTGGGGAGGGACCTTAAAGCCCATCCCATCCCACCCCTGCCATGGGACACCTTCTCCTGTCCCAGGGTGCTCCAAGCCCTGTCCAGCCTGGCCTGGGAACACTTCCAGGGATGTTCACCCATGACTTCCCTGGGCACACTGTGCATCCCTCTCCACTGGACAGGATTCCATTATTGGATACCTCTGCTGGACCTCCCTCACATCTCCCAGGGAAGCAGCATTTCATGGTCTGAAAAGGAGCATCCAGGATAGTCACAGGAGATTTTAATGAAGAATCAGTGAAACTGCCCCTTAAATCTCCCAGGAGCTGTGCTTGGCTTCTTGAGGCTGGTGGTTTTCACCTCCCCTGGGTTTTGGATGCACTTCACTTCCAAATCACTGCAGTCCTCTCCAAGATACTCAAAGCTAGAAAATTTTGACGTTAAATGAACAAATTCCTTCACAATCTAATGCTTATTGTCCATCTCATTATGAAAAAGGTAAGAAAAATGCTGCTGGAGGGGAATGTGAATAAACAGGAGAGAGGCCAAAAGGGAATGGGGGAAACTGGTGGGGGGAGAGAGAAGTGAAACATGCTTTAATTCAGGTGGTCACTAGCATGTCTGAGCTGTCAGCCTGGCACCCCTGTCTGCCTGCACTCAGAGTTTTCCGTGTAAAACTCTCTCTTTTCCATGTAAAAGAAGCAGATGTGCCAAAGGAATCTTTTCTGGAGCTGTAGCAGTTTCAGCACACTTCTAAAAAACACAATTTCTGCCTTAAGAACTCCTGAAATCCCTACACTTTTTCCAGGCTTTGTTTGGTACTTAGAATGAAAAAGATGGACATATTTGTAGGGAATAAAGCTGAATGTATTTTGTGAAATTACTGGCTGCTACGTTTTTATTTCAAACATGCCACCTACGTTGGAACTAAAAATGCTCCACAGTCTTTTTATAATTCATCTTTGCTGGAAAACAGTTGGTGGAGAATTTGAGTAGGAAAACCCAAACATTGCATTGGCCTTGAATCCTCCAGAGCACTTTTTTGCAGAGGGTCAGCGAGGATATGTTTTGGGAGCTGTCTGAGTGTTAGTTAATCAGAAATAATTTCATTTTGATTAATCACTAGAGTCCTTCACAAATACAACCCCATAATTTTTTCCCCTCTCTGAATCCTTTAAGAGTAACTCCTGGACCTTCCCTTTCCAGCTCCTGCCCTCACTGCAATGCCATAAGGGAAGAGAAAGTCATGTTTACTAAAAAAACCTAAACTGCAAAAGCAGCAATTGAAATTAGTAATGCAAAGCAGCATTTAGAAAATATCTACAAAATCACTCTGGGTGGAGAGGATGAATGTAGATTATTGCTCAGCAATATTTGATCCTACTGTGGTTTATTCAGTCACATGGTTCATTTAATGTCAAGAGAGTCACTAATTTCAGCAGCAGAAGCCCAACCTCCATTTCTGTCAGCATGGCAGGACAGCAGCTCAGAATGGCACTAAAAGGGAAAGCTCTGCCTTTTTTAGCTTTGAAATCTTTGTAGGTGCTAAAACAATTTTGCAAAAGGACAAATCTCAATTTACTTTTTGCTTTCCTGTTTGCCCTTCCTTGCAAACAGAAGCACGAGACATTGAACCCATCAGAATGAGACACAAGGAGATTTCTCAGGCAGGAATATTTCTTTACCCAAGCCCAGTGAGCATTTAGAAGCATTCCTTGAGGACAGGTCCAGGAAACAAGGAGCTGCCTTCCCATGGGGTGTGAGACAGGATGTGGAGCAGAGATTTGCTCCCCCATCTAGGCAGTGTTTTCCATGCACTGAAATGATATTCATAATGTATTTTTCTGCACAATCCAATGTTTTCTCAAGCTGCTTTCCAACCCAGGCAGCCAGGAATCCTGCAGCAGTGAGATGTTCTGCTCTTTTCCTAGGAAATCCACATTTTACAAACTGGGAGCAGTGTTACACACAGAGTTCTCAGTTATGGCACATGGCCTGATGTCAACCCTGCCAAAGGAAGGAAAAAATTACAAATTGGAAAGAGTGGGGCAAGAAAGTCTGGGAAGAAACCATGAAAGCATCTCATTGCAGAGCAGGGTCCAGTGTCTTTGCAGCTTCCTGACACACAGCACCTCATTTAACGTGGTCTGAAAGTGCCATCCACAGCAGCCAATTCATCCTGAATTTTGCTTCAATAAAGTGAAGCACTGTGAAGCAATGGAGAGCTGGAGAAGGTTGAGCTCTCCTGAACTTGCATTGCCACTCTGCCCCCCTGGGATGGTCAGGGCTGGGAGAAATTTGGGGATTTTGCATAATTGTAACACATGGTAAAGGTTACCAGGCCCAGCAAGGCGTGACACATTGTCTGGCTGCTGATATTAAGCTGCAAGACAATAAAGTAAATTTCTTTACATAATGACCTGAAAGATTAGTTACGCTTGATAAATGTGACTTGAGAGACTTTCCTTGAGCTCAGACTTTTCTCTGGGAGCAGAATTACATTTCTTAAAAAGGTCTGAACGTATCTGCTTTATAGATAGGGAAATTTCAGAATACAGTCCTAAATAACCTGATCATAAATACAGACCATTAAATTGCTAAACGTTGCAGAAATCTTTTATGGAGATAGTGCTAATCCAGTTGGTTCTTGGAAGATATATAGACCAGTTTCTAATTGGTCCTCAAAATGGAGTTAGTGAAAATGAGGTAATAGTGAGAGGGATGCAGAAACATCTCAGCCAAAATAATTTCCACAGAGAATTAGAGATAGAATTGATTTAGGAAGGTCTTTGTACAACATTTAGCTGTGGGCCAGCTGGCAATGACCCCAAGCACAGCTGCAGTTACTGGGAGAACACAGACTGGGGCCATGGCTCAGCAAAGGGTTTTGGTGTCCCTCCAGGCTGCCAGTGCTGCACAAACTGAATTAAAGCTGTAACAAAGCTTGAGGGCTCTGGCTCTGGGTAATCCTGCCAGTCTCTTGAGCCCTGTTTCATATTTTAACCTCTGGGGCAGGGAGGAAAGGGCCTTTGGGGAATGGTGGTGGAAGTGGAGCAGGTCTGGGTTTGCTTCTGGGGCTGCAGCTCTGATGATCACCAGCTCTGCTGCTCTCCTTGTGAAACACAGGGAGACTTCCAAGCTTTAGATGTCTGGGCATCATCTCCCATGGTTATTCTGGGAAATGCAAACTGTGAAATATCCAGGAGGAAGCCAGAGCTATGATCTCTTTGGGACTTTTCACATTTCAAAGATAAGGGTGATTCCCAAGCAAGAAACCATCCCAAGGTCTTGTCTGAGCTGGTAGAAGCCTTGAGAAGACATTAGGTCACTCTGCTGGGGACAGACTGGGCACAGAAACACTTCCAGAGGGACACTGGAGCTCTTCTCAGTTGTGTCCAAAACCTCCTACAGAGGGAATGGCCCAACCTGCCTGGACAGCTTACTCCAACACTTAACTCTGCTGAATGTTGGGAATTTGTTCCTTGAAATCTGACCTTTAGCACTTACACTGCAAAGCTGTCAGCTGAGGTGGGCTCTGCTGACCCTTCAAAAGCAAACAGTTTACAGCACTCAGGAGTTGTTGACAAAATTCATTACTAAGAAGCATTAAAATCCCAAACTTGTGAGAGAAATCGGGGAGGAATTGCAGCCAATTCTGATTCAGTGGCTTCCTACAGACAACTGGAAATGTGGTGCCAGTGGAACACAGGAATCCAGTGGGGGAGCCACAAGAGCAAATTGTTTGTTTCAGTTGTACAAGGGGTGAGAGCAGAGGAAAACAGTGAAACCTTTACTTTGGAACAGCTTGGAAATTGAACTCTAATTCTGCACTTGTGGCTCAGGTCTCTCCCAAACCTATTTGTCTTCAGAAAGAGCTGAAAAGATGCTATAAAACCTACATTTTTCTAAATAAGGGATGACCTGAGTTCTCCACTCCGGTTTCAAATTGCATCTGGTGGAATTGTGCTCCTGCATTCTGGGATTCCGGGGTCAGGAGGGGGGAGCAGGGAAGCCAAGCATCACCCAGCTCACACCCCCAGGGCTGCCCGTGCAGGGGTCACCATGTCCAGCCGTGCTTCCAGCACCTTCTGAGATTTCATCAATATGTCCTGCAAAGAGAGGAGGCTCCCTGGCAGAGCCCCAGCACAGGTAGGGATCCAGTGGGAAGCAAAGGGAGAGGGAGAGGGGTTTGCCGAGCCCGGCGTGATGGGAATGTTAACAAGTCCTCTCACGTCATCAGCTTGCCTGCTCTCCACTCCTCCCTGCCTGCCTTCCCTTTCATGAGCCAGCCTGAAATCAGGGAATTACATGCTAAGGAAAACCCTTCAGCTAAACATATAATTATTCTGCACAGGATCAGTGCAGCATAGTTAATCAGTTTACCAACTGAATTAATTTTTATTTTTTTTTATGTCTGCATCTCCTGTTGAGGGTGCAGAAATTCTAGATTTAAAGGGGGGAAAAATGGCTCGCAGTTGTGAAATGAGTATCTACAGCAGACCATTTATTAGGAGAGAAACGTCCACTGCAGGCTGTTTTGGCAGACAAACCTGTCAGTCCCCAGGACTTTGAATCACAGACTCTGTGTGGAGTTATTACAGGTACTTAAGGAATAGCTGGTTTCCCATTTTAATTTTCAGCTGTTCAATAACACTGCATTCTCTGAAAGTCACAGCTGTATTTCATTGCATTGTATTTCGTTTCGTTTCCTTGGACTGCTTTGAAAAGTGAGTATTTATTTGGACAGAGGTGTCACTTCCCTGTAAATGAGTTCACATTTTAAATGACCTACTTGTAAACTGCTCCCCTTAGGAAGTACAACATCTCCAATGCTCTTGCTTGTAAAAGTACAGAGAATTCCCATCAGATTTTGCCCCCAATGGAAACACAAACTCTCACCCTTTTGTTAATTCAGTAAGACAGCCTAGCTCCCCTCTGCACCCCAAACCCCCAGACCCTGTACAGGACTCCCCTGCTCAGTGCAGGTTACAATAGATGGATTTGGGTTTGGAGCATTCACTGATGACCTGCAAAGTGTTCCTGAGTTTCACAGGGAGCTCCTGCACCAAAAAGCAACAAAAATCTCCAGGTAAAGCATTCCAGATGCAGATCTTGGAGGGCAGTTTGCCATTTATTCCCATTAATATGTTAAACTAATCCAGGGAAAAGTGACCTGTTAGGAACCACTCTGACCCTGAAGGTACTGGGGAGCTTTATGGGTAATGTTTGTTTTCTAATGGGGAAATCTGAGCAAGGCAAAGGTTTTTCTTAAAAAAAGCCATTTCTTTTGGGTCCATAGAACACATCCCCAGGAAAACAGGTAAGTTATGTAAGAAATGGCTGAAACCAGGGAAAACACCTGAAAAGCATTTGGAGATGTTTAAAATGTTGGAAAATTTGGGGGGAAAAAAAGAATACTGACTAAAAACTGTTGCTAAAAATACCTCCCCAATTAATGTTGTCAGCTCCTTTGAAACCTTCCCTTTTAACCACAGTGCTGTGTCTGCTGAACTTAACAAAATATGTTTGTATAGAGACAAAACTATGCAGAGTTTTAACTTCTAGAACCTCTGAGAGCCTCAGGAATCAATTTCCCCAGACTTGCATGGCCTTTTCAGGTTGTCCACACCATCAGATGCAGTTCCCTAATTGAATTCCAGTTGAGTGCGTTCCTCAGAAAGGAACTGTGGATAAATACAAGATGCCAACTTGTCATTACAATGTTCCTTAAAGCCTACCAATTTTTACTTTTTTGGCAAGTAACATTTCCTAAAGGAAAAGAACAGAAGGGTGTCTCCTCTTGGGGGGGCTCAGGCTGCAGCTGCTGCTCTCTTTGGATGCTGTAACCAGGACACATTCTGGGGACCTGGGTCTCAAACCATTAACATCATTTTCGTGGCTTCCTTCCATCTTCTCTACAGTTATTTGATGCTTCTGGTACTCACTGCTAGTTAGTTTCAAAACATGGGCTTTGCTAACAGATTTTAGGAATAAGTTCTAATGGCTTCAAGGGATGATAAATGCAAGTTTTAAAAGCACATTGCTATCATTTCCCTGTGAAATATGTTATCATTTACAATCTCCACAAATAAAACTGATTTTCTACATATTTTTAAGCCCCCCAAAGGTATATTACAGAGGCAATATTTGTTCCATTGTTTGTTAACGTGTTGCTGTCTGCAGTCAAGATAATACTCATTCCTAAAGTGGTAATTTTTTGAAAGTGTCTTTAATTTATCTCTTAATGCTGTGAAAGAAGTGACCTTTTAGAATAGAAGGACTACATAAAAGCTCCCTTATCACTGCAAATCTCTGCCTGTGCAGACCCTCGACCTCCCTGGCACATGGATTTAGCAGAGTGAGTGTAGCCAACAGAGCTGAGCTGCACAACACATGGAAATTACAGGCAAATAGTGGCCACAGTTGGGCAATTTTTGCAAAGTAAGGTAGTTACAAGTAGTTTTAAACTGACCCCAGCCTGCCATTTGTATGGGTTAGGTCTTTTCTTTGGCTGCAGCTGAACAATGCATCTGCAAAGGGATAAAAAGGAGGCTTGTAATGTTAACGTGGGGGAAATGGACAAATGTGCAACTTTCCTGTTTTGTGGATGTGCAGCTCATGCTGCCAAGGAAAATATCAACGTTGTGAATACTTCAGTGTTCACTGCATTATATTTGCTTATGCCTGAACACAGAGCACTGACAATGCTGCCTACTCCAGATATCCCTGTGGATGGTGCACTGTGCAGGCTGGTATGGAAATCCAACCGGCAGGCAACTCCAGACATGTAAAAACCTGCTGCTTGTGTGACCTTCCTCCACTGCACATCATGGATTGCTCTTCCCCAATACATAATTATTGCATCAGGAAAGATAAAAAAGTAGCAGGAAGTAATTTTAAATTTAGCAACAAGTATTCTACATGCTTTGACACTTAATTGACATTATAATTCAAGTAAGGAGTTAAATTAGCAGAGTGATCTGTCTACTTTTTAACTCTTTTATTTACTAGGAATGAAGGTGTGGGTCAGAAAACTCCTCTGCAAATACATCAGGATTTGCTGTCACCTAATGACATTGGAGCCTGGGAATCAATTCTCTATCTAAAGGTTTAGGATCCATCCCAATGACCTGTTTAAACCCTCCCAATTACCCCGAGCTCCCAAACACTTGAGAAACAGAGTACATCCATTCCCCCAAACACCGTTTGCTTCACAAGACTCTGTGCTTGTAGAAGAATAATTAGCTGATAATGGCAACGTGTTTGATGAGCACCAAAAGAGCCCAATTCCAGTGAAGTGTGATGTAGCTCAGCAAAATGAGATCAGAACCATTCCTCTATTAATGAGAATACTTTGGAAGCTTTAAGGGCATTGGAGTGGGCATCCAATTCAACCCTGCCATAAGTTCAGTCATCACATTACAGGAATCATTTCCACGAGTAACCTACACCCCAAATTTGCACCTCTTCTCCTTATATAACAGAGATCCCCCGTGGCAGGAGTTATTTGTCTCAAAGACAGGCAGCTCATCAGAAGCACTGTATAACAACACTAATGCATCCCACGGTGGGAATACATCCTCCCCCCGCCCCGCAGAAATTTAAACCACTTATCATCAGAACAATCCCTCGCCCTCCCATCCATCCCGGTCTGTTTGCAGCGCAGCCGAGCATTGTCAGGCAAAACATGTCACAGCTGACGGCTGTGTTGTGAAACTGCGAATGTGCAGGGAAATCATCATTCCTGTCAAGTTATCCCGGCGAGTTTCCCCGCGGAGCCGCGCTCAGCCCTGCGCCTTCCACGGCTGGCGCGGAGCCTCGGACCCGGGCTGGCAGCCTGGGCAGGGCAGGACACGTCCCCAGGGGAGCCTGGGCAGGGCAGGACACGTCCCTAAGGGAGCCTGGATGGAGCAGGACACGTCCCTAAGGGAGCAGGATGCCTCAGTCCAGCCCCCGGCTCCTGGTGCTCCTGGTGGTACCCAAAACTACAGACAAGCGCTGCACAGCCACTGCATCAGATCAGCTGATATGAGCAAACCAGAGTAATCAGGGCAAATTTAAAGCAGCCAAACATCCCGGCGCTACCCTGTGCGAGGCATAATGGAGCCGTGAGACACAGACACTTTGCGTCCGCATTGTCCAACAAATGCAGTTGATCCCTGCTCCGCTGCCGGTTGCAATTCCCACAGCACAGCCCAGCTCCAGCAGCCTCTCCTCAGCCCTGTCTCTAACAACTGCCGGGCAAAGCAGCACAGGGATGATCGCAACTGAATAAACTCTTCCCAAAACAAAGAATGCGAGAGCACGGATGCAAATTGCCAGGATCCGAAGTACAGACAATACACGGCAATAAACGATCCTACCTTTCATCCAATCCACTACTTGCTTGGGCGTCCACTTGCTAATAGGTTCCATAACGAGAGCCATCATCAGATCACTTTATCATTCACACCAAAATCGGGGGGAAAAAAAGAGAGAAAAATTGTATCAGAGCATGGCTGGGCTACGAGAGCTGTCGGATTTTCCGGCGCAGTTCAAAGAGAAGATGATGCTTTGTCCCTCCAGGTTCCTCCTGCACTGATTCAGTAATGTATAAAATTACACTGCTTGATCAGCTCTGGCACCTCCCCCACTGCACACAGCCTGCAACACCCGGAGCACCGAGCCAGGAAATGGTGCAGTACAGACTTACTTACCAAAGCCTGTGCCCGCCGAGCCAGCGGCACGGATCAAACATGGATTACACACGGAGCATCCCCGCCGCGGCCGCTCCGCACGCCGCGCTCGGCGGAGCTGCTTTATCCCAGCCAGCCCCGGGATCCTCATCAGGGAGAATGTCACTACTGTAACTTGATAGCAGATTGTCTCGGCTTCATTGTGAATATGCTGACTGTCACCCGGCTTAAAGTGAAGAGAGAAACGTCAGGATATCGCCTGGCATCTGGCAAAATGCTGAGCATCTCCATCTTTACAATGCGAGATGTTGCTGGAGTCTTGTACTGTGTAATCATGTAATTCAGAATGTCAAACACAGTATGAAAAGTCTTACCCAAGAAAAAAACTATTGGGAGAAAACTCTTTTTTTTTTTTTGGCCACATTCAGAGCCAGGATATTTCCTCCTATGAGCTGCTCATTTCGTGGGGAAAGAATGACAGCATTGAGGAGGCAATTTATACTACTACAGCACTTTAGGATAGACAAGACAGCAAGTATTTTGACTCTCAGTACTGGCATCATTAGTCTATGTCTCCCTTTTGTTATGAAGGAAAAAAAATGTTTTAAGTATTCCTAATCCTAAAGTTTACTACCCTTCTGACAGATGAAGGTGAAACATTTCAATGAGACGTGCCAAACAGCACTTTTTGGACCCATTTGTGATTTTCTGCACCTCCTGCAGCACAAATTCTGCATCCTGTGGCTGGGAAGGTGCTGCAGGCTCCAACCTTTGTCTGGGATCTGCAGCCCCACTATTTTATGTAAAGGGGAGAAACTCAGAGACCAGAAAAAAAGGCAGAACAAAACAGTTCCACCTTTTTCTTCAGAGATCTTTCCTCTGTGCCTTTTTCTCCTGCACTGCTCCAAGTTTCCCCAGCACATCAGGGGAAGAGGATGGTGATGTTCTGCTCCCCTGGGGCTGGGCTGAAGTCCCCAGGCTCAGATCTCTCCTCTCTCTCGTGTGGGGGAACATGAAATAGCAATGGAATCTTTATCACAGAATCCCAGGCTGGTCTGGGGTGGAAGGGACCTTAAAGCCCATCCCATTTCACCCCCTGCCATGGCCAGGGACACCTTCCACTTGCTCCAAGCCCTGTCCAACCTGGTCTTGGGCACTTCCAGGGATTCAGGAGCAGCCAAATCTGCTCTGGGCAACCTCAGAGCCTCCCCACCTTCACAGGGAAGAATGTCTTAAAATCCCATCTTAACCTACTCCCTGGCAGTTCATCCTCTACCCTTTCAAGGTTCTTTTTTATACAGTTAAGGATGCAGACAGGCATCTTTCCCCCCACTAAAGCATCTCCAAAGAGATGTGCCATTCTCAGCTCAGTGATGCACTCTATCCTTTTTTATTTTTCTTTAGCTTTGGGAAATAGTGTGATTAGTATTCTATGATGTATTTGGAGTGCTCAGAGCACAGATCTTCTTCACAAAAGGATTCACATCAATTCTCCTTCAAGAAGGCTGAGCAGCATGTCAGCTTCCTCTCTGAGTTTTGGGAGACCACTTTCAGTAGCTTTAGTTCTGTCTAAATAGCTGTTTACAATGGACATCATAATGACAAAGCTCTCAAAGGCACAATACTTCTCTTTTTAGGCAACAGTGGGCTAGAATCAGAATAAATATTTCTATTAGCTATTGGAAACTGTACAAGTTGTTTGGGGGCTATTCTTTCTTCAAATTCTTAATTTTTTAAGGTTCAATACCAGCATGAAGGAATTTGAGATAAGGAATATTGTGTATGGACTTGGTATTTCGACACATTTGCACACAAAAAAATCTTCATTCACGATTGTTTGGACTACTTCCCTAATTCCTGTCATTTGACAGACATTCTGTCAATGCCCCTTTGTCTCACATTTCCTACCCAGCCTTGACTGGGCACTTTTTTAAATATATTTGGACATATTTTTGAAAGAGGATGAAGCCTGAATTCAAAGCTCATCAATGTCAATGGGAATAATTCCACTCATTTAAATTGTCCTTGGATAACAAAAGAGGCTGCCAACTATTATTTTGGAATCAGGACTTCCATTTTCACAAAGAGAACCTTCTAAATCTTTTACGTCCTGTTACTGAGGCTCCTCCCCCAAAGATGGTTTGCATTTTCATTTATTCCCACTGTTATCCATGGTGCTGGCTCAGGCAGGAGCTGTAATTTGGCTGGAAGACCCTGGCTGTTAGATAAACTCCTGTGATTTTCCTCATCATCACCAGCCACAGTTTGCCTGTATTCTGGGATTTTACAACCTTCAGGACAACCATCTACTTTTTTGTTCTACTTCTTGGAATAAAATATTCAAAGCTCTTAAAAAAAGCTCAGTTTCTGTCTTTCCTGATGATTTATTCAGGTTCATTCTCCATTGCAAAGATCAGTGCTCATGGCCCTGGTTTGTCACAAATTGTTCCAACCCCAGGGAATGCTCCTTCAGCTACTCCCAAGGGTAAGTTCAGCGTGGCAGCCCATGGATGGTTCCACCTGGGGATTTCCTCTGCTTCTTCTTTTGTTGTGTCTGGAAAGATTTATTCCTCACTCCCACAGGAATGTCACAGGAACATGGCAAGATCAGGAGAGGAGCCTGTGGCAGGCATGGGACTCAGGGATGGATCCAGCTGAGCATCAGAAAGGCCAAATGGAGCCCAGACTATTTCTGGAGCCAGGTTCAAGTCAGTTCAGAGCACTTTTTGATGCAGGCTGTCCCCTGTGCCTTCTCTGGAATGAGAAATCATGGAATGCACCACCTGCACTGAGCTGTGACCTTCACCCCTGGCAGGCTCCTCACCCCTCCTGTCAGCCATGGGCCACTGCAGTGGGATCAAGTGGGTGAAGTCACTAAAAAACGATTAAAAAAAAATAGGCAAAACTATGTTATCCCTAAATCTGTGGCATGTGTTTTCCTGCCTGTTTATTGCAAGGCTTCTGCCTAGATCTATCCCCCACCATACCTAGCACTGCTTCCTAATGCCAACATAAAAGCAACAATGCATTCCCATGACTGTGTTTTTCTTCCAGGCTGAATGTAGCAAATCAAGAGAAAGAAGATCAAGGAACATCTTTCTCACTATTATTCTATCTAGGTCATGTAAATGAGAAATACTTTCTGACTGAAGTCTGCATAAGCATTGGAGCAAAGGGAGGCATTTGAAAGGGAGAAAGGAAGCAGAGCTTTCACTACGAAGCAGCGTTGTTGTCAAAGGCCTATATAAAATAATCTGGTAATTCCAGCCCATAATCATTGCTGCTGCCTTTGACAGCAAAGGCCTAAGGCTGAACAGACTGGTGGAAAGGTTTGGAGTCCCTCCTCCTTCCCAGCAATAATGCTGAGAGTGCTGTAGCTTTTGAGCACTGCCTGGTATCTCTGGGATTGCTAATTAAACCATCAGTCTCTGTATTTTCATGGTCACTGTGGGAGGCACTTAAATGTTCTTGTGTATTTCATGGCCAGTGATAACTTTCCAATTAAGGATTATGTTCAAATCTGGTACCATAGTCACTCTAACACTTAGAACAATCATGTATTTCTTGCAGTTTTCATTTGGCAACAATTATTCTCATCTTCTTTGATGAAGAAATAACTTGCATGTTGTGAAATAAGTCCTTTAGGAGAGGGTTAGTTTAATAAAGTCTTGACATGGCATTTGATGTCCATTATGGAAAAACAAGAACATGCAGTTCCAGATTAAATAAGTCATGAATGCCTTGGAAAAGTGGTATGTAATGTTATAACTTAGGACATCTATAATTCATATTATTAATGGAAAAGTAAGCAGAATCTCCAAGGAATTGACTGTTGAACTCTCGGTTATCACTGAAGCTTTTTATCATGTAGCATTCACGTATTATACAGCTGTTTTTTGTGGAAAAGAACATATTCTTAAAAAACAGAATGGAGCTAAAGAGTTTTGGTCAGTTCTGTTCTAGGCCAGGTTCTGCCTGATGCCTCCAACCCCTGATGCCTCCAACCTGAGACACTTGTTGAGAGATGGCAAGAAAAGTGCCTCTGGTGAAGTTGCATGAGAGCAATAAATGTGCTGGGAGGAACAAAACCCAGCTTAGGCTGAGGACAGGGATTGACAGATTCTCCTGTTTAGGGATAAACCTTGGCCTTACTTAACCCTGGCTTTACAAACTGAGGGGCTGGGCTCTGTCCTCACAGGACAGCCAGCTCAGCAGAGCTGGGGGAGGCTCCTGTGCTTTGAGCAGCCTGGGAATGATTCCACTCATTTAGATTGTCCTTGGATGACAAAGGAGGCCTCCAACTATTATTTTGGAATCAGGACTTGCATTTTCACAATGAGAACCCTCTCACTGGGGGTGGGCTGTGAGGAAAGGGTTTGGATCATTCCCATCTCCCAGAGAGGGTCAGTGGGTGGGTTTCACATGATCCATCAGTCTTTATTTCAGATCACAGGACATTCTGAGTTGGAAGGGACAGGGATCAAGCCACCCAGGGATTCAATCACACCCATGGTGTTCTCAGCACCACGCTCCAACAAGCAGAGCCAATCTCTTGGGAGGGTTTTGCATTGCTGTGTCCAGAGAAGCTGTGGCTGCCCCTGGATCCCTGGAAGTGTCCCAGGCCAGGTTGGACAGGGCTTGGAGCAAGTGGAAGGTGTCCCTGGCCATGGCAGGGGGTGAAATGGGATGGGCTTTAAGGTCCCTTCCAACCCAGACCAGCCTGGGATTCTGTGATAAAGATTCCATTGCTATTTCATGTTCCCCCACATGAGAGAGAGAGGAGAGATCTCAGCCTGGGGACTTCAGCCCAGCCCCAGGAGGAGCAGAACATCCCCATCCTCTTCCCCTGGTGTGCTGGGGACACTTGGAGCAGCCTGGGACAGTGCAAGGCGTCCCTGCCATGGCGGGGGAGGCACTGGATGGGCTTTAGGCTCCCTGCCGACCCAAACCATCCCAGGATCCCGTGATTCCCAGAGCCTCTTTGGAGGTTCTCCGTGCCAGGGGAGGCTCAGCCCCTCCGTGCTCTGCTGCCGTGGCCCCGGAGCCCCGCGATGGGGAGGATGCTGTTCCACATTCTGGAGTGCCATCTGCTGGCTCCGCACCCGCCCGCAGCCTCCCTTTTAATAAACCCCACTTAATTAATTAATTAATTGCATTTCATCCTCGCTGCTGTTTTATCAACCTAAAGTTTTCTTTTTTTTCCTTTCCATAAGAACCCACTGTAGTCTTTGCTTTTCCATCACAGGCATTGATATCCCAGTTTTTACATAGACCCTTATTAGAAATTTATATTTTTTCACACTCCATTAGACGATAAAACTGTTTTATTAATGTGTGTTAGTCATAATTTATGATACTTTACATTAATTGGGTATTAAAAAACCCTTTTAAATAGTCTGGAAATCAGGGCTAACATTACAAAAATGCAAGAAATACTTAGTTTCTCAGGAATGTAGAGAAATAATTTCATTATCACTTACTAAAAAATATGTCTTGACATGGCTGAGATGGTTTTGTGCACTGCTTTTTTCTCTGTGTATTTTAATGTTCACAAAAGCTCCTCCTCTGACCTCTCTTGGGACTGAAATCCTCTATTTAGCCACAGAACATGAACATCATGAACAGAGGCACTGCAAACTTCCTCCTGTCTTGCATCACTTTCATCATCACATCACCTTTCTTTTTTTCAGGAGCTGCCCTTTAGCTGTTGTTACACTTCCTTGACATCAAGAGTGGCTTTTCTATAAAACAGGATCTCTAGATTACACATCTTATGGAAAAAAGATCACTTTTTGCAGCCCTATCCAGAGTTTAAAATGCAACTGAAGTGTATTCACGTCAAAGATATAATGTAGAAAATTAACTGAAAAAAATGTCATTCTTCTCCAAGAGAAACCCACTGATTTCAGTGAAGACATTATGAAGTTACAACCGGGGTAATTTTTTCTCACAGAGGATGAACTTTGTGTTCTTTGACTCTGCCTGCAAATGAGCAGAGAACACTGAAATGTTTTCATATTAAGGGAAACAGGATCCTCTGTTTTCAGCCTGTTTGTTGATATCACCAACATATTTAGAGTCTCCCAAAGAGCCCCAAATAAGAGGGAATGTTCCCATCTGGGAATCCCTGAGACAAACTTCAAAGCAGAGATACAAGTGATGCCTTGAGAATGCTGATCTGGAACAGAGGCTGGACAGAATTACAGAATAAAATAGGGATTTATTAAAAGGATCTCCTCCATGGATGCACCTTGGGCAGCACCAGAGCCCAGCCAGGGCTGCACCCAAGATGAACCCAAATGGTCCCAAAATGCACGAGCGCTGCCGGGGTCTCTCCCTGGGCTCAGCTCTGCTCCATGTGCACATTGCAGTTCAGTGTCCAGTTCCAGCTGCAGCCCCTGCAGTCCCACCCTGCTTGTTTTTCTCTCTCCAGCCCACGGGGTTTGTGCTCCTGGGCTGAGATTGGGATCATTTGTCCTTGGTCCCCAGCTGGAGCAGGAATTGCTTTGTCTCCCTGCTCTGTGCAGAGCTCACCATCCCCTGATATGAAGCTCAGACCCACACTAAAGCAGCACAGAACCTGAAAAATATAAAAGCTGAAACCTGAGGCATCACACAAAGAAAGTCCCCTGAAGCAGTGCCAGTGGAAGAGGCTCCCACCTTGCCAAGGAAGTTTCCATCTGGGGGCTTGTGCCACCACAAGTCACAGATCCTTCCCCAAAGAAACTTCCTGAGGACACAGATATTTGGGTAAGTCTTCACTTTGAGCTGCTGGGAAACAGAGCACAGGGGCCTCATCTGCTTCACTGATCTCCTGCAGACAGATCCTTTGTTACCATTTTCCTACACAGAATTCCTCCAGGAACACCTAAAAATTTCTGCTCAGTTCAGAACTGACTACAGTGACTAAATTAAGGAGAAATAGGGAATATCTTGCACCAAGACTCTTTGAGCCTCACGTGCAGCTTCAGAGGGATCCTGTAGCACTGTGCAGGCAATTCCATGCTCAGAATGGATTCACTCTCTTAATTCAGTTTTCCATGACATGGAGCTCACAGTACTGACAGTCACGGGGTCAGCATGAGAATTTCTGAGGGCAGAACTGGGCAATCTCTCCCAAAATAATTTCCAGCTCGACAGGAATCATCTGTGTGATGGCAAATTTATTACACATGGATCAATGGCTTTTATCTTGTAGGTATTATGGAAATCAGACTAAATTTTCAGAACTCTTTTTTTTGACCATAAATCATGATAATTTTAAAATTTGAGTACTGCTAACTCCAGCTCCTTTTCTTTGAAGAAAATAAAATGTCAGAATATTTATTACTACAATATGTTTAATTTCCTGTCAATATATCCATATTCATTTATATACAATATGATTGGTATTTGCCTTTCCCCTTCCTCTAGTAAATAAATGGAAAATATTTATTTGATAAAAATGGAATAAATGTTCAATATACTTTCTCTGCAAGAATCACATAACAACTTTTAAGCAATAAACCATCTGCTTCTCACTACATTAGGTAAATGATATTACTTTGGGAAAAAAAACCCCAGTAATAATGGAAAACTTGACAACAGTAATAAAACTTCCAAACCATTGATACCACATTCCCTTGCAATTCATTATTTGCTGGCTGGAAAGTTGGCTTTGAAGCACAAAGTGCCTGTTGATTTTCCTAAAGCAATCAGGGAACCAACTCAGAATATGCAGGGATTCTGTGAAACCTGGGCTGTATGTTCTGTGTGACATTTATGGTGTGAAGAAAATATGCAGCAATGTTGGAAATGGACTTGTTTTGCCATTGAGGGACCCTCAGTGTGGTGGGAGAGGAGGGACAAGCTCATGCTCAAGTGTCCAGGAGAGCCTGGGTGCACTCTGGGCCATGGTGTGGAGAACCATTCCACTGAGAAAAATCACTTTATTCTTTTGTGTTCCATCATTATCTCCTTCTCCACCATCCCACGGCAAAATGTGCCTCACAGAAATGTCTGAGCATGGACTTCAATACTCAGAGAGTCATTTTGCCTTGCAGAGATATCTGATGGGGTGACCCAGGATGTGCTGGCACGGGGAATGTCAGATTCATAAATTGTGACAATTATTATCATCCCATCTTCATTTTCCCCTGTGATTTTCGGTCCAAGCTTGTCTTTCATGTTGCCAAGTGACAGGTGACAGCAAAAGCTTTTCTTCAAGGCATTCTCAAGATGGCTTTTCCTTTATCTTAGCATCTCTGCAAAGCCCTGCTATTATTAGGTCTTCCTAATGCCCTGGTTAAAACCTCAGAGATTATGCTCCTGCTTTATGCTCCAGTAGCCTCTTCATTCTCCATGTTTAGTTAGACTCAATATTTGCTTGGAGGACTGGCTGTGACCACAGAGACATTCCCAGCGTGTGACTGGAGCCAGGTTCTGTGTTGCCTTAATATTGTGAGCAGAAATTGAGATACAAGAATCTGAAAGCTTGAAAAAGAAAATTCGTGTGAGCCACGAATACCTGCCAGACTAACCTGACACGAAAACATCTGCTGCAGCCTTCACCATGGGCACTTCAGAGAATTTAGTACGTGAGGCTTCCTGTCCTGCCCTTGATACATCTGTGAATGAGGAAACCTCAGCTCTAAGGGCAGAGCTGGACATTTTTCATCCTTTCTGTAGCCACACAGAGTTGAACACTGATCCGAAAGAAGGATGCAGAATAAAAAGGTCTCTTCCCTTCAGCCTGTCTCTCCAAATTAACTTGATTTGCTGTTTAGAGACCGAGGAGATGATGGTGATGTGTCCTGTCGTGTTTTCCTCTGCATCCCAGCAGCATGCCCTTTGCTCTTAACCAGGAGCTTTGCATCAGCAACCAGCTTTCCTCCCGTAATTAATTTCTCAGGGCTCTTCCCCTGCTCTTTCCATTCCAAACAGCTCTGCTCTCTCTTACATGCAACAGTAGCTTTATTTTGAAAGGGCCTGGCAAGCAAACAACACGATGTTTTCCTTCTGGACAACCTGAAGCCATGTTAGATGGTGACAAGACGTGCTCTGATCAAGCCGAGGCAGGCATAAACTAATTGCCAAGAGCTGGGGAGCTCTGCAGCTGTGCTTCAGGGCCAGCTTTCATTTCTCTCTCACTTTCTTGTAGTCACAAATTGCACCAGCTCAGCTCCAAAATGAAGGCCTGCCATCCAGAAACCTTGTTGATAGGAAGGGCTGTCAGAGCCCTCAGCCATCTGCAGCTCCTGCTCCCCTTCCTGCTCCTTCCTTCCTTCCACATCCCGGCAGCTCTCGGTCCTGCTGTCCCCTGGGAGGGAAGGACAGGATGTTCTGCAGCCACCAAACACCAGCCACAGCCCTGCCATAAAAATCCAGGGGTAGATCCCTTGGTTTAGGGGTTTCCAACAGTTACTGCAACAGCAGTTCTTCAAACACTCTCTGATTTCTGATATATCTGATCCACTGCACATTTCCTCGGGATCTGTGTCCTTCAAGCCTTCCAGCAGCTACTTTCCCCTTCAGGTCTCCATGAGGAGTCTGTCTTTTCTTTTTCAGACTCTTCAGAGTGAGAAAAACCTGCATTTTTATCTCTTCCCTTAGCTGGGCTTGTTTTGCCTGTGAGCATGATTAGAAATGCACGTATCAAAATATCTCATCCTAAAACAAGGAGCCAAGGCTTTCAACACAGACATGGCCATGCCCAAGCCTTGCCCTTGGAGTCTCCTGCACGTCCACCAGCAATTCCCCAGGTCACTGAGTTTCACCAGCTTTGATTCTCAAGCTCCTGCTCGTTCCCCAGTTGAATCCAGTCCAGCAGCTCCAGGTCTCAGCTTTTCCCCAGGGAAAAGCTCTCCTGCAGTTTGAGCTGTTGTGGGTTTATTTTTCTGTTCAGTGCAATGGCAGCAGCAGCAATTTTGGGCTACGCAGCCTCTCTGCAGGTGTTACTGCTGTGAGCCAGGGCTGGGAAAAGGTGAGGCAGGTGAGAAACCTGTTAAGGACTTGTCCCTTATTTCCTGGTCCCTGCAGACAAGGCCCTGTGTCTTCCGCCGGGAAGAGCTCAAGGATTTTAGTGACTCTTTCAAGCTATAATGTTTAAATAAAAATCAAAGTCATATATTCCAATATTATCTCCCTCTTCCCCATAATACCTCCAAGGCTCATCTCAGGATAATAACTTTCCATCATGTGAGCTACCCATTTAACATTTTGTTAACTCTTTGGGGAAGGGGCGTGACTGTGCAGCCGTCTTAAATTAATTTGAAACAGTTAGGAAAAAAATTCCATTTTTTTGGAAGGTTCCATTAATCTATCTAAAACTATCCATATTATCTCCATCTATTATTTATAAATTCATTTTGCATTCTAAACTAAACCCCACACCGTCACTTATGTTTAATGCTGCCTGCCCATTTTCTTGATGAAGTGCCACATTTGCTGCATTTCTGCATCACATCTTTTTAACAAATGTCTAATTTCTGCAATCATGTATCTTGCTAAGAAAGTTCTTACTCCTTTTGTATAGCTCGCCAGTTTTGCTGTATTGCTGCTACTCTCCCAGTTCATCATCATGAAACTTAGCAGGGCATTTCTCATGTTAATTGAATGTTCTGCCCATATATACAGATATTTATAATCTCCTGGGGGAAAAACTGTTTTAGTGGCTTTTCACAGCACAATTCATTTTCTTATTTCTACTTATTCGCAGAAAATGTGAGGATTAAAAATAGCTTAGGCTGAAAATTTTGTTGAAAGCTTTTCCCCCTAAAATTATAAGTGACATGTTTTCACACTTAAGCAAAAATACGTATCATTAGCTATGAAAAAAGTGACATAAAAAAGAGATTAATTTTAAAATATATTAATTTATTGCTAAAACTTTGTACACTGTTTCTTAATAAATCTCTGATGAACTTTTCTGGTAGAACATCACCCTAGTTGGAATTCCAATATGCAGACTAGAATATAAAAGTTAATTATTTTGCTGTTAAATTGCCACCAGAATCAAAACTTTTCAGGAATTATTACTCACATTTTCCTATCTTTTCAGCTTTGGGTCTCTGCTTGCAGACTGTGACCTTGTAGATTGAAAGAGCATTTTCAAATTCTGCTATTTATCACAAATGTGTGTCTTGGACACTAAAATCTCCCCCAGGCAAATAAAATTTTTATGCTGAATATAAGCATTCCCCTTTGTACAATTTCAGCTGTACCAAGTTAATAGCTCTAAAATATGACTTGATTTGAATCTCAATTTCCAAACATTCCTTTGCCAGTGCAGCACCTAGAAAGTGATACAAAATCAAGGTGAGCTTTCACAGGGATGTGACAGGGAGAGGACTGACATTAGAAAGCAATACAGAATTAAATTCCCATTTCCTGGAATCACCTTTTGTGGGCCTGTTGGGTCACTCATGTAATTAAAAGCCAATCATGATTATTTGAATATTCCTTTTGAGTCAGTTGTGTCCCAGAAATTTCAGCTGGCTCACATTTCTTAGTTGGCTCAGGAAAACAATATCATTCTGTATTAAAAATGATCATAGCAAAGTTACATTTATGTCCATGAAGAAGTTCCATTTATGTCCATCTTGTGGCATGGATTAAAAAAAACCCTTTGGACTCAGAACTTTCCCTTCTCCTCCTACAGACACAAACGTGGGGCTGTGGCAATCAGAAAGAATTCATGTATTAAACCACTTAAGCACAGCATAAGGGCCTGCTCTGACTTGGAAAGTGGTTATGTTAATTAGCTTAAATTTGCAAGAATTTGACTAAATAGGAACAACTTGACATTTCGTTTGAAAGGTCTAAATGTTTCTGTAGAGTTCAGACACCAGTACTGCTGATAAGGTATTCCTTTTTTTTTTTTTTCCCTTTCCCAAATGAAGCCACGAATACAAAAAGTCCATTTGCAAATGTTTACCTAACACAAATGACTTGCAGGGGGCCCATCAAGGAGGCTGACACAGATCCCGATTAAGTCGAATCCCTGGCAATAACTCTGCCACGAAGTTGGGCTATTTGCTTTTCTTCAATCCTCCCTGGCTGGCTTGAGATGCTTTCAAACCTCTCCTGATCCCCGCTGAAGGGCACAGCTAATTAACCTGGGCAGGGGCTGCTGCTGCCCCTGCAGCCTCCCTGCCACACCTGCACAGATGCTCCGGGAGCAGGGCCATGTCCAGCTTTGGGGAATGGCACCAGGGCACCTTCCCGGCCCCTGTCTGAAGCCCTGCAAAGGACAGAGATCCTTTTCTGCGGCTCGCTGGGCTGCACTCCCACATCCCATTGGGAATGATACATTTATTTCTTCCTTCCCATGTTTCACACTTCCAAAGCACATCCTGGACGTGCATTGCCCTGTTTCACTGCCCTGTGTTCTCTCAGCAAACCAAGTGATATCTGGCATCTCCTTTGTCCCCCAATTTTCCTGCTGCTGTTGAAACGCTGCTTTGAGCCCCGCTCCTCTGAACCTGTACAAGTGACCACAGCTTCTCTCCCCGTTTTTGTTTTTTTTTTTTAATTCCCAGAGTCAGAAATTGATTAGTTAATGGAGCTTAAGCTCCGTGGCTTGCAGCACCCTGCACCCTTTCATTAGCTGGGAATCCGAGATAAACACAGTGATTTAGGGCTGCTGAGCAAATCCATCAGCTCCGTAGCATGACAGCTCGCTGCTGCTCTTGCTCTGGGAGCTTTACTGAAATACACTGCTAACAGCTATTTCTCCCCCCATATTATATCAAAAAGCTTTTTTTTTTAATAGGATGTGTTAAGGCACAGTGGAAGCAGCTGCTTCCCGGGAGCCAGGAGTGGGTGCTCCCCACAGAGCAGGGTCACAGCCAGGACTGAGGTGGCCCCAGGGGGCTGGAACGGGGTCCTGGAAGGGACCATGGGGTTGGGAGAAGAAAGACCCCAGAAGGTTATTCTGGGGGCAAAATGAAGCAAAATGTCCATGTGAATGTAAAATATATTATTAGTATTTTATAACTAAATGTATTAAATATATATTTTTCATTGGAAAACACAGAGATCAAAGTCAGTTATTGATACTGATGAATGCTGATGAGTAATGTTAATTAAGGTTCCATAACTGGAAATTCCCTGGTCAGCAACACTTTGATACTGTCAGGACACTCAAATCCCACAGCCCATCCTTGGTGCACTAAAATATGATAAATGTTTTCTATAATCTCAAATACTGACTGCTGGGATTCCAGCTGTGGGGATCACTCTGTGTGGGAGTTACCCCAGTGCTCTAACACAAAACACCCACCAAAAAGTCAGCCAGGACTAAAATGGCTTTTGATATGATCCATGAGATTTGTCCTGAGTTCCTGTGCTGTTGCATTTAAAAGGAGACAACTCTATCTGTGCCCCAAATGCTGCTGTAAGTGCCTCACCAGAGCTCTGCCTCGTGGGGACAGCTGGGTGACAGTGGCTGCACCTGCACCTGAACCAGGCTGGGCATTTGTCCCACCTCAAAGGAGATTAAAGGCATTTCTGGGAATGGTTGTTCCCAAAGAAACATCCATCAGGAGCCCCAAAGTGCAAACTGCATCACCAGGGATTAGGAAATAACCTTCCCCTCTTTTTACAAATGCTTCCCTTTAATGTCACATCATTTCATTTCATCTTGGCTGAGATTAAACAAGATTAAATGGAGAGGAAGTAAAACAGGTTGGAAACAATAATGTAGTGCTACCACAAGTACCACTAATTTCCTTCATCTGAGGAAATTACTTAAACAAATAGTGATTCATACAAAAGCCGTCTTCTTTCATGAAAGAAATAATTTGCATTTAAACAAATTCCTCTGTAGATGAAAGAAAACAAGGTTACAATAAAGGGGAAAATATTTGGCATCAAACCATCGATACTTCAATTTTATTGTTATCTCAAAGATAGAAGATTCCTTTGTGAACATATTTAACAGGATAATTCTGTAATGAACCATAGCAGTCGGTGATAAGATTTAAACTTACAAAGTCTTGCTGCAAAATAAAAGTGGTGCTATGGGACTGAACAAATATTTGGATATTTTATCTACCTATTTGGATATTTTATTTACAAAAGAGAGTGGCTGCTTCCCGAGGAGGACAATTCCCCTGACCAGGATTATTCTGTGACTCTTCGCCTTCTCTTGAAACCCCACCTGCAAACTGATGGATGGATCAGCCAGGCAGGGATGGGGATTGGCTCATGGGAATTGTATCGTGGATTTCCCTCCTCTCTGAAATCTGGCACTGCCACAACTGGCATTTTTAGCTATCTTGTACCTTTGGGAGGTCATGTGAGGAGCCTGTTTCCAGCAGGACACCAAAGGGCTCCCGGTGGGCTCAATGTTGTTTGAGTAGTTCCGTGCTTTCCTTTCAGGAAGTGCTTGTGGTTCACCACTGGTGAGAGGATTTCCTTGGGATCATTCAGATTCTCACCTTTCCTCTTCAACAGGAACGTGGAGTGTTGAGGACCATCAGGTGCTTTGCACTGCTATTTTATTTGTAAAATTGATTCCCAAGTTTATGTCTTCATCTGTGCTTTTATGGCGCTGTTTCCTTTAGAACTAAACCTACATTTTATTTTATTGTATCATTTCTTTCCCTTACATTGGCTTGCTGTGACTGAGGAGAAAAATGAGCTTGACTAAATCAAACAAGGTAAGAGAAGCAAGGAGAAACACTTGAACGAACTGCAGGGTGATGGTAATTTTTATTCCAAAGGACATGGGACAACTACTACATTAAAGGGGGGAAAAAAACACTTTTCAAGCTCTTTCAGCCCATTCAGGGGTACAAGAGAAAAAATAAGGACTGGTAAAATAAGGAACAGAGAAATTTTGATGCTGGGAGACCTGAGCAAATGGAAAAACCATTTTAACCTCTGGAGAAATACAAGTCAAAGAAAAGCAAAGTGCTGCCTAAACAAATAAACACTTTGAAGATTCCAACTGAACATTTTATTGGCTGCTTTTCTAAAAAAAATCAGGGGAAATAAGAATTGCTTGGGAATCACCTTTAGGTGAACCATCTCACCAACTGAATTTGGCTTGTAGGAGGAAGATAAATGACAAAAGGAGAGGCTGTACAGATTTTTTTTTTAAATTATGGTTGTCTCCCTGGTTCTTTCTTCCTCGTGACTGGTTTTGTTTGCATTTTTGTTTTAAAAATATTTTAACT
Source organism: Passer montanus (assembly GCF_014805655.1). NCBI lineage: Eukaryota > Metazoa > Chordata > Aves > Passeriformes > Passeridae > Passer > Passer montanus. The sequence continues at coordinate 4,346,804 of NW_024369818.1, forward strand.
TTTTCTTTGTACTACAAAATTTTCTGTGCTAGGAATACTAATGGGTGAAAAATAAATACACAATAATTATCTCCCTCTTTGTAAAAATTTTTGGTGTATTGCATTTTTATGTGTTCCTCGAGTTCATAATTTCCCCTGCTCAGTGTGTGAAAAATTATCAAAGGCAATAAAAATGCAAGGAAACAACATCCCTGATTTTTTTTAAAATATCCCAATAAGATAAAAAGTGGAACAAATCCTTAAAATATCTACCCGGCCAGGCTCTTTTCCATTTTTTTCCCATAAGCACCAGCTGTTTTTCCATACCAGCACAAAGGACATATTTACAGATTCAGTTTATGGGAGCTTTGTTTATGCACTGGGTGAGGATTAACAAGTAATTTTAATTAATATGGCAAAACCAAGTTCAAAGAAGACAGAAAATTTGTAAATCTTGTAAGACCACTAATTCTGGCTGGGCTTTTAGATGCAGAAAATGTGCTGCATGGAATTTTCCATATTAACATTTTTCCTAAGGTTTACACACTGTAATCCTTTCTCCATCACCATTTCGCACGGAACCTCCTGATTTAGAAGATTTTTAATTATACCCTTGTACTCCAAATATTTGTGTCTTTATAATATTTCTGTAAAATGAGAATCGCTGTTGTCATTTTGGGTGTTCATTGAGCAGAAAACCTGGGAAAGAGCAGGAACTTAAAGCAAGAACTTGGTTGTCAGAGCAACTTTTTCCCCTAGAAATCCAATGGCATCAATAGGAAAAGAAGGACATACATATGTTGGTGGAAACAACTTGGATTTTAAAGAATAAATCACTTCAAACTTTTCTTTGTGGCAGAACAAGGAGCCTTGTAGAGACATGAAGCAGTAAATATGAAATTTCTTGGCTTTAGCAGGGTTTTTTGGAATGGTCAGACACATTCTTGGAGGGGACAAAGCCTCAGAACTGCCTGAGGAGCTCCTCAGGGAACTGCTGATACACAAACAAAATGAAAGGACCACTGGGCTTTTCCTGTGGCCACTCCTGAACCTGAAGTTTAATAAATCTCTTACGAGGGTTGAACTTATGGAAGATTCAGGATGAATGATAGCAAGAAGTTCCCAAAAGGAGCTTGGTCAAGCACCAGATCAACTCCAGGCTTTTCCACATTGGATTCCCCATACATTTTCCCAAGCACAAGTTGGACACTTTGGGGACAAGGGCACAGATTCAATCCAGGTCCCTTTTTGGCTGATGCAATGCAGCCCCATGATTTCATGCCTTGGAGCAGCATCAGAGCCAAATTATTGAGTGGGATGGAGAATTACAAATACAAAAATTCTGGGTGAAAATGGGTTCTTTTCCACCCTGTTTTCAATCCTTCTTGAAAGGCCTCTGACTTTATAGATGAGCCCAAGGTCTGGATTAGAGCTACACCCTTTAAAACATCACCTAAATAATGGCATAATAAGTCTACACCCTTTAAAACATCACCTAAATCATGGCATAGTAAGTGAGTAAAGCTGTCCTGGGAAAGGGTTCTGTGGAGGGGGGTGGGTTTGCCCCTGTGGCTTCCTCAGGTTTTTCCAGACTCCATAAAAAGCCAGAGAAATGGAAACAGCAGCTGTTGCTCTACACTGTGAGGCCAGAGCTGTCACACACCAGCTCCCAAGTCCTTGTCCAGGAATTCTGAGCCATCCCTACAGAGAACCCTCTCCCTGCAGGATCTGCTGAAGGTCTGAGAACCTACGAGCTGCTGGAAAAGGGAAAGGTCTTGGAACATCAGTGTGATCCTGCAGCTGGGTTCCCCAGGGCGGAATCCATTCCCTGTGTAGCAGGGAGCCATGCAGATGTTCCCAGCTGTGGCAGGAAATGCCCACACCCAGCCCCAGCCCCGGGGCAGAGCCACACCAGGGTAAGTCATTAATGGTGAGCTGGCTCGGCAGTTTAATGAGCTCCTACGGAGGAGCTGCAGCACAGTCTCACTTTGATGCTGGCTCCCTCATGGAAGGACTCCTTTCATGTCCCAGGCTGCTGTTTAAACCACCAGACCAATCTGCCAGCCCCTGTTAATTTAAATTTGTCATTAATGAAGGAGGAAGCATTTAGATCTGGTGGCAGGAGAAGAATATTTGGTTTATTTCATCCTGCCATCATTTATTTTCTCAAGGTTTGGCTCCTTGAAAGGAAAGGAAATACATAACATGAGATTCTTTCTGGAGCTTGTCACTCCTCTGCTGCAAACAGCAGCAGCTTTGTTAACGTGTACGTTCAGCCTCCTGTATTGCAAAGAACATTACTGTGATCAATAAATCTTCTTTTGGGGCCGTGAGTCTGCAAACTGCTTTCTTTGACAACTTAAATACACATCTCATGTCTCCTTCAAGAATGATTCTATGAGTTTTCTGATGAAAACTATAGAAAAAGCACCTGTTAGCCCATTGTTAGTCAAATTAGAGCCCTTGAAATATTGCTTTCTATTATTCACCATTTTAAAGGAGTTTAATAAGCTGCATTTTATCAAACACCACTGTGTTTTTCAAGGGATGTTACAGAGACTGTCTCACCATTTTTGTTTCCCAAGCTGCAGACAACGTGAGAAGAAAACATACGAAGTTTTTCAGGAATCATTCCATAGTTAACTCCAAACCAATTATTTTCTATCAAAGCAGTGCTGTAGAGATTTTCTGGTTGCTGTATTTAATTTTTACAGGGCGAGTGTTGATGGCACACAGAGGAAGGGAACATACCCAGGAGAAAAAGCAGCACAACAGATTTAGGATTTAAATATATGGGCTGTCCCTAAAATCCTGTTACTAAATTCAGGATGTTTACTACACCATAGAATTATAGAATGGCTTCAGATGGAAAGACCTTAAAGATCATCTCTTCCCAATTCCCCAAGGGATGCCAACACTAGTTCAGAATCCCTGTTAAAATTTTTAAACAATGTAAACAACTTCTTGCAATTTAAAAATAAACATAAACACTGTCTGCTTTTCTCCTCCCTGCCTACAGAGAACCAGCAGCAATTCTTTTATTTCAGTCCTGCAGAAATATTTACTGGTATTTTTGATTAAAGCATCGTGCAAAATTAATTGCCTGTTTAATATTTGAACATGGTGACTTTCAGAGGAAACTATTTGGAGTAGGGATGTGGCCTGTCTGGAGGCTTTGGAATGAACACAGGTCTCAAATCTGCTTCTGACTTCTCAGCGCTCCTACAGCCGAGGCAATAAACAGTGATTTTACATGATTTCTACCACATCAGAACGGGTCAGCAGCATGCTTCCTGCTCCTTTACTGAGGAGGTTTCCTTGTGGAAGGGGAACGGAGCCCGAAGGAGGGCTGGCACTGACGCACCTGGCTGTACCTGGGTCCCTGTAAGGCCACGGGAGTGAGCGTGTGAGGTTTGTGCTGTCACCAGCCCCGGCCGCGGCCCTCAGGAGGTGTCCGGCCCCACCTGCCCCGCGCTGCCCACCTGGACACACTGGCATTTCCTCCCTTCCCAGACCAAATATATCCATCCTGAGAAATAAAAGGTTTATTTCTTGAGTGCCATAATATTGGCCCTGGTCCTTCACGGAGCTTTTTGGGTTTCAGTGGGCAGTGTCCCTGCGAGCCCAGGCTGCACAGCGCAGGGGGGTCACAGGGATGGCCACGCACGGAACCACCAAATAAATGGGGCTGCAAGGGGCCTCTGGACCACCCAGCCCAAGGCGGCGTCACCCGGAGCAGGTGACACAGGAAGGTGTCCGGGTGGGTTTGGGATGTCTCCAGAGAGAGACTCCGCACCCTCCCAGGGCTCTGCCACCCTCATGGAAAGAAGTTTTTCCCGGTGTTGAGCTGGAACTTCTCGCGCTGTAGTTTATGGGCACCGCTCCTTGTGCTGCCCCTGGGCACAGCCCGGCACCACCCTCTGGGGGACATTTCCACGGATCGCGGGCTCCCTCCCTGTCTCTCGCCTCCCCGAAATCTCAGGGATGGCTTTCCAGGAGCACTGCCGGGGTGGTGCCGGCCGTGCCCACGGCGCGGGGGCGGCGCGGGGCCGCGGGGCCGCGGCGGG